>NC_138945.1:397500-582500 GCF_965226115.1 Aulonocara stuartgranti
TCCAGACGCTTTTCTTTCCAAGCTCCTTAGACTACGATGACCTGGATGACTGAGAACCTTCACAGACAACCTGCTCAGGTGTGGGTCAGCTCCACCCAGCTCAGCTCCGCCCAGAGACTTCCTGCAGGAGATGAAGATGAGGAGGAGGAGCATGTGTTTCAGACATGAGAACCTGACCCACAAACATCTCCAAGCTCCTCTAAGCTCCGCCCCTCTAACTAGCACCCAGCAGGGGGTATGGCTCACATTAAAGCCCCCTCCCTCCTTCTGTGAGTTGCATTACGCAGCTCGGGCTTCCTCAGCAGCTCCTTGTCCTCCTCCTTCTCCTCAGTGGGAATGAAGCTCCTGCTCCACCTGACACTCACCTCCTGGAGGCGGTTGGGCTTGGAGCGCCTGTCCTCCCCCCTGCAGGTTTGAAGACTGGCAGCCGCCGGGCGTCACCTGGGTGGAAGTCGAATTATTTCATATTTACCGAATTTGATTTTATATTTATCTAATTTCATTTTATTTCATTTAATTTCAAATCATTTCATATTTATCTCATTTTATTTTGTATTTAACTCACTGTATTTTTAATTATTTCAGATTTATATAATTCCATTTCATTTTATTTCATATTTTTCTAATTGTTTTCATTTTAGTTTATATTTATCTCATTGTATTTCAAATTACTTCATATTTATGGTAAATGGCCTGTATTTGTATAGCTTCACTAGTCCCTAAGGACCCCAAAGCGCTTTACATATCCAGTCATCCACCCATTCACACACTGGTGATGGCAGCTACATTGTAGCCACCCTGGGGCGCACTGACAGGCTCTGCGACAGAGGCGAGGCTGCCGGACACTGGCGCCACCGGGCCCTCTGACCACAACCAGTAGGCAACGGGTGAAGTGTCTCGCCCAAGGACACAACAACCGAGACTGTCCGAGCCGGGGCTCGAACCAGCAACCTTCCAATTACAAGACAAACTCCCGACTCTTGAACCACGATATTTGATATAAAAACATATATTTATTTCAACCGATTTCAAATAATTTCATATTTATCTAATTCATTTTATTATTTAGTACACACTAGAATATTCTCCCATGTTGCTTGTCTGTGTTTTATTGTGTTATGGTGTGATGATATCTGTGCTTTTTTACCCTTTTGTGTTACACATTTCTCTGCTTTTTCTTTTGCTACCTACCCTGACGTGTCTCCCCAATGCGATGTTTCTGTATGTACGGTCTGCAAGGTCTGTCTTCTTGGTTGTGGGCGACTGCAACTGACAAATAACGGCTATCTCATCATCATCTCATTTTAAATTTTATTTTATATTTATATTATATAATTTAGATATTATTTATCTAATTGTATTTCATTCAATTTCATATGAATCTCATTTTATTTCATTTCTTTTTACATTTATTGCATTTCATTTTATTTCATGTTTATGTTTATTTCATTTGATTTCATTTTATTTCATATTTATCTCTTTTATTTCATATTCATCTCATCAAAGATTCTTTCCTGTCATCATGAATTAAACACTGCAGATTGAAGCAGGTCCTCAGAACTCAGTGCTAAATTATTAAAAGAAAGCAGTAAATGAAATATGCCGATAACAACTAACTGTAAATAAATGGTAAATGGCCTGCATTTGTATAGCGCTTTATTCAGTCCCTAAGGACCCCAAAGCGCTTCACACTACATCCTGTCATCCACACATCCACACACTGGTGATGGCAGCTACATTGTAGCCACAGCCACCCTGGGGCGCACTGACAGAGGCGAGGCTGCCGGACACTGGCGCCACCAGCAGGCAAACACAGGGTTAGTAATAATAATAATGGATTGGATTTATATAGCGCTTTTCAAGGCACCCAAAGCGCTTTACAATGCCACTATTCATTCATTCTCACATTCACACACTGGTGGAGGCAGCTACAGTTGTAGCCACAGCTGCCCTGGGGCAGACTGACAGAAGCGAGGATGCCATATCGCGCCATCGGCACCTCTGGCCATGACCAGTAGGGTAAAGTGTCTTGCCCAAGGACACAACGACCAGGACAGAGATCCCGGGGATCGAACTGGCGACCTTCCGGTTACAGATACGCTTCCCAAGGATATTTGGCATGCAGCCAGGACTGAGTAAATAATCATTTTCCATAATGCCAGCATAAATATACACAGTATACTGCCATCACTACAATATAGATGTTTTACACACTCCTTTTGTTGTTGACATTTACAGGCTGTGTGCAAAAGGCCACACTCTTCAAATTCATGCCAACTAATATTTTTACGTCCAGTAGGTGTCCTACTAGAGCAAATGAAGCTTCAAGAAGCTTTGCGCTGGGATGAAGCAACTGCATGAAAAGCTTCAGTGCTTCATGAAGCTTCATCTGCCCATCACTATAGTACAGTTTACTAAATTGGCAGATTGCATCCCTTGAAAAAATTTATCTGAGGAGAATTAATTTATTTTAGTCTGACCCCAGTCCATAGCTGGACTGGCCATCGGGCATACCGGGCATTTGCCCGGTGGACCGCTGGCGATTTTTTGTTTTTATGGGCCGATGGATTTATTATTATTTTTTTTTTAGGAAGGGTATATATAACGAAAGGTGTTGGATTGGCCAATTGGTCATGATCGACTCTGGGCTGGACCAATTTCAGGCGAGGAGGCCGGATGCACCCGCCCCCTTGTTTAGCAATCACGTGATTTTCGCGCACTGCATGCCGGGAACTCGTGGCAAAACAATACAAGTACCGCATCAAATGCAAGCACTTGCAGCACCGCAAAACGTTCATTCTCCGGTTCCAATACCTTCTTGTTTTTTCTTTGCCGTACAAAAAAGGAATGTACAAAACAAAGGAGAACAATGCCGGTCCGTACAAAGACAGACTCGACGAAAAGACAAAGAAAAGATACGAGGAAAAAATTAAAGGAGTGAAAGGGTCAGACCCTTATGAGCGCACAGAGTGGACAAAAGACGTTAGTGTGCTGCCCAACTTTCACCACGCTCATATTTATAATCATACGGTTCTTGGAGTGAGTGCATGCACTCATGAAGTTTAGTAACTTCAGGTCACTGCAACAAGCCCAGGTACAGTTTACCGACGGATGGGTGCAGGACCTTGAAATGCACCGTGTAGAAAGTAAAGACCATCGTACGTATCATAAGTTTACCAGTCTCACAAATCGTCGTCATAAATACACATTCGTTAACCGTTTATTAATATAACCTTTGAGCTCAACGGTAATTAATTAGTAGTGGAAATAATTTCTGGTTCATTACAGAAATGTAGCAGTGACAATAATACTGTATGTTGTAATCGTACTGGGCAATTAGTGATACAAAACAACTGTTTTATCCTGTGAATAAAAGTATATGTTTTTGTCAATGTACCATAATAACAGAAGTGAAACGCAATATTGTGTCAGGACAATTCACTATTTATGCACAATAAACAAAGGAGCATAGCGCGACAATTTCTGTTCAGCGCCAGACTTGCTTGTAACCTATATCACCAATTATGTTATGAAAATGACGCATTAACGACTAAAAACTCTGACCTTTGTGGGAATGCTTGGATCAGACTAACATGTGAGCTGGAGTGTTCTGGGACGTTATATTTGGTATATCCAGACCATCCGTCGGCTTACTTCGGAAACATGGCTTAAAAATTTTCTCTTCAACGACGTAATCCGATAAAAAAAAAAAGATCTCTTTACCCGTCGGCTTCCCGTGGCTGTCATGCGACCGGCTATTGCAGTTAATAATACAACAGCTTCTTGCCATTTTTTGTGTTTCTTTTTATCGCTGTGTAACTGAGTTCAATTGAAAGCCTGCGTGCGCTAGTACCTCTTGCCACAGTTCCCAGAATCCTTTGCGGTTTTACCCCTGAATGACATCACATTTTCAATCTTTATCCTGGTGGGCCGGTCTCTAGTCAAAATGCCCGGGCCGATTTTTTGTCCCAGTCCAGCTTTGCCCCAGTCCCAATCCGCTAACATGGAGGAGGCGGGGTTTATGACCTATACTGCAGACAGACACCAGGGGGCGATAGAGATGTTTTGTAGAGACGTTTTCTACAGTCATTGGTTGGGACAGAAAGGTCGACCCTGACCCTCTGAGTGCAGTGACGAGCCTCTTCATCAGTGGCTGATGAAGAGGAACTCGTTTAAACTGAACCAGAAGCAATACTCCAGATTACTGCTGATAACCTGGCTGAGCAAGCCTCCTTCCTCCTGCAGAGGACCCCAACCCTGCAAGCGGGCTGCAGCTGTCTGACGTGCTGTGACTGTCAAAGCTACATTTCAGTCACATCTGCTTCGTGTTGGGATTATTTCTGAGGTATTTACACCTAACTGTATGGACAGATGTCATTCACCACAGAACAACCAGTGTGTGTGTTACGCATGCTCCAGTACTCCACCAGTTTTACCTTTGAGTCCATCATTCTGCTGGGATCAAAGTAATAATGGCCATCTACTGATTGCAAGGTTGGTGGTTCGATTCCTGGCTTCCCCTAGTCTGCATGCCACATATCTTTGGGCAAGATACTAACCCCAAATTGCTCTCTGATGCATCCAGTGGAGTGTGAATGTTATTTAGAAAGCACTATGAACATGTGCTTGTGTGAATGGGTGAATGCACAAGTTGTGTAAAGCGCTTTGAGTGCTCAGAAGAGCAGAAAAGTGGTATATGAGAACCAGTCCATTTACCATTGATTTATTTTTAATTTCATTTTTTTTTTTTTCATCATTGTTTTTATTGCAGATTTTCCTTTAACACGACAGTGTCTCGACAGTAGACACAGAACAACAAAACAGTACAAACACAAAACGTACACAACAGCTCTTAAATAAGGCATAATACAAGATACAAAATACAAAATATAACATACAAGAGGTGGTGAGTCAGTCTTACAGCGCCCGGGTGGTGATCACGAGTGTAGTAGTCCTTTGAATAAGATAGCGGAAAGGTCCGGTCCAATATAGTCCAAAAAGGGGTGCCACATCCCATAGAACTGACCCACACTGTGGTGTATAACGTGTGTGAGGTATTCCAGAGGAATCAGTTCAAAAACTATTTTGCGCCAGCCACAGACAGTGGGAGTCCTATCGTTGATCCATTGTAAGAGGATATTTTTCCTGGCTGCAAATGTTAGAGTGTTATACAATCTTTTGTTGGCCGCCGCTTTTAGGCGGTCACTTGGAAGACCTAGAATCAGGGACAAAGGGTCCATCTCTATATCAACGTGGAAGATTTTCCCCAGTTCACCTGTAATGTCAGCCCAGTATTCTTGAAGCTTGTAACAGGACCAAAAACAGTGAGTTAAAGTCCCTACATCAGTTTTGCACTTAAGACACACAGGGGAAAGAGAGCGGCTGAAGAGGTGTCTGCGGTGAGGGGATACGTGTAATCTGTGTAAAATCTTAAATTGGATTGCTCTTGTCCGAGTACAAATTGAAATCCTTTTTGCGAGAGACCAAACGGTATCCCACTTATCTTCATCTATGGTTACCGACAGTTCCCTCTCCCACACACCTCTAATCCCCTGCGCATCAGTGGTAGTCAAAGCATTAAGCACATGGTAAAATGAACTCAGAGACACCGTCAGCTGTTGCCCAAACAAAACCCTCTCAACATCAGATACTTCAGGGTGCTCAGCAAGGGTTGTATTGTGAGTGATATAGTGTCGTATTTGCAAAAAACGAAAGAAATCCTGTCTAGGCAAGCCGTAACTGTTGGTAAGCTGTTCAAACGACATGAGTTCACCACCCGAGAAAAGGTCACCAAGAGACTTAATATTCTTATCAGACCATCGTTGAAAGCCGGGGTCCAAAGAACCCGGAGGGAAAGCAGGGTTATTCATTATAGGGGTAAAGGTTGATGTTATTCTCGATCTTCCCTCAAGACGGCGGACAATTCGCCACGCTTTTAGGGTGTTGATTGTTACAGGATTTGTACAAAGGGCCTTAATTCCGTTAAAATCATTACAAAATAATAGATCGCTCAGTTTGCATTGTGACAGAGCTGTCTCAATATCCGACCAGATTAAGGTTTTACCCCTAACCCAGTCGCTCACAAATCTTAAATGGGCAGAAAGCTGATACAATCTAATATTAGGTAGATCCAAGCCGCCCCTGGAGCTTGGCAGATGCAACACTGCCATCTTGAGTCTGGGTCTGCGCTTGTTCCAGATGAAAGAGGTGAGCCAACCATTTATGTCCTTCAGTACTCTCTTAGAGAACAAGACGGGGATCATTTGGATAGGATACAATAGCCTGGGCAGCACATTCATTTTGATCAGGGCAATGCGTCCTAGCCAGGAGACAGGAAGTGACGCCCACCGCTCTAGGTCCTGTTTGAGTTTGCCAAATAAGGGTGTGAAGTTGGCTTTGTACAATTGGTCGAGAGACGGGGTAATAAAGATCCCCAAATACACAAATCCATTAGGAGACCATTTAAAAGGAAAGGAAGGAACAGTAGCCGGCATTGTGAAAAGAGTACCGAGAGGCATGGCCTCTGACTTAGCCAAATTGATTCTATAGCCAGAGAAATGGCTAAACCTGTCAATCACCTCAATGAGACTGGGTACGGATGTTACAGGGTTAGTCAAAAGAATCAAGATGTCGTCCGCGTATAAGGTTATTTTATGACACAGCTGTCCAATCTCTAAACTACATATTGTGGGTGTCGCCCTTATGGCCTCAGCAAGAGGCTCTATGGCCAGAGCGAATAGAAGGGGCGATAAGGGGCAGCCCTGCATAACTCCCCTATGAGTGTTGAAGTAATCAGACCTAAGTCCATTAGTCAGGACTGCTGCCTGTGGATTATTGTAGATAACTTTGACCCATAAGATAGACGAACTGGCCCTGATGAGAAGCATGAACAGAGACTTTGCCTCCTCCTGTGTCTTATGTTTTACGGAGTCGTGGCTCAGTGAGGACATCCCGGACTGCGCGCTCAAGCTGGAGGGCTTTCATCTGCTGCGCGCGGACCGGCAGGCCGCTCTGTCCGGTAAAACCAAAGGTGGAGGTGTCTGCTTCTACATCAATAGTGGCTGGTGCACAGATGTAACAGTGATTGCTCAGCACTGCTCTCCCTCTCTGGAATATCTTTTTATTCACTGCAAACCGTTTTATTCTCCGCGGGAGTTTGCTTCATTCATCCTGGCCGCTGTTTACATCCCGCCAGACGCGGATGCGCAAGCAGCTCAGTGCGCACTCGCAGAGCAGATACTGCACATGGAGCGGACATACCCGGACTCTCTCATCATTGCTCTTGGGGACTTTAACAAAGCCAATCTGAGCCTTGAGCTTCCGAAATACAAGCAGTATATTAAATGCCCGACCAGAGAGGAGAGGACATTGGACCACTGCTACAGCACGATCAGCGGGGCCTATCGCGCGGTGCCGCGCGCTTCACTCGGACTTTCTGACCACGTCATGATCCACCTGATCCCCACGTACAGACAGAGGCTGAAGCTCTCCAAACCTGTCGTGAGGACCAAAAAACTGTGGAGCAACGAGGCTGTGGAGGAGCTTCGCACGTGTTTGGAGACCACAGACTGGGACACTTTGAAGGCTGCTTCTAACAGCTTGGACGAGTTTACGGACACTGTCACCTCCTATATCCACTTCTGTGAGGACAGCATTGTGCCATCACGCACCAGGGTGAGTTATAACAATGACAAACCCTGGTTTACTCCTAAACTCAAAAAGCTGTGGCTGGAAAAGAGTAAGGCGTTCAGAAGCGGAGACAGGGACTGCTACAGAGAGGCCAAGTACAGGTTCACTAAAGAAGTGGACATTGCTAAACATCAGCACTCTGAGAAGATGCAGCAGCAGATCTCAGAGAATGACTCGGCCTCTGTGTGGAAAGGTTTTAGGAATATTACAAACTACAAGCCTAAAACCCCCCACTCCACTGATGACTTGCTCTTGGCCAACTCCCTCAACGACTTCTACTGCCGTTTTGACGAGCCATCAGGCAGCCTTCACACCTCCAACGACCCCAACAATAGAGGCACTTTGGACACTCATTCCCCCACCTCTCCCCCCTCCATAGAGCCATCACCACCTTCAAACTGTTCACCTGCAACACCCGCCCCCTCACCCCACACAAAAGAGGATTTCACACCACCTCCTCCGACCACAACTCTTCATATTCATGAAGCAGATGTGAGGAAGCAGTTTAAGAGTCTGAATGCTCGGAAAGCTCCCGGCCCAGACGGTGTGTCTCCTGCCACCCTCAGACACTGTGCAAACGAGCTGGCCCCAGTGTTTTCTGGCATCTTCAACTCCTCACTGCAGGCATGTCATGTGCCTGCCTGCTTCAAGTCCTCTACCATAATCCCTGTCCCCAAGAAACCTAGGATCACTGGACTAAATGACTACAGACCCGTGGCTCTGACATCTGTGGTCATGAAGTCATTTGAGCGCCTAGTTCTCTCCCATCTCAAGACCCTCACGGCCCCCCTCCTGGACCCCCTGCAGTTTGCATATAGAGCCAACAGGTCTGTAGACGACGCCATCAACATGGCCCTACACTTCATCCTGCAGCATCTGGACTCCCCAGGAACCTACGCCAGGATCCTGTTTGTGGACTTCAGCTCTGCCTTCAATACCATCCTTCCAGACCATCTCCGAGGCAAGCTTTCCCAGATGAATGTGCCTGATCCCATCTGCCGGTGGATCACTGACTTCCTGACGGACAGGAAGCAGCACGTGAGGCTGGGAAAGAATGTCTCGGTCTCCCGGACCATCAGCACCGGCTCCCCTCAGGGCTGTGTTCTTTCTCCTCTGCTCTTCTCCCTGTACACCAACTGCTGCACCTCCACCCACCAGTCTGTCAAGCTAATCAAGTTCGCAGATGACACCACCGTCATTGGGCTCATCTCGGACGGGGACGAGTCTGCCTACAGGAGGGAGGTTGAACGTCTGGTGTCTTGGTGCAGCCACAACAACCTGGTGCTGAATGCCCAGAAGACAGTGGAGATTATTGTGGACTTCAGGAAGCACACAGCCCCACTCCCCCCCATCATCCTGACTGACACCCCCATCTCCTCTGTGGACTCATTCCGCTTCCTGGGTACCACCATCACCCAGGACCTGAAGTGGGAGCCCACCATCACCTCCATCATCAAGAAAGCCCAGCAGAGGATGTACTTCCTGAGGCAGCTGAAGAAATTCAACCTGCCAACACGGACGATGATGCAATTCTACACTGCAATCATTGAGTCCATCCTCACCTCCTCCATCACCGTGTGGTACGCTGGAGCCACTATCAGGGACAAACAGAGACTGCAGCGTGTTGTGCGCTCTGCTGAGAAGGTGATTGGCTGCAGACTCCCATCTCTGCAGGACCTGTACACCTCCAGGACACTGCGGCGTGCAGCCCGGATCTCAGCTGACCCTTCTCACCCTGGACACAGTCTGTTTGACCTGCTCCCCTCAGGCAGGAGGCTCCGGTCCATTCGCACCAGAACCTCTCGCCACAAGAACAGTTTCTTCCCCTCTGCTGTTGGACACATGAACAATAACCACATGACTGTCCCCGCCACTAACACATGACCCTACGCTGTGTCACTGCATCATTTCATGTTTGGCACTGATCACCACCTGCACTCATGTATATATCTTTCTACGTAGCACTCATAATTCTTATTCTCATGTATATATCTCATGTATATCTCATGCACATATCTTTCTTTCTACATAGCACTTTAATTCTTATTGTCTGCACTGAAGCACCGCAGCAATTTCCTAATGTTGTAAACCTCAACATCTGGCAATAAACCCATTCTGATTCTGATTCTGATTCTGATTCTGATTTTATAAAATTCTCCCCTAAGCCGAATTTGCCCAGAGTATACAACAAATAAGACCACTCAATTCTGTCAAATGCTTTCTCCGCATCGAGAGAAAGCACCAGGCCGTCAATAGATTTTTGCTTGAAAGCTACAATAGCGTTCAGTAAGCGTCTAACATTGGTGGCTGAGTTTCGGCCTTTTATAAAGCCTGTCTGGTCCTCCCTTATCAGCACAGGTAAAAAAATTTCTAAGCGGGTGGCCAGAATTTTAGAAAGCAGTTTCCTATCTACATTCAAGAGGGCTATAGGTCTATAGGATCCGCACAAATCAGGACACTTCCCTTTCTTTAGAATTAGGGAAATGTTGGCTTCCTTCAGTGTCTGCGGGAATTCACCCGTAATGAAGGAGTGGTTGAACATATCAAGAAGCGGTTCCACAATAATATCCCGAAACTGTTTATAAAATTCACAACAGAAGCCATCAGGCCCTGGCGACTTTCCACTTCGCAGTGATTTAATAGCCTTAAACACTTCGGTCTTAGTTATAGGGCTGTTAAGGGCAGTCTTCTGTTCCTCTGACAAATTTGGTAAGTCGAATTGGGTGAAGAAATTATGCATCAGCTGCTCCCCCTCCGGGACTTGTTGAGAAGAGTACAAGGCTTCGTAGAACTTCTTAACACAGTCATTTATCAGTTTGTTTTCATATATCTTGTGGCCACCTTCATCAGATATCGCTGCAATGGTATTCGATTCTGCGCGCTTCTTAACATAGTACGCCAGACATTTACCGGCCTTATCTCCATGCTCGTAGAACCTCTGTCTGGTGTATTTAAGTTTCTTCTCTGCATCTCTGGTAAGAAGGCAATTCAGCGCTGACCTGAGTGTGGTTATTTCTTGCCATAATGGTGGTGATGGGGAGGCAATATATGTTTTCTCCTTATCCATCAATTCGCTCTCTAAAGATTTTTGTTCCTCCATCCGTTGTCGCTTCTTTGTCGCAGAATACGAAATAATTAGGCCCCTCGCATAAGCTTTGCATGTTTCCCACAAAACAGAGGCAGTAGTAGCTGAGGGGGTGTTGATATCCAAAAACGCTTTAAATTCTGCAGAGAAGTGAGAGGTAAATTCCTCATCCTTAAGAATAATAGTATTAAGCCTCCAGTGGCGGGACCTATGAAGCGCAGCTTTAAGATCGAGATCCATGATTACCCTAGCGTGATCTGAGATGATTATACTTGTTATGTCGCACGATACTACCGAACCTAAGTCAGTTTTCGGGAGAAAAAAGTAATCAATTCTAGTTTGGGACCTATGCGGAGCCGAAAAAAATGTGTATTGCTTATCGGAGGGGTGAGTATATCTCCAAGCATCCACAAGTCCAAACTCGTCGCATAGAGCGTGAAGCGCTTTGGCCTGAGGAGAAGGAGTTGCAATGCTGTGTGGAAATCTGTCCATAAGCGGATTTAACATTAAGTTGAAATCACCACCAATAATAACGGTAGAGTTAGGAAGAAATGGGGCTAATTCCAGAAACATTTTGGTAAGAAAGGTAGTCGGGTGGGCAGGTGGAAAATAAACATTCAGTAATAAGATATTTTGGCCTTGCAAAATCCCTTTGACTATCACGTAGCGGCCCTTCAGATCCTTAACGCAATCAGTTACTACAAAAGGTACATTTTTCCTAATCAACACTGCCACTCCTCTACTTCTTGTAGTGAAGGATGAAAAAAACACTTGTCCATATAATCCTTGTTGCAACTTCAAGTGTTCATTATTATCAAGATGTGTCTCTTGTAACATAGCAACATCTACACCGTCCTTTCTTAGACAAGTAAATATCTTCCTCCTCTTAATAGGGCTGTGAACCCCTCGTACATTCCAGGTGCATATTCGCAGCCTACTCATTATTAGACTTATTCATGTATCACACAAAGCATATTGAGCCAAAGGGTTCACCACACCCTGGTTGAAAATAAAACAGGGAAAAAAACAAAAAAAAACAACAACAAAAAAAGAGCTGTGTGACGGAACATTCAAAGAACAGTGATTTGGCAACAGCCCTACTAAACATGTAGGGAAAAACCAATCTCCTCCTGCCCGTCGGGAAAGCCGAAGGGCATTGCACGCGCGTAACTCACGCCTACCCATAGACGAAAACACAGTCCGTCCGGTGCCCGATGGGGTGGAAGATTTCACCTGGTCGCTTATAAGCAGCGAGGACGAAAAAAAAGAGTCATATACGCCTAGATTCGGCAAGTACTCACACCGGTTAATTAAGGCATAGTGTGAAGAAAAGGAGTACTCCGGTGGTTACGGGGATTCAGGGCAGCGAGTCCGCGTAGGACGCAGCTGCCTCCGGTGTGTTAAATCTCTTCTCCTTGCCGTTGGCAAACAGCCTCAGTGTGGCGGGGTAGAGAAGCACATAATCCACATTCTTCTTCCTCAGGCAGCTTTTCACCTCGTCGAAAGCCTTGCGTTTCTTGGCTACCGCCGCTGAATAATCATTAAAGAAGGAGACTTTGATCCGACTTGTTGGTTGGTTCGGCTGCGTAGCCAGGCGCCGAGCTGCGGCCATCACACGTTGTTTATCAGCAAAGTTGTGAAGCTTCATAATGATGGGTCTGGCGCGCTGGCTGGGGCCCGGCCTCGGTGCTAGAGAGCGGTGAGCGCGGTCTAGTTTGATCTTCCCATTTTTAGTTGTGAGCTCGAGATAGGAGGGGAGCCATGACTCCATGAAGGCGACAACATCATTTCCCTCCGTGCCCTCGGGAAGCCCGACCAGGCGAAGGTTACATCTGCGGCTGCGGTTCTCTAAATCGTCCATGTGGTCTGCCATGTCAGTTACTTGTTTTTCGAGTTGAGCCACTTTCGCCTGCAATACACCTGCCGTGTCTTCCACGCCTGAAATCCGTATCTCGGCGTCTCCCACCCGTGTCGCCAGAGCCTGGATCCGAGACGTCTGTTCACGGATTGCGGCCAGCACAGTATCAACTTTAACATCCAATAAAGTTGTAATGCTGTCAGTTATCTTACTCAGAGCCGCAAGGATATTCGGGTCGATATCACTCCCAGTTTCCTCAGCGTCAGCGGAGATTTCTGTGTCGCTGGCGTTAGCTTCTTCAGGCTCAGCCGCCATAGGACCCACAATGTCGCTAGCTTGCACAACCGGAGCTGTCTTTTTCTTAGACCTGACGTTAGGCATTTTAGAAAAATAGTCGTCCAGACTCATTATAGAGTTACTCCCACGCACATTTGTAACGTTTCACCAGGTGAACACGTATTTTAGACGGATAATCGGGGGACCTCACCGGAGCACATCGAGACGGGTGTTCGCGCTACGACGCCATCTTGCCAACCAATTTCATTTTTAAATAAGAAAGCGCAGTAGCCTTTGTGTTCCCTTCTTCAACCTCAACACCATCGGGTACGTCCCTGACCGAGCCTTTGCTTCCCTCCGCCAGCTGCTGATGCTGTACGTAAATTGTGTTCGTGACATCACAAAGTGCTTCCTGTTTCGGGTCCAAATTAAAACCTGGATTGGGACAAGTCTCCTCAAACCACATTTCCACAGAACATGGCACATTTCCGTGCCCTATACACCGCACAGTCACAGGAAGGGAGCTTTTATTCGAACAACAAAGCTGAGCATGAGCACGGAGCTCATGGTGCACCGGTGAAACAGTGAAACCACATCACGGCTCCCCGAGAATCACATTGTCAACACAACAGGAATGAATATCAACAGCCCCACGGGCCTTTGCAAAGCAAATAAATAAATATAAGCACAAAACACTAAAGGGATGATATTCTTGCACTGTAACTACGACATCTCTCTAATTAACGATGGGGCACGCATCTTTTCACTGAAGCCAGAATGTGGGTCTGAACACAGGAACAAACCACCTGTTTCGTTCCGGTGACGCCAACATGTAGAATGAGCAAAATGCTAAAATAAACAATAAATAAAATGGTTGTTTGGTAGATGCCACATCGCAACATTCTCACATGTGACAAAGCTCTGAGCTCACCTCCCTGACGGGTGTCTGGTCTCCGTCCTGGCTTTAGCTCTTACTAATTATATAACACGATTGTGGTGTTTCGACAGAAGAACGGAGACGGCTTGGTTTGTAATGGAACGTATATATTCAGCAGTAGTTCGCCATTTTACATCTCACCATACACTTCACTTCTTCTCTCCTTCCATCATCCTTAGTCACAGAGCCCCCTACTGGTAACTGAGTATATGTTCATATTCAGTCCCCCTTGTAAGCAACCCTTCACCATCTTAGCAGTGTATGTAAACACAACATCTCTCCTCATTCTCACAGAATTCTACTACCTCAGTATTACTTACTTAGTATGGCAACATTACTATTTGCACAGAACATTATCAGTAGTAAACTTTGCAACCAGACAGCATTTTCAATACCTATTTCACTTATAACATTACTGGGTGTTTGAACTATACCCGTGATCTTAACATACAATCTTGTTATGGTGCCTAAATCGTCCTTTATAATGAATACTTGTACCGTTAAGGTTACTGTAGTAACTTAACAACCTTAAGTCACAAAACTCACAAATAAATCACAGTAAATCAATCATCTATTATACTTGGACCTCAGAACTAGCAGTATGGAACTTAACATTAGCACCCAACAGCTCAAGCGTGTTTTTTTCACTTTTTTTTCTTTTCATTTTTTTTTATTTTTTAAACTCATTTCATAACATAATCCTTGGTCCAAGCTGGTAACTGTCTCGGTCTGTTAGGAACAGAAGGTCTTTTAGGAGTTTCTCTTGTGTTATTTTCAACCTCGTCACCAGCCTGCAACGGCTCAGCATTCTCTGCGCGGCAGAGTGAGAGACGGGCTGCATTCCATCGCTTTCCATCACTCAAGATGAAGGTGCTCAGTCCAGTCTGTTGCTGCACTGACAGTGGATCAGTGAACTGTCTCTCTCCCTTCCCCACTCGAAAAGGTTTACGTATCCGCACCCTGTCACCGACCACAAGCTGGGGAGGTTTTGCCCCCCTCTTCTCTTAGCATCAGTGTAGCGTTTATTCCTACGTTGCTGGTGAGAGACTCTGGCCCTGCATTGGTCATACTGTCCTGTGTCTTTGGGAAATGGCAGGACATTTAGCTTTGTTCTCATGGGTCTCCCTCTGAGAAGCTGGAACGGAGCTGCTCCAGTCGTTGCATGAGCTGTAGCACGGTAATTCTGTAGCATCTCTGTCACGGCGGGCTTCCACAGCTTCTGGGACACCTGTGCAGCCTGAACACAGTCCTTCAGCACTCTGTTGAATCTTTCAACACACCCGTTCGCTTGAGGGTGATACACACTTGTTCTGATGTGCTTGATGCCCCTTTCCTTCAGGAAATCAGCAAAGGCAGATGAAGTGAATTGTGGTCCATTATCTGTGGTAAGCTCACAAGGGTTTCCCTCCCGTGCAAAAACTGAAGACAAGAACCTAATCACAGTGTCTGTAGTAGCTGATGAAGTAAAGGCTACTTCTGGCCATTTGCTGAAGTAATCGACCAGTGTGATGGCAAACCTGCAGTCCTGCGACCCGCGGTCAAAAGGTCCAACAATGTCAACGGCCACATGCTGAAAGGGACCATCTGGAAACTGAACCGGCTGTAAGGGAGTAGGAGCAGTTTTGGCCGTTTTGTCACACAATTGACAGACTGAGCACGATGACAGAATCGCATGGACTTGAGTATCCATGCATGGCCACCAGTAAAGCTCTCTGAGCCGCTGCTTTGTGCGAACTATGCCCTGGTGACCTTCGTGTGCGAGGCATATCACCTTTTCCCGCAGGGACCTTGGGACCACCAGACGTGTCCCCCGGAAAACCAACGGTGATTCCACAGCAAGTTCATGTCGCACCAGGAAATACGGCTGTATCTCAGGTGGGAGAGACCTTTTCACCTTAGGCCAGCCTGAGCGGATAACCTGTCGCAGCAGAGAAAGGTCAGGGCAGTCCTCACATTCAGCTTTAAAATCCGTCAACGGTGTCGCTGTCAAGAGAGGAGAAACTTCAGCTATCTCCAAGAGAAGGTCTTTTTCAGCATCAATGTCAGTGCTGGAGTACATCAGGGGAACCCGTGAGAGGCAGTCTGCGATGACATTCTGAACACCAGGACGGTACTGCACATCATACTGAAAACACATCAGCCTTGCAGACCATCGTGCGATTCTCATGCCCGCTCTGTTCATACCTTTGGTGCTGAGAAGGGTAGTAAGAGCTTGGTGGTCAGTACGAAGCGTGAATCTGCGGCCCCATACATATGTACGCCACCTTTCCACCGCCCAGACACAGGCTAACGCCTCCTTTTCTGTGGTGGAGTACTTTCTTTCAGCAGGAGACAGTGTTCGGGAGGCGAACGCCACAACCCGCTCCACTTGATCTGGGTGTAACTGTGTCAACACAGCGCCTAGCCCATAGTCTGATGCGTCTGTGGTGATAAAAGCAGGTAAGTCAGGGTCATAGACGGCAAGTGCGGGACTTTCCAGAAGGAGTTTTTTCAGGTCACTGAAGCTCTCACGCGCTGCCTCGTTCCACTGGAGTTCGACTTTCATGTCTGTTTTCAGCAACTGTCGCAGTGGTTCCACCAGTGTAGCATAATCTGGAATAAATTTACTGAACCAGGATGACAAACCCAGGAACGAGCGCAATGCAGCCATATCCTTTGGAGCAGGAGCCTCAGCAATAGCAGTAAGGTGATGTTGGCTTGGACGTAGGCCTTCCTTTGAGATTACATGGCCCAGGAATGTGATGTGTGACTGGCAGAAGGAACTTTTCCCAGCATTAATCTGCAGGCCGACATCTCTGAGACGTTGGAGAACAGCTTGCAGGCGTGTATCATGCACCTCCTTTGATGTTCCGTAGACGATGATGTCATCCAAGTAGTTGCGAACACCAGGCAGATCTTTCAGGACCGTTTGCATCATTTTCTGGAACGCCGAAGGTGCTGATGCTAGGCCAAATGGGACACGTGTGAACTGGAACAGTCCCTCATGAGTGATGAAAGCAGTCAGCTTGCGGCTCTCCGGATGCAAAGGTAATTGGTGGTATGCTGAGCTGAGGTCAATCTGGCTGTAGTGAGTGGCACCTGCCAAGTCAGAAAACAGATCCTCCATATGAGGAAGAGGATGGCAGTCAGCAATAATGCTCTTATTGGGTTCACGAAGGTCAACACACAGTCTCAACTCCTTTTTTCACTTTCTGGCCACGACCAAAGGACTCACCCACTCAGCTGCATCGATCCTTTCAATTATGCCAGCTTTGAGTAAGCGAGAGAGTTCTGCTGACACCTCTGTACGTACACTTAATGGCAGGCGTCTCAGCTTTTGGCGTACAGGCCGCACATTGTTGTTTACCTGTACTTTATGGATGAACCCTTTAACACATCCAAGTTGAGCTGGTGGAATAGGATCAACATTGTACACAGCAGACTTCTGGTTAGACGAATCCGGCTCATCTGCAGTTTCATCCTGAATACGGTCCACTTTGCCTCCGACGATGCAGACGTTCAGTGCTCTAATGAGGTCGAGGCCTAATAGCGGGGAACCAGCTTTGACAATGTAGAAGGAAGCAGGAACTTTTTCATTCTGTGCATGCAGTGCAACTGATGCAGGCAGACAACCCATCACAGCCAACTCATCTTTAGCATAAGTAACTAGTTTGACTTTAGGTCGCACCAGTGAACAGTCTGCAAAATACTGTCTGTAGATAGTTTCTGGCAGAATAGACACAGAAGCTCCAGTGTCTACTATCAGCTCTACTGTCTTAGAGCCACCTTGTACAGTTTCAATGTCGACAGTGCAGGTAAGCTTATCTTGAATAGCTGCCATCATTTTAGCATCTTGCACGCACAGTACTGCCAATTCTGGAACCACTACTTCTCTCACTTCACTGACTGACGACTTACATACCTTGGCAAAATGTCCCTTTTTCCCGCAGTTATTGCATTTTGAAGAAGCAGCCGGGCAGTTTTTATCATTAGCTAAGTGCTTGTGAGAACCACACCTGAAGCACTTCCGCTGCTGCTGCTTTGAACCTCCCCGTTTGCGTTGGTCTGGAGTGCAGCCTTTAGCGGGGCGAGGTCCTCTCCTCTGGTGAGAGTGGGAATTTGCCGCGTCGACTGTCTGAACAGGCGCGGTCGGACACGAGCCGGGTGTGGAGAGTAGAGTAGCGTTTTTGACTGCTGCTTCTACCTGGCTCGCAATAGTTAGAGCCTTATCCAGTGTGAGTTCATCCTCCAGTAACAGTTTGTCTTTCACAGCGCTGAAATGAGCATTGGAGATCAACTGATCTCTTATCATTTCACTTTCCATTTGTCCAAAGTTACAAGATGAAGCTAATGCTCTCAGAGCCACCACATACTGAGAAACAGTCTCATCCGCTCGTTGCATACGCTGTCTGAATGTATGACGGCACGCCACGACATTCACTTTCGGCACAAAGTGCTTCTCCAGTGTGCTCATGGCGTCAGCATATGTATCACTTTGCTCCGGTAACGTGTAGAATAACCGCTGTCCCTCCGGGCCCAAGCAGTGTAGCAAAACAGCGCGTTTCCTAGCATCCGGCCATGCGTCTCCCGTGGCATTGATTACTAGCATGTAATTGTCGAATATTTTCCGCCATGTAGTAAATGGAATCGGCGGCTCACCCACATGTGGAAGAAAAGATGGTGGACTCGGAACTGATGCACTCATCCTCGTCGCCAATTTGTGGTGTTTCGACAGAAGAACGGAGACGGCTTGGTTTGTAATGGAACGTATATATTCAGCAGTAGTTCGCCATTTTACATCTCACCATACACTTCACTTCTTCTCTCCTTCCATCATCCTTAGTCACAGAGCCCCCTACTGGTAACTGAGTATATGTTCATATTCAGTCCCCCTTGTAAGCAACCCTTCACCATCTTAGCAGTGTATGTAAACACAACAACGATGTTCATGTTAGCATTCATGGTGTCGTTAGAGTCAGAGGGGATCAGGACCCAGGGGAGGATTTACCAGTTTACCTTTTATCTGCGTTAACCTCATATGTACCTGATATTTATCTGGTGTTTATCTGATCGCTAATCAGCAACTAAAAAAACCTTAATCTTTTTTCACTTGGTTTTTAAACCTGATGTGTATCTAATATTTATCTTTTTTCTTATACAGATTTGGTCAGTTAACCAGCATCATTCTGTTATTAAACCTGCTGTATATTTGGTCATTACTCGATTGTCATTTTCCCCTGGGGTGAAGCATTGTTCACCTTTGTGTTTGCTGCAGCAGCGCCTCCGGCTGGAAGCTAAATAATTAACAGAAGCTCTGCTGTGACTTTAACGTGAGTTTTAATGTCTTTATGTCACGTAAATGTTTAAATGTTTAAAGTGAAACAGATGGATGTGAATTTAATGTCTGTTCAAGCCTCTGTGTTTGTTAACAGTATGTTGTGTCAAAACACTGCATCAAGCGCCAGCATTTTTAGCACCGGTAATCATTAATTCTGCGGTTTTAATCCCTACTTGCATTTTATTTGCCCCAAAAACAGTGATGTACAAAACGACGGAGAACTCGGCAGCTCCGTACGAAGACAGACGTGACGAAGAGGCAAAAAAAAGGTACGAGGAAAAAAATCAAAGGAGTGAAAGAGTCAGACCCACACGAGCACAGAGTGGAGTAAGGACGTTAGCGTGCTGCACAACCTTCATCATGCACATATTTATTATTATATGGTCCTAAGTTTGAGTTCACACACTCACAAAATGTTTAGTAACTTCAGATCCTGCAACAAGCCCAGCTCCAGTTTACTTTGGTGATTTGGACGATTTCATCTCACAGCTGCTGTTACAGGCCGACACATCTATGTGTCGTTTCAGGTTGTAGTGTTACACAACATTTTCAGATCCAATAGAAATAAAATAAGTGTTTGGTAATTCATTCAATTTATTGTCTTTATTTATTACTGGCATTATTGTTTCATTCTGTTATAGAATCTTATAGAGCTGGATGTCTCGAGGCCACTTTTACGTGGTCTCGGTTTTGTCTCAGTCTCTCTGTCTCAGATCGACATAGTGGTCGGGAGATTTGGAGTCACCAGTATCCATGACACACAACGTAACGTTCAATAATGTGTCATTTCAAAAGCGTCAGCTCTAAGAGCCGTGCTTACAGAGCGCTTTGTAGTGAATCAGAGTCGACTCCCACTGAGCGAGAGCCGCTCCTCACTTAATTTACTTTGGCTGCTCAGCTCTCACACAGTGGCTCAGCTATGCTCCAATCCCGCCATATTGTGGCCAATCACATGCGAGGATATAGGATAATACCATTATGTGAAAAGCAGAGAGGGTGAGAGACGCGACAGTCAAGTGGAGCGTGCGTCTGTCCTCTCAGTGAGTGAGACAGTGGACAGCGGTGAGGAGGGCTGTGCGAGAGCAAGAACACATAAATATGCCCGAGACCCGTAAACGAAGCAGCATCTGGCTGCAGTTTAAAGATGTTTTTGTCTCGGTCTCGGTCTTGACTCGGTCTGTCCTGGTCTCGATACCCTCTGGTCTTGGTATTGTCTTGGTCTTGGTTTAAGCGGTCTTGACTACAAGTCTAGAATCTTACAAGAAAGAGGCAAAATTGTTTTATTAGCTGCTTCGGTGAAAAACAAATCAACAATCAAAAAAAAGTTTTTTTCAAAACAACATACTGGAAAACAGTTATTCATCACTTGATTGCTTCAATACAACACTGTGGGACTTTTCATGGCTGTTTTGATATCGCTCTCTCTCTTAACCAGTGTTGGGTAAGTTACTTTAAATTATTAACTTAGTTACATTACTAGTTACTTCTATCAAAAGTAACTCAGTTACTTCAAGTTACTCGTTACTTTCAAGTAACTAGTTATTAGGGAAAGTAACTGTTAAGTCTAATTGTTGAATGTTGCCATTGTGTTTCTTAAATTTGTACAGTCTTAGTTTAAGCAGTAGGATCAAAGCCATTCCTTTGATCCTGACCACCTCTCCAACCACTCTGTGCTGGCGGAGGTTTTATTGTAGATACATCCTATCTGAAAGATCTGTTTCTTTTGATGTAAACTTCCTGGGTTTACGACCCTTTGGTCAGCAGGAGGTCTCTCTCTCTCTCACACACACACACACACACACACACACACATTCTTACAGAAGTTCACACATATACATAAAATGCTTTGTCTTAGAACCAAGGGGGCGTGGCTTTGTTCTGACGTGTTTTGTGTGAACTGTCTCTCAATAAAAGGCAGCAGGAGGAGGTCAGATCTGGGGGTCATTTTCGTGGTGGACACAGACGAGGCCTCCCTTGCGCAAATAATTGATTGATCGACTGTCTTGTTTTCTTCATGATGAATAAGTCTCTAGAATTAGCGGGGCTTGTGGAAACACAGACCCAACAGTAACTTTGGTTTTACTCAGAATTCTCTTGTTAATGTGTTGCTAACTGGATACCCAGTAAGACTGCCAGTCTTCTAGCTTGCTTACATGTTAGCACTATCCTGCCACAGTGCACTGTGCCACCTACCAACAGAAAGGAAAAGATAATGTGCAAATTTCCACGAGAGAAATCCCACGCCTGGACCGTCGTCGACCGCCGCCAAGATTCTAGCCTACGTCACAGCGTCATGTGCGCTTTTTACATCCAACACAAAAACTGCAGTCGTGGTGCTTTGATTGTACTCAGAACTCAGAAATCCTGCCTTCTGAATAGGAAGATGTAGGCAACACCAGACTGCAGATGCGCAATCTATCAATCGTTTGTTATAAGATTCAGATAATTATTTTTTAAAAGCCAGACAATTTAAATGAGAATAAGAAAGAAAAGTATTTCTTTGTGCCCCCCTCTCCCTGTTAATGCCCGACCTGCCCCCCTGGCAACACTTTGCTAGACCCGCCCCTGCACAGTTACCAGCTGTCAGCTGCTTAGAAAAGGATCCTGGTGTTATTTGTCTCTCAGAAACAGTTCATAACTTCAACTCATTCCTGTCACCTAAAAGGTAAACCTGTTTCTCCATCACCTGTTCAGCTCTATTCAATTCAATTCAATTTTATTTATATAGCGCCAAATCACAACAAAAGTCGCCTCAAGGCGCTTCATGATACAGAAAAAAACCCAACAATCATATGACCCCCTATGAGCAAGCACTTTGGCGACAGTGGGAAGGAAAAACTCCCTTTTAACAGGAAGAAACCTCCGGCAGAACCAGGCTCAGGGAGGGGCGGGGCCATCTGCTGTGATTGGTTGGGGTGAGAGAAGGAAGACAGGATAAAAGACATGATTCAGTAAGGACATCTCCTGGTTTCATCTTCATGTTTCCCTCTCACCACATATCCAAACCGACATCATGACCAGCAGCTTTACAGCTGTGGCTCCAGCAAACATCAGCTGATACTAGAAATTAATATTAAATAAATTCTAACAACAGCTGATCAAGCTTAAACGTGCTGCTGTTGTTTAGCGCGACATCCGCTGGTTTCCTCTTTCGGCGCAAAGTGGGCGATAAACAAACAAGAGAGAAAAGCCGATCAGCTGATCATTGATCAGTTTCATGATTGAAGTAGAAACAGGAGAGGGAGGGTGAGAGGATGAGAGAAGAAGAGGCAGCTGTGCAGCAAAGACACAGAATAACTGCAGCTTTGTGCCTTTTTCATTGTAGCTGAATTACGGGACAAACTGTGTTACTTTTCACTTCAATATGAAACGTGTAATATTTTTTCTGAATACGAGATGATTACGTTTTTTAGGGGACGGTTGGAAACTCTAATAATTAACCTTATGAATAAAATAAAGTTCACTATCAGTAACATCATAGCACCCACCCAGCTGTATAGAAACTCCGTCATGCTAGCTCACACAGTACGAAAAAGTCAGCACAACGAAAACAAACTCCACCTAAACTTGGTTTATATCTGACCCAGATAGACTGCAGGTCATAACTTCTTACCTGAAGTTCAGTTCACCGCCTCGGGGCTCTCCTCCTGCCTCCCCTTTCCTTCATCCACCTGGATCACATTCCTGCATTTTGTTGGCTGGTTTTCCTACAAAACACAACAAACATTAGCCCGCAAAGCCACCGCGAACAAAGCAGCATAGTGCAACAAATTCAATTCAAATCAATATAAGACTTATTTGTAACCTACATCAACAATTATGATAAATTACGTAACAACTACAACAGCAGACTGACCTTTGTGGGAATGCTTGGAGCAGACTAACCTGTGAGCTGGAGGGTTCTGGGACGTTATATTTGGTCTTTGAATGGCTGCAATCCAGTCGCCTCTTTGTTACTTCGGAAACATGGCTCGAACAATTTCTCTTCAACGACGTAATCTGATAACAACCGATCTCTTTACCCGTCGGCTTCCCGTGGCTGTCATGTGACCGGCTATTGCAGTTAATAATACAACAGCTTCTTGACATTTCTGTGTTTCTTTTTATCGCTGTGTGACTGATTTCAATTGAAAGCCTGCATGCGCTAGTACCTCTTGCCACTCATACCTACAATCCTTTGTGGTTTTGACGTCACATTTTCAAGCTCTATTTGTTTTGCTCTACAGGTAACCAGGGGCGGATCTAGAGAAATTTTCTTAGGGTGGCACTTGCCACCCCATGCCACCCTTTTACCCCTGCAGGTAACCCCCAGCTCGTTTCATCAAAGGCTCAGAAATCCCTGATGAAACGAGTTTCCTGCAAAGCTTCAAATCTGAACAGTTCCTTATCAGCAGAATTAATAACAGAAGTGGAGTCACTGTGGAGGGTAACTGGAAATTTGAATTGTTTCCTTGTCTTGGAAAAAAGCATCAAACAGATTAAAAATCCCCAAGATGGTGCCAGCGTGCACGACAAGCCGTCTCTTTGGGTTGTGTCTGCTGGTTGTTGCCTATCTTCTTCTATGTTGCCCTGATGGCTCTGCTTTACTCGGCTATGATCGCCAAACTCTTCTGAACCTTCGGCCACTAAAACCCCGAATGCTTGATTTGGAAAGCAAGCCAGAAAATGTTATCTACCTGATTGCCTACATCGCTTACCATTTACCCTTCTTCGCAGGAAGCGCTCTAGAAGACGGGGAAAACGAGGTGGCATCCTGGTACGCTTCAAGGCTTTCCTGAAATCACATGGAGTAAAGAAACCTTGTACTCTTACAGATGTGCTACTATATTTTCGTCCTCTCTGGGACCAGTCCAGTTACAGATTCAGCTTCCATTGCTGGATCCGGTCTGTTGGACCTCCTGCTCCCTCGGTCCTGCCGACGAAGCCTTCACCTGTCTGGCGATGGGTGCAGTCCTACAGAGGTGGCGTGAATCTCAGTAACCTTCGTCCACTGGGACGTGCTCCTGTTAGCAACACTTCAATCACGCTTCGGATGGGCCTGCTAAACAACAGGTCACCGTCAAACAAGACTTTCATCCTAAATGACTTTTTTATCTCGTTGGGACTGGATTTTATATTCCTGACGGAAACTTTGACCCAGTGAGTTTTCTTCTTTCTCTGAACTCCTTCCCCCGATCGTTCATTTTTCAGAGGTGTAGGGCCAGCTTCAGTATTTAAAAACTGTATGAACATCACTCCAGTTTTAGCAAACTTACACAGGCTCCCTGTAAAATATCGTATTGATTATAAGATTCTTTTACCTACTTTTAAAGTTAAATAATATGGCGCCCTGTTATTTAAACGAACTCCTCAACATGTACGACCCCAAAGAGCACTGAGATGCTCTTAGCACAACCGAGGTCTCGACTGAAGCACAGAGGAGATGGGCCTTCGCAGTAGCAGCACCCAGACTCTGGAATAATCTGCCAGAGGAGATTCGTACTTCAGAGTCTATTCGGTCTTTTAAATCGCGTCTTAAAACTCTTTTTGACTTTGGCTTTTCATTCGAGTTCAGTATGAGTACCATCAGGCCTGTTTTATGTTTTTATTGTTAATTTACTGTCTTCTTATTTACCTGTATTTGTTTCTCTATTTTTTTCTCTTGTTTTTAACCAATTGTGAAGCACTTTGGTCGACTCTGTTGTTTTTAAATGTGCTATACAAATAAATTTTGAATTTAATTGAATTGAAAATCAAGACAACTCAAAACATAAAAAGCAAACAGTTCAGAGCTGATTTTTTTGTATTTTTATTGACATTTTCTTTTATACAGGGAGTGCAGAATTATTAGGCAAATGAGTATTTTGTCCACATCATCCTCTTCATGCATGTTGTCTTACTCCAAGCTGTATAGGCTCGAAAGCCTACTACCAATTAAGCATATTAGGTGATGTGCATCTCTGTAATGAGAAGGGGTGTGGTCTAATGACATCAACACCCTATATCAGGTGTGCATAATTATTAGGCAACGTCCTTTCCTTTGGCAAAATGGGTCAAAAGAAGGACTTGACAGGCTCAGAAAAGTCAAAAATAGTGAGATATCTTGCAGAGGGATGCAGCAGTCTCAAAATTGCAAAGCTTCTGAAGCGTGATCATCGAACAATCAAGCGTTTCATTCAAAATAGTCAACAGGGTCGCAAGAAGCGTGTGGAAAAACCAAGGCGCAAAATAACTGCCCATGAACTGAGAAAAGTCAAGCGTGCAGCTGCCAAGATGCCACTTGCCACCAGTTTGGCCATATTTCAGAGCTGCAACATCACTGGAGTGCCCAAAAGCACAGGTGTGCAATACTCAGAGACAAAGGAGCTTGCAAAGAAAAGCGTCTGGACTTCTTTAAGTTGCTTGAAGACGTTTCACCTCTCATCCGAGAAGCTTCTTCAGTTCTAAGGTCAAATGGTGGAGAGTCCCAGATATAAACCTAGTGGGAGTTTCCCCCCACAGAGGGACAAAAGGACCCCTGATGATCCTCTAATCGCCTGAGCCAAGGTGTGAAACTGGGTGTGGGTCCCAATCAGCCAGAGTTTCGGGTGAGTTCATTGTGAAACCTGGCCCCACCTTATCATGCGAATTCCTGAGGTCAGATGGCCCAGGATGTGAGTGGGCGTTAAGGCGTCTGGGAAGGGATCTATATAATAATATATATATCTGATTTTAAACCTGGTGTTTACTGATGCCGACTGAACCTCCTCACCTTCATACGCTCTGAACATCTTGTTGGAGAGTCTGTCTCTGACCTGGCATCAGAGCAGCTCAGTCAGCAGAATCAAATCTGTACACATGAATGTTTGTTCCTCTGAAAACCAAGTGATGTTAAAGCCAAAGCTCCCACTGGGCCTCACGTTATTAACATTTATTTATTTATTTAAAACAACACTTCTGGCTTTGATTTACAAACTGCCCTGAGTTTTCCTCAGAACAACAACATCCCAGTGCTCCCAGAAAACACCTTCAGTGGAAACCTGTCAGATCAGTTTTCACCTGTCATACTAAGTCTTTCCGGCTGGCAGTGAAGCTTTCAGTTGTTTAATTTTTCATCCTGACAGAAACATCCTGGTCACAACGTGGATCACTCGTCTGTCCGACTGCTCTCTGACCCCCTGAGTTCGTACGTTACCCTCGTGTCACATCAGCATTTTCTCACGCTTCACCAAGAGCAGAAAGGAAACACCGTGAATGTTTTTTAACACCCACTGAAGCTCTGAAAATCTGAAACTGTACCAAACTTTCTCAGAGCTTTGTCAGAACAAAGAAGGAAGAGCATAGTCTCTCTGGAAGGTTCGAAAGGATCTGAAAACCTGCAGCTGCAAAGTCCACATCCACACCAGCACACTGACAGGTGACACAGAGCGATTACAGGTGTGACTTATGTCTGTTTCAGGAAACTGGGGTCATCGAGCAGCTGTGAGAACCACTCTGAGTCACCATCCACCGTTTGCTGCATCACCTTCTGCTTAAAATGGAAAACTGAAATTTTAATTCACAGAATAAATAATCAATAATAAATGATTAATAGAAACCGAGGCCACCTGTGTGATTTAAAGTAACGTGACTCCAATGATCTTCCTGACTTGTGTCCACCTGCAGCTCCACACAGAACCTCCCACGAGGACTTCATGCTCCACTCCACTGTGTCCTTCATCTTCT
Organism: Aulonocara stuartgranti; assembly: GCF_965226115.1. Taxonomy (NCBI): domain Eukaryota; kingdom Metazoa; phylum Chordata; class Actinopteri; order Cichliformes; family Cichlidae; genus Aulonocara; species Aulonocara stuartgranti. The sequence continues at coordinate 424,346 of NC_138945.1, forward strand.
TGATCTCCGTCCTCCTCAACCTGCTGCTCCTGCTCGCCTTCCTGCTCCTCTGCTCAGTTCCTACACCTTCCTCCTGCTCCTCACTGTGTCTCATCGCCACCCTCTTCTGGCTTCACCTCTGCATTCACCGCATTAATAAATATAAGCTCTCCTTTCAAAACACACTGCTCTCACTTTATTATATATGCTGGTGGTAGATCTGGCCTTCTTGCTGTGGCCACTTTAACAGAAACACACAGAGACTGATTCTGATTGAGGGAACAGAGAATAACCATCAGTGATGTCACACAGAGGCCTGAGCGGACAGGAAGCACTGCAGCCTGCTACCAGTTAAAACAATAAATGAAAAAGAAAAAAAAAGAAACAAAACGAAACCTATAAACAAAATAAACATGACATTAAATAAGAACAAATGAAAACAAACAAATAAAAAACAAGAAACTAAAAAATAAAAACAATAAAAAACAAAATAAATTAAAATTAAATTAAAACAAAACATACTCAAACAAAAACTGTCAACAAAATAAAAACAATAAATAATGTAAGAACAACATGCGGAGTCCCCGCCTCCCGGGAGGAAGAGAAAAACCCACAGCTCTGCTTTTACGTGCTTTTTCCGGTCTCGCGAAGTCTCGGGTTTTATCGCGGTGATTGTTGGTAGCAGCGGAGCTAGCAGAGCGCTAACAGAGAGCTAACGGTCAGAGCGGAGAGAACCTCCGCGAAGCTGCTTCAGAGCCGCGGAATGAGCTCCTGGTCCCGCCGCTGAGTTTGGCCCCAGCAGGGAGCTGCAGACGGTCACCCCAACATGGACGTAGACGTTCCGAACCGATCCCCCGCGGAGGACGGGGAGCTAGAAGACGGAGAGATCTGCGATGATGACACCGAGGAGAGAGCGCCTCCACGGCGGGGGGATGGGAGCAGGCCCCGTGGCGGTGCTCCTCCTCGGCCGCGAAAGCCGCACAAGCACCCGCACGGCGCGCCGCCGCACTTGGGCCACCCGCCGCCGGACTTCCGCCACCTCATGCCCTACAGCCTCGGCCCTCACGGCCCATTCCCGCCCGGCCACCGGCAGCAGTGCGGGCCGAGCGGGCCCGACCGGCCTCCCTCCCCGCCACCGCAGCAGCAGCCTCCCGGGCTCGGCTCTCACGGGGAGCCCGGGCCGCGGTCCAGCTTCTGGGAGCGGAGCCACGGCGCACTGGGACGCTTCCGGCACCGCGGCATGCCGAACGGAGGCCCCGGGGGCTGGAGCCGGGGCGGCCGCGGGGGCAACAGCAGGCCGCCTCCCGGACGGTACCTGCCCGGAGAGAGCCACAGCTCCCCCGCGAGGAAGCGTATCCTTTCTGCTGTGTCACGTGCCCTCTCCCCCGGGACGGTGATTGAATTAGGCAGCCCGCGAGGAGCCGGTCAGGGTTTCATTGATTACATATTGGTTTAATGAACAGCCCATTGATCTGTGAGTGTTCTGGGCTTCGACTGGTTCACGTTTCACACTCCACCAGGTGCGTGCGTGACAGCAGGAAACGAAACCGGCGCTGTGATGACGTATGTGTGGTTGCGACTCCCCCATCAGCTGTCCTCATTCATCCGCTACACGGTTACATCAGTGATCGATTATTTCCTCGTTCATGTATTGATTGATCGATCATATTGAAAAGATCTTGAAGACAGCTGTGAAAAGCCCAAATCAATAGATCAATACTTTATTGATCCCACAAGCGGAGTTTTAGTGTTACAGATGAAAGATGGTGCAGTGTATAACAAACAGCTTAGAGGTCAGCCTTCTACAAACTACAAATACACACACACAGTGCGTTAATAAATAATGTTTGGATGTGAAGCCAATAATCAAAGGTTCAGCTGACGAACTGACATCATGAGTTCCATAATTGAGAAAGCTTTGATTAGTTTTCAGAGGGCTGCGAGTTTTCTGCCATTTGATCTGCGATCAATAATCCGATGATAGGAGAAATTTGCTTCTTTTACATGGACATTTTTTTTGTGAGGATTTCTTAATTTGTTCGTTTTTTAATTTTACACATTCTTAAAAATGAAGCTTTTCGTTGGTAGCAAAGATTTAAGTCTTTTTGAAAATTTTATTTTTTAATATTTTTTCTTTTAAATCATGACTTTAAAAATGAAATGAGTATTGATCCCTGTTGGTCAGTAATTCTTGATCAGCGTTCTTTAACGCAGACCTCAGAGAAACCTCTCGGGAGGAACCGGCTCAGGAAGGTGGCTCACGGCGCTCCCAGGCCGGAGAGCAGTGGTGACGAGTCCTTCGAGGATCTGCTGTCCAAATACAAACAGATCCAGATCGAACTCGAGTGCATCCGCAAAGAGGAGACGATGGCCCTGGAGCCACGGACGTCACCAGTCAGGGACGACGTGGTGGAGTGCGTAGCCGCCGCTCTAACGGACACCAAAGCTGAACCGGGCCTGGCTCTGAGTCCGGCAGCAGCCGCGGACGAGGTGTCGGAGCTGGAGAGGAAGAAAGTGTTCCAGGCCTTCAACATCAAACCGCTTCGTCAGAAACTCCCCACGCCGGCCGACCTGGACGAGCTGCAGAAGAAGTGGGCGAAGCCTGATGGTGAGTTCGTTATCCGAATGTTTGCTTTCACATCGCAGCTGTAGACGCGCCCCTTTTTACCTGTTTGGCGACTTAAACCATGTTGAGGACCAATCACTTCCTGTTTGCTGTGTAAAGTGTTTCTACAGCTTCCTGTTCTGTGTGTCAACAGGTGAAGGGGATCAGCCAATCACAGATAACGGAGCAGAATTGGAAGGAAAAGGTGCCAAAGAAGCAGAAGAGGGGACGCGCGAGAGCGGCGGTGAGCAGACTGAGGCCGCCGGCACGAGTGTACACCGTACCGATGCAGCAGACTCTCCGATTGATCCTCTGAAAGGACGTTTCACTGTAGGGTGGACCGGGGTTGGTTGCCACATTGCTTATTACTGCAACAGTAGGGGGCGCTGTGGGATTCTGCTGATGTCGCACATGTGACCTGCTGATCTGTCCACTTCGCTGTTCTGTCACTTTAATGGGGCAGAGAGATTTTTCAGGTATTACAAGCTCACACGGCGCGAGCTCTTAGAAAAAGCTCAAGTTCTCACGAGCTAGCTAACACCAGATGGTGCTCCGGAGGTCAGCTGGGGATGTCTCGGCCCGAGTGTGACAAACGCTTCTGCAGTCTGGGTACGGCCTCAGTGTCTGAACCCTGACGGTCCAGGTGCCAGGTGTGTGTCAGGACCGTGAGAGGCCCAGTGCAAGGCTCAGCTCAGCTGTTTGTCCTTTAAAGGGTCACTAAACAGGAAGTTCCACCTTCTTCCCCGCAGCTGTAACAGGATGACAGGGTATTCGCCTCTTTCTGCCAGAACGAATCTAAAAAATGAGCCTTTTAACGATGGAACTGAAGGTCGTCATGTTGCCGGGATCTTCGGTTCATGCAGCAGTGAAAACTGTGACAACGCACGCCGGTCCACCCTGCAGAGTCCCCTCACGGCCCCCAAACCAGAGTTTGATTAGCACCGTGCAGTGAGGAGCAGACGCTGTGTTTTCACTTCCTGTGCAATGTGTGTCCAGGTGAGGGAGAACAGCGAGCAGAAGGAGGAGAGCCCGCAGACGAGAGGCCGTGTGACCCGTGCATCATGGAGGAGCAGGAGAAACCGCCGCCGCCGTGTCCCAGCGAGTCGTCGGCGTCCAGCGAGGACTCTCCAGACAAGGTGAGGCCGTGCAGCTGCTACCCGCAGGGAAAAGATTCAGCCGTTTGCTTCGATGGCGTTTGGTTTGTGTCACGTTACGTCTCCTCTGTGTGTGGTCAGGCCACGGAGAAGGTGGTGGTGGTGGAGGAGGAGGAGCTGTCAGAGCTGCAGCTGCGTCTCCTCGCTCTGCAGTCGGCCAGTAAGAAGTGGCAGCAGAAGGAGCAGCAGGTGATGAGGCGGAGCAAAGAACGCATCACTAAAGCCACTCAGGAGAAGAGCTCAGGCCCCGGGGCCGCCCCACCCGCCAGGCAGAGGGTCACCACCAGGTCTGCTTCCACTGCCGCAGCCGCCACAGAGAGGACCAGGACCAGGTCCAAACCTCAGGACAGGGACCGCGAGCGAAACAAGACCGGGCCCAGACCTCAGGACAGAGACAGACTCAAGCCGTGTCCTAAAGCCGGACCTAAAGGCCCGCTGGAGAGGGCCCGCCCCCCGGGGAAGGCTCACATCACCAAGAAGATCAGCCCAGGTGAGACAGATGTGCGGGCTGTGCCGCCTTAAATGTGAGCACGCTTAGAAGTGAAGCGGAAAAACAGCGGCCAGCTCTGATTGGCTCTGAGTGTTCCTGTGTGACGTGTCTCACAGTTTCGGTGGCAAAGCAGGCGTTCAGGAAGCAGCAGGTGAGGACGTGGAAGCTGCAGCAGCAGAGGGAGCAGGAGGAGAAGCGACGGCAGGAGGAGGAGGAGCGCCGCAAGCGGGAGGACGAGATCCGGCGAATCCGCGACCTGTCCAACCAGGACGAACAATATAACCGCTTCATGAAACTGGTGGGTGGGAGGAAGAGGACGCGCAGCAAGGTAAGGTGCCGTGTGCGCACGCCCAGTGTGGTCACCTGACTCTCACCTGTGCTGACTCACCTGTGTCTGCTCAGTCCAGGGACCGGGACCACCGCAAGTCTGCAGGCAAGCCGGGCCTGGACACCTCGGGGAACCTCTACCAGTACGACAACTACGACGAGGTGGCGATGGACACGGACAGTGAGACGGGCTCGCCAGGTAAGGGGGCAGGAGGTGCACCTGACGCACCTTTCGCTTCCTGTTTCCCGTTTAAACTGGTTTGTCTGCGTTTCAGTCCCGTCGCCAACGCACAGCAACCTGCTGTCTGTGGAGGAGGCGGCGTGCATCCCTCACCTGTACGGCGCCGACCCCGTTCCTTTCGGAATGGTACGCCCCCTCCTCCTCATCACCACGGTTACCTTCCGAGGAGCTCGCTGATGTCTGGTTTTTTTTTTCTTTCCACCCCTCAGGAATTCTCGCAGCCCTTCCTCCCCCCACTGCTCTCCGCCATTCCTCCCCCACCTCCTCCCCTCCCCCCTCCCCCAGATGAGCTGGAGCCCCCCCCAAAACCTCCATTTGCTGATGAAGAGGAGGAGGAGGAGATGCTCCTCAGGGAGACCTGCCTGATGTCTATGGCCAACAAGAGGGTGGTGGTCTCAGAGGTCCGCGGCGTCACGTGATGATGTCATGTTTAGATTGTGCTGATGATGATGATGATGATGATGATGATTTTCTCTCTGCAGAAGAGCTCCAGCGCTCCTCCTTCTCCAGGTGGGCCTCCCCCTGCAGACCTTCAGCCTCCACCCAGAGGAAACCTGAGCACGGTCAGTCTGAACACGGTGCCTCAGCCCCGCCCAAACAAGGCCGCCAGAGCACACCTCGCTGCCAGAGCACCGCTTGTGGTAAGAGGCTCGCTGCACACCGCTCCTTATTTAGAAACAAACATGGAGCCTGAAACTGCCCCTCACCTGTCTGCCCCTCACCTGTCTGCCCCTCACCTGTCTGCCCCTCACCTGTCTGCCCCTCACCTGTCTGCCCCTCACCTGTCTGTCCAGCTGCCCAGACATAAGACGGTGGTGGTTTCTCTCAACGACTCTGACGACAGCGACTCGGACATGGACGCCTGCAGCTCATCGCAGGCGGTGTTTGGCGGCCTGGAGTTCATGATCAAAGAGGCCCGAAGGACGGTGGAGGTGAGTGCGTTCACCTGAACCGTCCGGGCACGACGACGATCGTTGTGCAGCCGGAATGTGTCTGCGGCGTTGCGTGATGATGTCACGACTCTGAACTTCTTATTTCTCAGGCGGCGAAGCCAAAAGGAGCGTCGGCCTCTGAGAAGGAGAACAACCCGGTCCGAACGCCAGAGGCTCTGCCTGACGCCAAGAAGGCCGAGTACCGCCTACTCAAAGAGGAGATCGCCAGGTACCCACGTGACCTCTCTCAAACACACACACACACAAAGACTTTTACTAACTCTGTGGGTGTGCACGCTCACAGCAGGGAGAGGCAGAGGATGATGAAGGAACAGAGCCCTCGTGGCTCCGCCTCGCCCGCCACTGCAGACTCCATCGACTCCTCCCTGAAGCCAGCGGTGGAGCTGAAGCTGAGCGAGGCCGAGCTGAAGCTCAGCAAACACAGGTGAGATCTTAAAACACACCTGGAGCTGGTGTGAGGTTTTCGGTGGCGCCGCTTTGACTGTGGGAGTCTGCTGCCCTCAGGGAGCTGCTGCAGAGAGACGAGGCCGTGCTGCGACACCTGCTGCAGCAGGAGCTGAAGAAGAACGAGTCGCTGAAGGCCGCCGAGGCCAAAGTGGCCAAACTGAGGGAGCAGCTGCAGGCGTCGGAGAGGATCGTCGGCGCCAACAAGACGCTCCTCAGGAAGTTGCGCGAGCAGGTACGCCAACTTTACCGCCCCAACTCGCTGTTGGGTGTTTCTCTCAAATCTACACGACCCCAGTGTGGCGTCAGCACGGCGGCACTCAGATGCAGGACATGAAGCTCAGACTCCTCCTGGCTGCTGTGAAGTCTCTTTGTTTGGTGTCGTTTGACCGCCTCCACGTCCTCTGCAGGTCCACCGGGTGGAGCAGCGGGTCTCCGTGAAGAAGACGGTGGCGGTGCGGTTGGAGCAGGAGCTGGTGCAGGCTCACCTGGCCGCCGGCAGGGCGCCCAAACGGCGAGCGGACTCCAGCCGGCCCGCGGTGAGTCTTCCTGTTTCTCTGTGGAACCTGCAGGTTGTGTGTTTGTCTCCTCAGCAGAGAAACACTCAGCCAGAGAGGCTTTTATTCTGAAAAAACAGTTGCATGAAGAATTGCTGTTGAAACTTACAGGTGAGGCAGTTAGCTGTAGTTAGCTGGCTGGTTAGCTAATAAAGCTAATTACCCATCCAGTCAGCTAATGAACAGCTGAGGCAAGGATCAGGGTGGGACCCACAGTGGGGAGGCGCTGGCTAAACGAACTCGGGCTGTTACAGAGGACGCTTGCGCTCACGCAGCTCCTCACGGCGCCGGTAACCATGGATTCAGAGGCGTTGGTGGTTACATGCACCCGCCGATAAAACTATAAGAAAGCTCTGATGGAGCGCCGCTGTGTGCAGGTGTGTTTACCCTGCGTAACGTTATCCTTTCCAGCTCAGCAAGTTGCCGCGGCGTGACGCAGCGCCCCGCGGTTCTGAGCGCCACTTTGCCGAGCTCATCGCTCAGAAGCAACGACTGCAGCAGCTCGAGTCCGAGTACGCGCTGAAGATCCAGAAGCTGAAGGAGGCGCAGGTGCTGCGAAACAAAGGCGTCCTGCCAGAGCTCCCCGTAGAGCCGCCGTTGCGATCCGCCACGCCCCCGGACCCTCAGGTCCAGCCGCCGCCGCAGCCCTCGCTGCACGACCTCTCCCAGGACAAGCTGACGCTGGACAGCGAGGACCCCGCGGAGGCCGAGGATCACGAACCAGAACCTGCGCCCGCTGCTGCGGCCAGAGGCGGCCGTCGCTCCTCCTTCCGTCAGTCCAGCTGCTCCTTCACCAAACCCCACCTGGACGCCACGAGCTCGGCTCCGCCCAAAGACGTCGGCACTGCCGCCAAGCCCGTGAAGGCGCTGCCCAGTGGCTCGGCAGGCGTGGAGCTTCCTGCCGAGATGTTCGCGGGGCTGGACGTGGACGCCCTGCAGCGGCTGTACAGACAGAAGACACCTCTGGGAGATCTGCTGCTGATGGAGCTGCAGGTGCTGGGGGAGGACGTGGACCCCGCCCTCGCCGCACAGGTGAGCGGAGACTGTCAGAGGGGCAGCTGAAGGTCTCGGGGGAATTTCACGCTAACGCTCTGTGTGTCCGGTCATCCAGGTGTTTCCGGCTGAGGTGGAGACAGCGGTGAGTTCGTCGGGCGGCTTGGAGCTGAGGCCGCTTCCCTTCGGACCGTACCACAGCCCTCTGCTGGCCTTCAGGTCCTACAGGTAGCTCCGTCGTACCGACAGCAGCAGAGCTCGTATGTGGTCTGTGCGGTCGGCTCACAGCTGTGTCCTCCCGCTCAGGTTCAGCCCGTACTACAGGACCAAGGAGAAGCTGTCTCTGAGCTCGGTGACGTACAGCAACGCCATCGAAGCAAAGAAGTGCTTCTGCCGCTTCGACCTCACGGGAACGTGCAACGACGACGGCTGCAGATGGTGAGCGGGGTGTAAAACAACAAAACAAACTATTTGAATAACGTGATATCAATTCATTAAATCCTGAATCGATTTTTGCATTTAAATGTATCTCCGGTTAAAGCTCAGGAAATATTTCAACAAACAGCTAAAGCAGTAAGTGAGAGCAGCTACGAGGATGTAAAAACAGAGCGTGGATCTTTCACCTGACAGCACGTCCACAGACACGCCGTCGGGCTGAAGGCCAAAAGCTCACAGATCCTGAAGCTGCAGGTTGCATCACTCTAACCGCCAGAGGGGCCGATGGCGCGATATGGCAGCCTCGCCTCTGTCAGTCTGCCCAGAGCAGCTGTGGCTACAACTGTAGCTGCCTCCACCAGTGTGAATGCGAGAGTGAATGAATAGTGGCATTGTAAAGCGCTTTGAGGGGTCCCGAAAAGCGCTGTATAAATGCAATCCATTATTATCATTATTATTACTATTATTATTATCATTATTATCATCATTATCATTATTCTAACCCAAGTTCACTGAACCAGCAGCAAAAGCAGATCAAACTGAGCTTCACGTTTGATGAACTTCGTCATGACTTTCGCTGTTTTACTTTGACATCAAAGCCTCATCTCTGCTGTTCAAACTGAAGAAATTTAAACCTAAACGATCGCTCAGCTTCTGTAATCAAACCTCAGGTAACGTTCACATGTTGATTTATGGTTTTCTTCAGTGTTTGATCGACTGCAGAATATGTTTAAGGTTATCTGCTATAAAAAGGCAGGCCTGCAAAAACTCAAACTCTTACCAAGTATATTTGTCTTATTTCTAGTCAAAATTATCTCATTACACTTAAAATAAGACACAATCAGCTACAGGGCAACATTTCAGTAAGCTAAAGGAACTTGTTTCAAGACAGTGAATCTTGAAACTAGAGAAAAACTAGAGATTTTTCACTTGTTCCACTGGCAGATTTTTTCACTTATTTTAAGCTAAAATATCTTGTATTAAGTGAAAAAATCTGCCAGTGGAACAAGTGAAAAATCTCTAGTTTTTCTCTAGTTTCAAGATTCACTGTCTTGAAACAAGTTCCTTTAGCTTACTGAAATGTTGCCCTGTAGCTGATTGTGTCTTATTTTAAGTGTAATGAGATAATTTTGACTAGAAATAAGACAAATATACTTGGTAAGATTTTGAGTTTTTTGCAGTGAGGAAAGTCTGCTTCATGTTTTTATCCTCAGTTACTTTGACACAAAGTCTCCCAGTGTCAGCTTTGTGCTCACAGACATAAACTAGAAAAAGTTGCATTTCCTGCGAAAGTGCGGTGTGAATGCCGTGTAGTGGAATCTGCTGAAAAGCTGAAGAAGCTGAAGTACACATTAGAAAAGCTGCTGAAATCATAAAAATTGCAGAATTGTAATGAATTAGCAGAAATACAAGACGATTCCCTGAGCTGTCTCGTGAAACATGTTTCCACGGGCGAGATTCAAACCCGGGCCTCCTGCTCTGAGAACCGCTGCTCATCGCACTGAGCTTGTTTAGAGCTGGGCGGTTTTTTTCATATCACGATATGTGTTTTTCATTTCAGGCGATAACGATATCTATCACGATATCAGCCAAATAACTATATTTGTAAGATTTAAATGTGCCGTTGCTCACAAGTAAAATGTGAAATAATCAGCAGCTTGTTTTTATTTAAATATTTATTTCCCATAATAAGTTCAACAGGGTAGATGTACTTAAGGAACATGAGACTTTTTCAGATAAATAAAGGCAAATATTGCAAACTACACAAAAGGCAGCCGCTAAAGCGTTTAAGTTTCAAAATAGAACAAACGAAACAGACTAAATTGTCAATTCCACTTAGAAACAAAATATTAATTCTAAAAATAAATCTTAGTTTGTTTTACAGAAGAACAGACAAAACTGACTAACTTTTGTCAATATCAAATAAACTGAGAACTAAAAGGAAATTCTCAATCTCTCCTTGTTGTATAGCTTAGCTTTTCAAACAGCTGTAACAGTTACTTTAGTCTGACAAAAGCCGAATGATGAATCAGCGCTTCCAGTCAGAGACTGAGCTGCACCGCTTTATCGTATTTCCAGACTTGCTTTCGGCACATTTACAGTGGCTGCTTTGTTTTTGTCAGTCTTGAAATAGCAGAAATACCTTCACACTACGGAGCTTCTGTGGCTCTTCCGTTCGACAGTCTCTCCGGCGTTGGAACCATCATCTGTTTTCTCTTCGGTAACCTTCGGTCACGCTCTCGGTTGATGTTTCTCTAGTCGGCACACTCATTTCCTCCATTACCCGGCGGCACGGCGGCTGGCTGCTTCCCAAAACAAATACACACGTGCGGCTTGGCACTTTTTTTTTTTTTTTTAAGAGGACAAGAGCGGCGAGGTCTATCGCAATAGTTTAATTTTTCTATCAAGAAAAAGTTATTTCGTGATACATATCGTCATCGTTCTATCGCCCAGCTCTACGCTTGTTCATTCATTTTAATGGGCCAAAGAACGGCATAGAAATCTTAATATTTTAAAAAGTGTGAAATAGATCAGGGCGATATGGCCAAAAATATTTATCACGATATATATTTGAAAATTTGCGATAACGATATAACTGACGATATAATTGATGCGAGACAAAATACAACTCCACAACATTACTAGTGCAAAAAGAAAACCTTCCATTTATTTTCACTTAAACAAGAAGCTGGTTTTTATGTACATTAAAGCTTTATAAAAATTTAACAGTGCAAATGCAAATTCCTTGCTGAAAGTTTAACCAAAAGGCATTTCCAGTAGAAATGGGCTGACATATCCTGAGCATAACCATGTATAATATCCACTGAAGTTAAAAAGAGGTGCTTTGCAACATTAAACTGCAGTGTGCAGTACGCATTTTTCGGACCATAAGGTGCACGGGATTATACAGTGGGGCAAAAAAGTATTTAGTCAGCCACCGATTGTGCAAGTTCCCCCACTTAAAATGATGACAGAGGTCAGTAATTTGCACCAGAGGTACACTTCAACTGTGAGAGACAGAATGTGAAAAAAAAATCCATGAATCCACATGGTAGGATTTGTAAAGAATTTATTGGTAAATCAGGGTGGAAAATAAGTATTTGGTCAATAACAAAAATACAACTCAATACTTTGTAACATAACCTTTGTTGGCAATAACAGAGGTCAAACGTTTACTATAGGTCTTTACCAGGTTTGCACACACAGTAGCTGGTATTTTGGCCCATTCCTCCATGCAGATCTTCTCGAGAGCAGTGATGTTTTGGGGCTGTCGCCGAGCAACACGGACTTTCAACTCCCGCCACAGATTTTCTATGGGGTTGAGGTCTGGAGACTGGCTAGGCCACTCACCGTTCTCATGATCATTTTGACCCCACGGGATGAGATCACGGGTAGATTCACTCTTCCCAGTCTGGTGCAGGTCTACAATACTTTTCCTGGTGTCCTTCGAAAGCTCTTTGGTCTTGGCCATGGCGGAGTTTGGAGTCTGACTGTTTGAGGCTGTGGACAGGTGTCTTTTATACAGATGATGAGTTCAAACAGGTGCCATTCATACAGGTAACGAGTGGGGGACAGAAAAGCTTCTTACAGAAGACGTTACAGGTCTGTGAGAGCCAGAGATTTTCCTTGTTTGAGGTGACCAAATACTTATTTTCCACCCTGATTTACGAATAAATTCTTTACAAATCCTACCATGTGGATTCATGGATTTTTCTTTTCACATTCTGTCTCTCACAGTTGAAGTGTACCTCTGGTGCAAATTACTGACCTCTGTCATCATTTTAAGTGGGGGAACTTGCACAATCGGTGGCTGACTAAATACTTTTTTGCCCCACTGTAAGGCACATTAAGCGAAACAAAGCAGTCAGATAAATCAAACTTTATTAAACTCATTCTTCTTGCTTCCTCCACTTCTGTACCATTGATTCATTAGTGTTGAATCCTCTGGCAGCTGCTCTATTCCCATGTTGTTGCAGTATATTAATGACTAACCTCATATTGTGGATGGATTATCTCAGTTGTTCTCCTGACTGAAGTTTGGTCCGTTTACAGCATCCTGCCATGCGATTGCATTTGTCTCTAACCATCAGGAACCTTCACGTTAACTTTTATAAGTGGAAAAGTGTTAGTGTTCGTCCTCCAGCTTCACTGTTTATGTTATGCTAACATAGCTGTGTCGCTAGCGATCACGTAGCACATCATTATATACCAGCTAGCCCAACTTCAGTAACCCTACAAACGTCACTGCTGTTTAGTTTCCTGTCTTCATTTATGTTGGAAGTGATAGCAGAGCTGTACGTTTGAATTTTTTCAGAAATCTCTCAGTCAGAACATGCTATATCATGCTTAGCTAACTAGCGAAACTAGCGAGCTAACTTCCGCTAGCTTCCTGCTAACTTCTAATTCCGTTAAATGTAATAAATTTTGTTTTCATGGATGCCTGGAAGTTAAACTTTATAGTTACACCTGGTAAAGCAGCAATGCTGAACGTTTTATTAAAGATGAAAGAATTTAGACAGTTTTTAACTCTCAGTGATGCTGCAGTGTTGTTTGACCTGAAGAATACGGAGTTTAGGACCCAGATTACTCCCAGATTTAAGAGCATCTTAGTCAGACAAATATGACAATAACGACGGCCGCTTGCATGTTCTGCAAAAAAATGTGCTTTGTCGTGTATCTGACGGACAAACACCAAACCAGTTCCACATCACTGAAGTTGGGTTAGTTTTTACAAACCAGTTCTGGTTCATCTGTTTCACTCAACAATCGGCCATGTGCGTATGAAAACAAAGGCACTGCGCATGCGCGTTTTACTCATTCTATCGCGATATTTCATTTTCCTATCGTTGCCTAACATTATACCGGTATTACCGTGAACGGTATAATATGGCCCAGCCCTAGTGTGAAAGTTATGAGCACCAAAAGATATAGCCGGCATCAGCAGAGAGAGAAGAACAGTTTAAAGTTTGAACAGTCGGATAAAAGCTGGTTAACCAGCAACACGGAGCAACTAGAATCACTGCATGTCTTTGTGAAACCTCACGTGCGGGTTATATTCCTGAGCCTGACCGCTGAGTGTGCACACACCCCGCTGATCGCTGGTGGACGTCACACCACAAAGTAAAACAACGCAGCGGCACGTTTGCGTGATGTGTCGCCCTGTTACCGTGACGATAATGTTACCCGCCTGAGTCTGTAGCTCTTCCTGTTTAATGTTTGTCCCTCTGCGCCGCAGGCAGCACATGAGGAACTGCACTCTGAGCGGGAACCAGCTCTTCCAGGACATCCTGTCCTACGACCTGTCGCTGATCGGCTGCTCCGACGGCAGCTCGGACGAGGACGTGTGCGCCGCCACAGGTGCGGTGGGTGCGAAGCCTCGGTCTGGTGGTCGGCAGGTGTGTCACGTGGAAGCTCAGGTGTTTGTGTTTGTTTGCAGAGAAGTACATGAAGAGGCTGTTCGGCTCTAACAAGGACCGCATGGGCGTCGACCAGAAGGCCGTCCTCCTCGTCAGCAAAGTCAACGAAAGCAAGCGCCACGGTAGGTCAGCATTCCCGTAACGTTACGCCCACTGCTCCAGCCGCTTCCGTGCTTCTCACCTGTCCCCTCCATCTTCAGTCCCGCCCTACACCACCTACAAGGATGCGAGGAGGTGGAGGCCGAAGCCATCGACGCAAAGTGACCTCAGTCCCGAGGACGACGGCAGCGGCGACGAGGGGATGGCGGCCGGTCACGTGACACCTGGCAGAGGTTAGTGAACGGGGAGGATTTCGTCGTTTCCTCCGTGGCAGGTCTGAGTGAGCTCACGTGTGTCTGTGTGCGTGCAGACAGCGGCGCTCACGCCGGCCTCTCTGCTCTGGACGCGTGCGTCACCTCGGAGGACAAACGCTACTTCATCAGTGAGACGGACGACATCGCCAACCTGGAGGCCAGCGTCCTGGAGAGCCCCCGAGACACTCAGCTGTGGATCAAGCTCGCCTTCAAATACCTCAGTCAGAGCGAGACGTAAGTCCCCGCCTACCTCAAGGTCTGTGCTGCGGAGCTCCACCCCCTTTAACCTTGAATCTGTCCCCTGCAGCTCTGCGGCAGAGTGTTTGGAAGCCGCCCTGAACACGCTGTCACGCGCTTTGGAGAGCAACTGCGATAATCCCGAGGTGTGGAGCCATTACCTGTCCTTGTTCTCCAGGCGGGGCAGCCGGGAGGAGGTGCAGGAGATGTGCGAGATGGCGGTGGAGCACGCCCCTGACTACAGAGTGTGGTGGAACGTAAGTGAGCGTGGTTTGCTCGCAGGAGCCGCTAGCTCACCGCACAGCTCAGCGGGCTAACAGTGGCGCGTTGGTGGTTTTAGCGTTGTTTATCAGGTAAATGTCATAATGACCTCTGACCTCTGCTGCTCAGTACCTGAACCTGGAGAGCTCATTTGAAGGGAAAGACTACGTGTGCGAGCGTCTGCTGCAGTTCCTCCTCGCCGAGGCGTCGTCTGGAGTCACAGAGATGCTGTCCTTCGAGCTGATGGAGGCGCTGCTCTACAGAGTCCAGCTGAGCCTGTTCACGGGCCGGCTGGAGAGCGCGCTCGCCGTCCTGCAGGTGAGCCGCGACCTCGGGCACCTGCCTCACGCTGTGCACCACAAACGTAACGTCAGAGTGGGACGAACATTTTTCACAGAGTTTAAAGAATCAGGTTCCTAAAAAAACAAACAACAAACACAGCTGTTTACGTCAGTGTGCAGCCATGTTGGGGGCCACATGACTGGCTGTCACCTGTATTCCAGAGGGCGGGACTAATGTGACGTGACATCTGCTGTCTGGATTTCTCCTCTCAGAACGCTCTGAAGTCACCTCAGGACCGGAGCATCGCCGACCACCTGATGGCCGCCGACCGGGCGCTGCTCTGGCTCTCCTACATCCACCTGACGGAGTTCGACCGACTGCCGGCGTGCCTGTATGACCCCGCGGAGTCCGGCCCGTCCCGTGTAGTCAGCAGGGAGCCGTTCCTGCTGCCATGGAGGACGCCGCAGGACATCAGCACGCCTGCCGACATCCTCATCGCTCTCTTCCAAGGTATGGCATTGCGACCCAGCAGACACGCGAGGTTCTTGTCTCCCTAAGCTTAACTGGTTTCCACTTCCTGTGTGACTGTTTCCTCTCAGATGGCGTCCGTCAGTGCAGCGACGACCACGCATCTGACAGCGAGAGGACGCTGGCCTGCCTTCCTCTGCACACCAACCTCATCTTCCTCTACAAGTTGCTACAAAGGTGAGCTCGCTGCTGACATCACACTGTGAGGAAGCGGGATGAACATTCGAGTAATCAGAGCCCCGCCCACCTCAGACCGCTCTGACTCTGTGATTGGTCGGTTGACCTCGTCACGCTCGCCACACGGTTAGTGAGCCGCACCGTACCTGACCAGAGGAGCAGGTGTGGTGACGCGAGGTCACCTGTGAGGTCAGTGCGGAGTGCGCCATGTTTGTTCTCTCGTGTGATGTCATCGTGTCAGGTTTGTGAACAGCTGTGAAGTCAAAGGTCAAATCTGTTTGTGCTCGGTGACATCGTGGTCTATGAAGCGCCTCGCTGTGTGTGTGCGCAGGTACAGCGAGGGCGTCGCGCTGTGCGAGTCGCTGCTCGAGTTCTGTCCCGAGTCGTGCGTTCTGCGAGACGCTGTGGCCGACCTCCACCTGCACGGCGGGAGCGGCGACCGGGCGGTCAGCATGTGGCTCCACGCTCTGGCCGAATGCCCCCACAACGCCGAGGTCTTCTACCACTGCTGCAAGTTCCTCATGGCTCAGGTGAGCTCGACCGTGAGTCTGTGAATAAAGTTTAAGCTCCGCCTCTCGACGCTAAGAACAGTCTCTGTGTCCACAGGAGGAGGCGGGCGCCATCACGCCGCTGTTCAGAGGCTTCGTGCTGTCGCTTTGCGAGGACGAGCAGAGTCCGAGGACGCCCGTAGATGTGCTGCGGTACGTCCCGACGCCTCCGTCTTCCCAGCTGTAGTCCGCACGGACAGCTGATGGCGCTCTGTTCTTCCTCCCTCAGGCACATCCTGGGCTTCTCCTCTTCCTCCGAGCTGCTGGGAGGTCCCGTCATCAAGAAGGAGCTGCAGAAGCGGCTGAGCCAGCAGATGAGCTTCCTCCACCTCATTCACTGGTTGGTGTTTAAGGTTTCATAAATGGCGTCCTGCGGTGATGATGAAAGCGGGCGCAGTAGGGTTAACGTGCTCACTGTCGTTGTAGTCGGTGGCAGTGGCTGCACGGCTCGGTGGAGGACGCGGCAGAGGCGTTTGAGCGCGCACTGGGGGCGGTCACCCAGCTGGAGGAGCTTCACAGGCTGTGGATGGAGTGAGTTCACCTGCCACAGGTACTTCCTCCTCGACCGCACGCGCCCGCTGCTCACAGTTTCCCTCTCTCTGCAGTTACCTGACGTTCAGCTGCAGCCCGCAGGCCCGCGCCGCCACCGCCGCCTCACAGTCCAGGACGTTCTCAGACCTGGTCCAGCGCTGCCTCAGCACCACCCCCTCAAGACTCGAGCTCCCCTTCAACGCCGCAGAGTTCTGGAGCTGCTACCGCTTCCACAACAAGGTCAGAGGTCGAGTCTGCTGCCACACGCCATCTTCACCTGCGTGATGTCACGACTCCGTGCCGTCGTCACACAGATGTGAGCGCTCGCTGCCTTGCTCAGCGGCAGGTCTGTAGTTGTAGTCTGCTGATGTCATGTCTCCCTCTGCAGGTGGTCGCGCTTTACCTGAGCTGCCTGCCGCCATCCCAGCATGCACTGGTTCTGGAGAGACTGTGCTACACTATGCCCAATAACACTGAGCTGGGCCTCAGGTACACACTTGGAGGAGGACTGGGTGGAGCTTAATGCCACTTGTCAGTGATTTGACTCCAGTAATGAGATGGAAAATACATCTACTTCCTGTTTGTCGTTGGATTTAAATCATCCGACCGCAGGGACAGTTTAGCTCTGCCCACATCAGCGATGTCACTGCTGTGTGTCTGCTCAGGTTGCTGCACCAGGAGTGGCTGGATGGGAACGTGGAGCACCTGAAGTTCCAGGCCCGGATGCTGAGCGGTAACACCCCCAAGTGTCTGAGCAGCTGGAAAATGTGAGTGCGTGTCGACAGTCCCGCCAGATCAGTGATCAATGATTACTGCGTCCTGATTGTGTGTGTGTGTGTGTGCGTATGTTCATAGAGCAATTGCTGTGGAGGAGGAGCTAAAGGAGCGAGCTGAGGTGAGTCTGAGACTGAATCAAATCAAGAAAAGAGGGTGGAGTCTAGCTGAGCACTCAGTGGTGTTTGTCTCCGCCCCCTTGTTGTGTTTCAGGTGCGTCACATGTTCCAGCAGGCCCTGCAGAACCTCCCACTGAGCGCAGCCCTGTGGAAACATGTAATATACACACACACAGATAATGACATCACATTAGACAAGCTGTGATTGGACAGCTGCTCTCAGATCTGAAGGGGGGGGGGGTCCTAAAAACTTGGACTGGGAAAAGAAATGCTGGAATCTGATTGGTCAGAGTGTGTGGCCCTGTAGTAGATCTGAGATCAGCTGTTCAGATAGGGCGTCGGCCCATGCTGATTGGCTTGTACTGCCTCGTATTCTATGACCATGTGACTATAAACAGTTTGACTCACCTGTATACAGCATGTTCACCTGCCCTCCGTCCCCCTCCCGCATGCCCCCCCCCCCCCCTCCCAACCTTTGTTTATCCCTCCCTTTGTCCCCCCCACACCCTTGTAGCGTCTGCTGCTGGAGGCAGCGGACGGCGGGGCCTCGGAGCGCCTTCGGCGGCTGTGGGACTGCTGTCAGCGGGCGGGGGTGAGCGTGAGCGGGGGCGTCGGCCCATCGCTCGGCGAGGACGGCTGATCAGACTGATCAATAATAGATCAATAATGAGAGGCTGTAGGTGACTGAGTGAGAGCAGACGAGGTAAGCCAGACGTCCCCCTCCCCGGCCGCTGAAGCCACGCCCCCTCCGGGAGCGCGTCGGTGTGAGTGTAAGTATCGAGAGCTGAGTGCCGCCCTCACTCTTCATCACCTTTCTTTAGTTCCTCACTTTTCAGTTGGAGTCATTTCCCTCCCTTTTATATCTCATTTACCCGGCGGGGGGAGGGGGGTGCTGAGGGTGTGTTTGGCGCCTGTGTGTGTGTGTCAAGAGGACGCCGCCGTCGCCTGTCTGTGGACTCTTTAGTTAAACAAACTGAGTGTTACTGAGGCGACGCGGCGAGAAAGGGAGCGGATGCAGAGACTGGACCGACCACCGCCGCTGTTGGCCACGCCCCTCTGAGACTCATGTGCAATGTGCTTTTGTTTTGTCAATCAGCTGATTAAAGAGTATTAGCAGCAGAGGAGATGCGCGTCCTGCCACTGATGTTTTTTACATTCACCTGTTATTAAATTATTTTCTAAAATAAGAGGGTGTGTGCCTCTTCACTGCCTCCGTGTCACTTCCTCCAGCAGCGGCTTCCTGTCACAACCAGGAAGTGACACATTCACATCAGTCGTATTTGACGTGATTCTCTGGCTGTGTCCCAATTAAGAGACCGCACGCTTGAAGTACGCATTTTAAGTGCGGTTACGTCACCGCCACGCGACGACGGCTGTCCCAATTCAAAGTGTGCTTCAAACGCATACTCCAAATGCGCCGTCGATTTCCCCAAATATCAAGCGTGGTCCGGTGCACGCTTCGTGGTCCCATATATCCCACAATTCATAGCGCGGCGGTGGGTGTGGATAATTTTGCCGCAAAATACGGCAAAAGGGAGCGGCCGAAGAGTTTTTTTTTTCCCAAACTTTATTGAAATGATAAAGCGAACAGTCAGTCATTCCAGTTCAGTTCGTACAGTAGACATACAAGGCAAATAAGAGTAACAATATACAGTACAATGAAATAAGAAGGATAAATAAATAAAGGATAAAAAAAAAAAGGGGGGAATGTGACAGACTTCATAACAACTTTGTACTTGAAAGTTGTGACAGCTCATTCATTAAACATTTCTGAATGAATTTCAATCAATGATAAACCCTTTTTATTGGAAGTTAATTTAAGAGAGTTTAAGTAATATTCAATTTCAATCAAAAACAAATTAAATGATGGGGTTGAGTTTAGAAATTTACATTTATGTATGTGGAATTTCCCTAATAAGATGGAGTGGCCGAAGAGTGAACTAAAGTACTGAATATGACGTCACTTATTTATGTGCGAATGTTTAATAATTAGTCAGTCATATATCCACAAACACAACAAGCTGAAAGTCAGTGATATATGTGTGTGTGTGTGTGTGTGTGTGTGTGTGTATATCTATCTATATATATATATATAATCAATCATAATAATCTGACAATACTATAATATTGGCCATATTATATTTACATTGCCACAGGGAGTTGACTTTAGTCTCATGAACAACATTGGTGGTGGCTGTAGCTCAGGTGGCAGAGCAGGTCAGCCACTAATCAGAAGGTCGGTGGTTCGATCCCAGGCTGCATCCTGGCTGCATGCCAAATATCCTTGGGCAAGATACTAACCCCGTGTTTGCCAACTGCTGGTGGTCAGAGGGCCCGGTGGCGCCAGTGTCCGGCAGCCTCGCCTCTGTCAGTGCGCCCCAGGGTGGCTGTGGCTACAATGTAGCTGCCATCACCAGTGTGTGAATGACTGAATGTAGTGTAAAGTGCTTTGGGGTCCTATGGACTAGAAAAGCGCTATACAAATGCAGGCCATTTACCATTTAACTAATTGTTATTTACTAACTAATCTTAAATGACTGTTCAGCACCAGAGGCGGAGCCAGACATCAAGACACGAGGACTAAACCCCAATTCAACCAGACCCAGAACTGATCCTGAATTAAAGCAGGACTACAACAGTTCAAAATCAGGACTACTGAGGACTTAACCAAGACAGAACCAGAATCAGAACTAATGATAGCAGCACTAAAAACCATCATAGACCTGCACTACACTTATTGTTTAATTCTACCAAAGTACAATATTTAGATTGAGAAAAGTTTATATAATTATTCAGCCTTGTTGTGCAAACAAGCTGCAGAACTTAATAAATATAGAATTTGAAAAATAACAAACCTAAAAAGAAACACGAGGTACGAGATACACGAGGACCTGTGATACGCTGATACTTCTGGTAAACAACCATGTGACTAACATGTGTGTCTCACCTGCTCTTGTTCATCTGTTCTGTCCTCATTCTCCATCTCCCTCTCTGCTCCCCTCTCTCTCTCTGTTCCTCTCCCTCTCTGCTCCCCTCTCTCTCTCTCTGTTCCTCTCCCTCTCTGCTCCTCTCTCTCCCTCTTTGTGCTGACAATCATCAAATATACAGTTGAAACCAGATATTTACCCTTCAGATAAAAACAATTTTTTAATTGTAAGATCAAATTAGACTAAATGTTTATTTTTTTAGATAAATATAAAAACATATTTGTTAACTTTAAGAGTAAAGAGAGAAACTGTCTGTATTTCTTAATTGTAAATGGCACCAAATTGTATTCAAACTTGAGCCACACTTATGGAGCTCCACAGTTCTGTTCCTGGTGTTTTGGTTGACATCTCCTGATGTTCCCATGTCACAGAAACAGGCTCTGTGTTTTGCCTTATATGCATCCACAGCTGTGCCACCAGTTTACTCACATGGACTCTACTAACCTATCAGAAGCTTCTTCAGCTCAGAATGGAATCGTCTGGAGTTTTCTTATTAATTAACAATAAACTTAGTGTACATGTACTCCTAAATTTGATCAAAGTGATAATAAATAGAAAGCTCTGTCTCTCTTTATTCTGACATTTAACTAATTCGAAAGATATTTCAATATTTATCTAAAACAAAAGTTTACTCTAAATTGATGTTGTACAGTAAAAATGTTTTCTCCCTAAAGTGTAAATATCTGGTTACAAATGTGAATATCCTGCTGTGTACTGAAACCCCTCTTGTTTTGCATAGAAATATACTGAACAACATACAAAGCATAATATATAAAATAACATTTACCTGAGTTTTTTCTTTGAAAGAAGCCTCTAATGTCCATTCTTATATTTCAGTACATAACTGAAACAGATTTAGTCGGGGAGGGTAAGAACTGAGAATATGAAATAAACACACGTAAGCTAAAACTCTCTAAAGAAATAGCATTTGTTCGGCTTTTCATTTCGCCATTTGTTGATTCACTTGAAGAGCGAGTAACGTAATATTGGTCAAGTGATCAGTTTGATATCAATCTTTCGTGATGCACCGTCATATTTACATTATTTGTACGGTACGAATGATTTGCTTTGGTACCTGGTCAAACTTAAGCTCTCCTTAATATGGCTGGCTCCGTTTCTCCAACAGCGCACTCACAGGCAGCAGCTGCCCCGCCCCCTCGCTCAGTCGCTGGCTGTCTCCCAATTCAGGGTCTGCAGCCTTAAAGTACGCAGCCTCAACGATCCTCAAGGGCCGCGTACTCAAAGACCGCTCAGGCCGGAAGTGCGAGGCTTGTGTAATGGGCCGGTCTAGCCTCCGTTGCGCTGATACTGTTGTTTGTCAATAAAGTTTTTTTTTTAAAAAAGCCTCCGTTGCGGTGCCCAGGTAGCCTAGCAACCATGATACTAACAGCTGGAAAC
Organism: Aulonocara stuartgranti; assembly: GCF_965226115.1. Classification (NCBI taxonomy): domain Eukaryota; kingdom Metazoa; phylum Chordata; class Actinopteri; order Cichliformes; family Cichlidae; genus Aulonocara; species Aulonocara stuartgranti. The sequence continues at coordinate 446,136 of NC_138945.1, forward strand.
GTGTCATACAGCTGTGTTTGACAGAGATGAAGGAGAAAATCTTTTGTTCATTTGTTTGTTTCTACATGAGCTTTGATCATTCTCTGTGAGATGAAGCTCAGCTATTGGACGGCGTATATTTTAAAGTAAAGGCTTTAAAACCAAGTTAGTACAAACGTCACTAATGTCACATAACTTTGCCGACATGTGGTCAACAGTCATGTTTAATGTTCTTCGTTATTAAACATTTGCACATAAATAAGTGACGTCATATTCAGTACTTAAAGTTCACTCTTCGGCCGCCCCTCATCCACCGTTTTTTTTTCTGCAAATTTATCCACACCCACCGCCACGCTATGCATTCTGGGATATGTTGGGCCACGAAGTCTACACCGCCACGTCCTTAAAATTCAGGGAAATGAAGGACGCATTTGAGGGCCGCATTTCGAGCAGCCTTTGAATTGGGACAGCCTTCGTCGCGCCGCTGTGACGTAATTGGCCTTGAAGTCCATACTTTAAGGCTGCAGACCCTGAATTGGGAGACAGCCGCTTAGTGCCTGAGCTCGGATCATACCAATATCAGGGGGGATTCACGCACAGTCGTAAATTCCCACAGTGTGCACTATGTGCTTCGAATATTGTGTGTACTTTTTGTTTTATACAGTTGTCAGCCAGGCATCTAACTATGAAAAAATTACACTCCAAAAGACCCCGGGCTTCTGACAAAACAACCCGGGCTTAAGCCCAGTAAGCCACCCCCACGTCCGCCCCTGTTCAGCACAGAAATGAAGCCCAACAATCATGTTTTACAGTGCCGTGGTCTCAGCCTCAGATACTCAACTAAAGTGATGTCATGACAAAAATGAATGACCAACAAAACATTTTTCTCCTTCATTTCTGTCAAACAAAGCTGTATGTAACGTGTCTCGCGGTTAGTATCATGGTTGCTAGGCAACCTGAACAGCAGGACGAAGCGTATACCGTCCCATTTCACAAGCCTCTCACTTCCGCACTTCTCGTACTTGTAGTACGCGTAGTGCGCGTACTTCAAGCGTGCAGTCTCTTAATTGGGACACAGCCTCTGACTGAGGAGAGCCAGCAGGCGTCTCACCTGTGCCTGCAGACCACAGGTGTGTTCACCTTTCAGCATAAAGTTCTTGCTGTGTCTCAATACACTGATCGGGTTCATTGATGATGTCATCAGTGTGTGACAATATCAAAACTGTTAGGCTGACGAAGACATTTTTCACGTGTGGCCAAAGGTGGAGCCAGCTGTTCCAGGAGGATGCAGTCACTGTGAGGCATGAAATAAAAACATTGAACCTCATTTTAATCCGTTTTTGTCTCATTTCTAAGAGTTTGATCATTCCAGACTTTACTTTATTTTGAAATGTCGGGATGTGTTGCTCATGAAAGAAACAATTTTTTCTCCAACTTTATTTCAACAGAATCTTCAACAAAAAGCAGAAAACTGCACGATGTAAAATTGTAGTGCAAAATTATGATACAGTGGAAGAGTATGTACAAATAAATAGGACAGAAATGCAGATTCAAACAGGGAAAGGCGAGAGACACCGTGAGATTATTAATGGTTTTAAAGCTTTCTTGTTGTAAGAGGAACAAATTGTTCCGATTCTGTCCTGAGAGTGGAGAAGTCACATTTATGGATGTGGAGTTTGATTAATGAGAGTCTCTCACTAAAGTCTAAACCAAAATACGTTTTGGTAGAAAAGATTTTGATAAGATGCTGTTAGAGATGAACGTAGTGACATGATTCCATAACAACTGAGTAAAGGTGAATTTTCCAAATAAAATCTCTTCACTTTGTTACTGACCTTTATCCAGTCTGCGTCCTCGACAAACTGAGACCAGAAAGAAACCGACTGAGGAGCAGAGGTCAGAGACGTAGAGCGTTAATTAAGTAGTTAGTTAACGAATGGATCAAAATTATAGATGAAATACAAACAATTGACCTACAGAATAAGGACTCAGGAAGATCAATACCATAAAAAGTGGGAGAAATGGACTGAGTACATAAACCCAACAGGATAAAGACCAACACACTGATAATGAGAAATGATCAAACTGTAGAAACAAGGAGATCCAACATGGGTTTGTTTTGTTATCCTACCTGTTGTATTTATCTTTTTGTTGTTGTTGTTTTGTTTTGTTGTTACCCCCCTGTATAATGTTTAAAGAAAACAATAAAAAGAAAGTAAAAAAAATAAATTCAGTTGAGTTGAAAAGATACCAAACAAGGCAATGGGGGAAAAATAAAATGAAACAATCTGAGGGTGAAATACAAACGTAAACTCAAAGGAGTCACACATCGCCGGTTGTATTTCAGACCTCAGTGGGTTCATCCAACAAATCATGAAAAATGAGGTTTACATGTTTGTTCATGACGGTGCAGATTTCTGACATTTTGTGTAATTTAAGCTGCAACAATGTGACTGTTTTCTAACAAAAACAGTGAAACTTAAGTTAGACTTGTGTTTGTAAATGAAGCGCCCCATGTTGTGTAGCTTACTGGAGTTTATACTTATTGGGCTACATATTTATTTATCATACAGGCTATACAGTACATAGCATCAAAACTCACATGTTTTATGTAACTAAAGTGTGTAATCATGTGGGCTACAGACAATAATTAAGTTATCGACTATATTTATATGAAAAACGTGCATACTTACTGCATTTGAATCATGTAACCACATGTAACCATGAGTGTTTGGGGGGGGCTTCGACTTTGCCACCCTAAGAAAATCTCTCTAGATCCGCCCCTGGGCTGTAACATCTATCCGTGCGTTTGTCAGTTTTTACTTCAATTTAAGCTCTTTTGTCTTTTTTTTTTTTGGGCCGTCAGCTGACCCGTTGAAGTGGGCGTGGTTCTAACCGGAAGCTGACCTTTTTAAACCGGAAGCTGAGCTGTCGGTTGTGTTTTGGAAGTTGGTGGTCACGTGAGCTTCCGTCGTCATTGGGAGAGTGAGTCCAGACATGGCGGCGGAGCCTGCGTTCAAGGTAAAACATGATCGCGTTTCCGGGATTCTGCCGCGGAGGCCGGAGCTCCGCGGCGGGGAGAAGAGAGCTCCGTCCTGTCGGGCCGGGAGCTCTGTCCTCCGGCTCTGCGCCGCCGCTGCTCGGATAGCCACTGAGCTCACCGACCGCAGCTGCCTCGGGAGGTGGCTATCCGCCGGCCTCTGTCCGCCTCTCCGGCCCGGACGCTGTCTGCGGGCGGCGTAGGGCTGAGGGTCGGGGCTCTCAGGGGACAGGCTGGGTTAAGCTAGCGTGCAGTGGTCCCTGGGCGGACCGGTGAACCTCAGCAGACCGCTTCAAGTTTGCGTGATTGATCTCAGGGGAACCTGATTGATTTGTTTTGATTAGTATTGATCAGTGGTTTTATCTGAAGCTCTGATTGCGGGTGGCACAGGTGTGAACAGGTGTGCCACCTTCTCGCTGTATCGCAGGTTATTTTTCCCACAATGCCCTGAGTCCTCAGACGTCATGTGATGTGATCAGACTTCCTGCCTGCTGTATTGATCCTTCAGCTGACCTCACTGTGACTCTGCTCCACAGGTGATATTTGAACACGAGGGAGTCTTCCTCCATCCCAGCAGTGATGAGGAGATCGAGCCAGACTTCCTGGTTTCAGGAACCCTCCGGATCCTTGAAAAGGTAACAGTCCCGACACACTCTGGTATCGATTAGTCAGCCTGGTCATCGATTAAGTATCAGAATGTCTCTGCGATGGAACGACTTGAAGAGAAAAACATCCTCACACACCAGCAGCATGTTTGATACCAGGGCGATAACCTGATTGCTTAATCAAAGACCTGTTAAACTGCACATGATTGGCTGGAATAAAGCTCCGGTTTGTCACTGTTATTGATTGTTTATAGATCTATGCGATCGGAACAGAAGCGCTCTTTCTTCCTGAACGCTCCTGTGATTTGTTTGATTGATCGATGAAGTAATGTGTCAATGTGTGTCCTCGCCGTCAGGACGCCGAGATCGTGGTGGAGTATAGACCTCTGGAGGACGGCGTCGACCCCTCAAACATGCTCTGTGCTGGGAAGGTTTGTCCAAATACTCCCACTCAGTAGAGTTCAACTTTATTGACTCAAATTGAGTATCAACAAACCGAATTTCCTGATTTGATTACATTCAAACTTCAAAGTTTCCAAGAACAGATTTTTAAACAAACCAAAAAAAACATAAAACTTCATGTAAAGGTGATTTAAGAGTGTGTGTGCGCAGGACTCGAGCTCGGTGGTGGAGTGGGCTCAGTGTCCAGGGGACCGTCCACAGTCTCAGCAGCTGTTGGAGGCTCAGCTGAGCTACGAGACAGAGTGGGACATGGTGAACGCCGTGTCGTTCAGGAAGAGGCGGAGCTCCAACATGGAGGGTGAGCGGCTGCTTTAACCTGCTCGGCATGTTGGAATCACGTGACTCAGATTCAGAGACGATGAGGCAGCGATGAGGAATTTTAATGCTGTCGACTGCAGCCTAGCCTCGAGCTGCCGGGCTGCATCTGCAGGTCGTGAAGACTCTCAGCAGCCTGAGCCAGACGGGTGCATCGGCTGATCTGAGCTTTTATTTTGAAATCCCTGTTTTTTCTAATCCCTGCTTCCTGTCTCCAGGTTCTCTCAACAGCAGCCACGAGAGGAGCCGCTTGGCCTTCGCCTTCAGTGTCAGTGACCTCCGCTCCGTCACGGTGAGGGAGGAGGGCTGGACCTTCATCATCCTGCAGCTGAAGGACTCCTCCACCCCGCTGCCACATCTGCACTTCCACCAGGGTGGCAGCAGAGCGTTCCTGGACAGCCTGAGGAGGTTCGCTCTGCTCACAGAGTGAGTCCAGCGGTTGATGTTAAGCTCTGACCCCGCCCTCCACCTCAAGGAGGGCTGGTTTTTTTTTGGTTTTTTTTGTTTGTTTTTTGTTTTGTTTTGTTTTGTTTGGGGGGGGGGCTGGTCAGGTTCACATACAGATCAAGTTATTGGTGTTTGTGTCACAGACAGTTTATTCAAGTTACTCTCAGTCAGGAAGACATATAAATGTTACTCCACCTTGGGGTGGGGGCTGCGGGGGGATTTGGCGCCGGCGCCGCTCTCTCGGGTCATTTATATGCTAATGGCTGATTTCCACAGGCGTGCGGCAGCGTTCCCGTCCCTCTGATCCAAATATCGGGTGAGGCGGGGGCAGATAGCTGTTATTAAAGTTCTTATCAGGCTTCATAATGACGTCCCGCCCACGTGCTGCCTGCTGATTGGCTGATAGAATCTGTACACCCCAAAGAGACGAGCGCTTCCTCTGATGTCTGATTTGCCGCTCGCGCCGTGAATAATAAGCACCCGTTTGTTATCAGAAGGCCGGCGTTGATCCTGTGAGCTGTTACTGAGGTCACATGTTTCCTGTTTGCAGGTCTCCCAGCGACCACACGTGCCTGCTGGTCAGCACGCCAAACAAAGCTCTGTCGCAGTCCTTCGAGAACCTTCTGGACGACAACAACTTCGGCCTGGTTCACGTAAGAAGTTTAACCATCTCTCACTGCCAGCTGTTAGGCTCAAACATCTGGATTCGCATGCACAAACATGCACGCACACGCGCGCACACGGGGGTGCAACTATAGATTATTTGGTCGTCGATTAACCTGTCTGATTTCTCTTCGATTATTTGTGTGCTGAGTGCAGTCTGGGCAGGTGATGCAGCGATGCTGCCCCCACAGCTTCCTGTGGTGTACTGCAGGTACAAAAACACATTTATGAGGTTTTAGCATGCGACGTGTCAACGTCATGGAGTGCGGCGACGTGCGCACAGGGACTCTGTCGCACTGAAACATGCTGCACATAAAAGTGTGAGCATCACATGGTCCTCACAGTGAGGGGTTCAGCAGCTGTTACCATGGTGATTTAAACGGACACATTAACGTGTGATCTTCACGCAGATGTTTCTGTGGAAGCTGCTGTGCATCAGCGCATTTATTTCAAACTAAATAAATCTGTGTGTTGGTTTTGTGAGCGAGGTCGCTGCGGTGGGCTGTTGGCTGCTCTGGTTTCACACGTAGAATTCTGTCTGTGAAAACACGTCGTAGGATTTATTTTCAGATGACGTTTGGAGTCGTGCGCTCCATCTTGTTCCGGCGTCCGTCGGCTGATGAGCTCTGCGTTTGTCTCCTGCAGAAGTTCAAGCGGGACCCGTACGTCACCACGCTCGGCGGCTTCTCCAAAGTCACAAACTACTTATTCGACGCGCTGCGGGGGATGGAGGAGCAGCAACAGCGCCCCCCAGAGGAGGTGGCCGACCTGCTGGGCGAGGTCATCCCGGGGCTGGAGATCAACCAGCAGGAAGAGCCGGGCTTCGAGGTCATCACCAGGGTGAGGGGTCTAATGTGATTGGCTGTTAGGCAGACGCGTGGCAGCGGGTGTGTCAGCCGTGTGATGCTCTTTGCTCACCTTTGACCCCGTCAGATCGACCTGGGCACGAGGCCCGAGGTGAGCAGGAAGTCGCCGCTGACTGCAGACGACTGGGCGCGACACCAGGATGCAGACGGGAGGATGAAGGATGTCCCAGACCTGAAACACGCCGTCTTCAAGGGGGTACGTACGTGTCTGTGGGTGTGTCCAGCTCTGAACCAATCAGCTGACGTGATTCTTAGCAGCATCACTCATTTATTCAGTTTTGGGCTGTTTGATCTTCACTTTGGTTTTTATGCCTGAGTTTACTGTAAAGCACTCGTTGGTGTTTTGACCTGTGACACTGATTGAAACGAGCAGAGACCACGCCCTGACGCGTCTGTGTCGTCTGCAGGGTCTGTGCCACGCCCTCAGGAAGGAGGCCTGGAAGTTCCTGCTGGGGTATTATCCCTGGGAGAGCACGCACGAGGAGAGGAAGACCCTGCAGAGAGAGAAAACGTACACACACACACACACACACACACACACACACACACACACACACACACACACACCTGATTACCCTGACTGGTGTGTATATCATGTTAACATGAGGGGTGTGTGTGTGTGTGTGTGTGTGTGTGTGTGTGTCAGTGATGAATACTTCAGGATGAAGCTGCAGTGGAAATCTGTGAGTGAGGAGCAGGAGAGGAGGAACTCCAGACTGAGAGACTACCGCAGTCTGATCGGTGAGCAGCACCTCGGCTCAGGCCTTGTTTGGTTATTTGGGCGGGGCTCCTGATGGAGAGCAGTCCAGTGTAGCGGGTGGATGACGTCACATTTGAAGGTGTTTGTGATGTTTGATGTGCCAAAGAATCAGAAGCATTGATGAGCGATTGATTCTTGCTCTGATGCTGGAGATGATGTCAGCGTGGAGTCGGGTGCAGCAGGTGGGTGAGATCGTAACACTGTCGCCGGGATCAGATCTGAGGCGTTACCTGTAAAGTTAAAGGAGTTTTTACATGTGAAATACTGCAGTACGGGGAGTGAACGCAGTACTTCAGTGAGGTACTCGAGTGAATGCTCAGTTACTGCCGCGGTGAGGTGGAGGGAGAGCTGCGGGAGTTGAGCAACGACCGCTTTGGTCTTCTGAGTTGGGTGGTACAGCTTGCCGTGAGGGGGTAAAGGTCAAAGGTCATGTGACGTATGTGTCTGCGCTCTCAGAGAAGGACGTGAACCGAACAGACCGAACGAACCGCTTCTACGAGGGCATTGACAACCCGGGCCTGGTCCTGCTGCACGACATCCTCATGACCTACTGCATGTACAACTTCGACCTGGGTGAGCGAACGCTTTGCCTCCGCAGGTACGGCGCCGCTTCCCGTTTCCTGGTCGTGACAGGAAGCTCTCTGTGTTGCAGGTTACGTTCAGGGCATGAGCGACCTGCTGTCGCCCATCCTCTACGTCATGGAGAATGAGGTCGAGGCTTTCTGGTGCTTCGTGGCCTTCATGGACCAGATGGTGAGTCTGATCTTTGCTCTGACAGCTCGGACGTTTAACCGCGTGCTGATTTACCGCCGTGTGTCCTGCAGCACGAGAACTTTGAGGAGCAGATGCAGGGCATGAAGACTCAGCTGATCCAGCTCAGCTCGCTGCTCAGGCTGCTCGACCTTGCCTTCTGGAACTACCTCGGTACGCCGCCTGCAGCTGTGCGTGTGTGTTTGCTGTGAATAGCGGCGGCTCTGAATGACTCCGCCCCCTCTGTCTGTGTCTCAGAGTCTCAGGATTCAGGATACCTGTATTTCTGCTTCCGCTGGCTGCTCATCAGGTTCAAGAGGGAACTGAGCTTCGTGGACGTGCTGCGGCTCTGGGAGGTTGGTGTCCTCCTGCGGGGTCGGAGGTGCTGACAGGTGTCGTTCTTCCTGTGGTCTCACGTGTGGTTCATCCTCAGGTGATGTGGACCGGGCTGCCCTGCGAGAACTTTCACCTGCTGGTGTGCTGCGCCATCCTGGACTCAGAGAAGCAGAAGATCATGGAGGAGAACTACGGCTTCAACGAGATCCTGAAGGTGAGCATCGCCCCAAAGCTGCCCGGAGATCTGTGCACACCTGAGATTGTTCACCGACCTGTGTGTTTCAGCACATCAACGAGCTCTCCATGAAGCTGGACATCGAGGAGATCCTGCAGAAAGCTGAGGGCATCTGTCTGCAGATCAGGAGCTGCAAGGTGAGTGCAGGGAGCGTCTTCTGTCATGGTACGTCCATCTGACCCCTCACCCTGACCTGTCTGCTCCTCCTCAGGACCTCCCTCGCCCTGTCGCCACCATCTTGGGCTTTGACGTCGAGTCTGGCCGTGCAGGCTCGACCGATTGCGGCTCGGCGGCGACTTCCGGAGCAGCTCGGCGGGAGGTTGGCGTCTCCAACGGACACTCGAGAGAAAGCAGCTGCGAGCAGAGTGGCAGAGGGGCCTTTGTATCGTAGTGAAGAGTGGAGATGGACTGTGTGTGGGCGGGGTGAATCTGTGGCCCCGCCTCACTGGAGGAGGGTGTGTGTGTGTGTGTAAAGAGATTATTAAGAATCTTATTTTTGTAATTTCTTGTATCGTGCGGCTCTAATCGGGCATTCCTCCACTCTGAAGCCTCATTCATCCTGATGAAGAGGAGGTGGAGCCAACCAGTGACTGAGCAATCATTCACCTGTTGGCTCCGCCTCCTGAGTGTTACAGATATGTTAAAGATAGGGTTAGGGTGGAGCAGTTGTCTGGCTGTAGTTTGAATGAATGAGGTTTCAGATCCAGGAAGTTCTGCCAACAAGAGCCCTGATTGGCCATGCAGTGACAGAGGGAGGAGCTCTTTCTGTTGACAGGAGGTGCCTGTGTTCCTCTTCCTGTTGGCGCTCTGACGTTTTTCTCTGTTCTGAGATCAGATTAAAGACTCCACGTCATCAGCTTCTGTCACCATGACGACGGCGAACAAACCAAAGAAATAAAGTTTGTTTCCTGCAGCGTGAAACCGTCTCAGCTGTGACATCTGGATCACACTCACACACACAGTTTCCTCTCAGGGTTGAAACACTGAATCTGGTTCATGTTGTGAGTGCAGACGACCTCAGCGTCCAGCATGGCTCCACCTGAGGAACGCTAACAGGTGGTGCAGTAGAGCTCTTTGGTCTGCATCGCCTGCCTGATGTAACGAGGACACAGCTCCGTAATGCTGTAGCCTTACCCAGGCACTAGGGGTGCAACGATACTGGTATCGATATTGAACCGTTCGATACAGTGCTTTCGGTTCGGTACGCATATGTATCGAACAATACAACATTTGTAATTTATTTTATCAATTTTCCTTCTGACGATGCTGTCTGTGTTGAGCGCTCAGTGAATCTGCGTTCGACTACTCCGCCTAGGCTGCACTGTCGAGCGCAGATCCACTGAGCGCAGCACAAGCTAGCGAGACAGAAGCTAAGCTCGTTGCAACATGGCAAATTGAACCTCCCCCACCCTCATTCAGATCTGGCGTTTGGAACTATTTTGGTTTTCATGTGACGTATGACCCTGAAGGTAAGCGCGTCATGGACTAAAGTAAAACAGTATGTTGGATGTGCCATGCAATGCTCAATTACATGGGTGGGAACTAGTGCGTTAGCGCAGTTAGCTCGTTAACGTGTTGGCCGTCCAGCCCCACGCACGGGGCGATCCGCGGCAGCTCGTTAACGGAGATTTGCCGTGTTGTGGCGTTAACGTCATTTCAGCTTAACGCTGACAGCACTAGTGGGAACACAACGAATATGACTGCACATTTACGCCGACAGCATCCTAGTGCAAAGACAAGTGGAAGCAGACAAAAACAACAAGCACGCATGCTACAAACTTTACCCGAGTCATTTAGACAGCCGTTAGCACAGGATTCTCCTTATGGGGACCTGATATGTTTAATATGCTGCTGAGGATATAGCCCAGAAGAAGCATATAGTAGAGCTTTTATTTTGAAAAGAGACATTTCTCTGTAATAAACTCTTTTCCAAAGATGAGAGATTTCTCCATTGGATTTATTTTTTTACTTTGTTGTTTCAGCAACATTAAATTTAAAAACTGCACGTTTGAGTTAAAATATATATTTATAATTTTAATAAATGACAAATTAAAAAGCATGAACATTTTTTTTTGTATCGAAAAAATATCGAACCGTGACACCAAAGTATCGAACCGAACCGTGAATTTTGTGTATTGTTGCACCCCTACTAGGCACTGATACCACAGGTGGCTGGGTGGAGTCCTGAGTGGTTCAGGGCCTCCACCTCCTGTAGACTCAATGATGTAGCAGCACACAGCCCTGAGGCCTGTCTGGGTCTAAAATCGCCTGCTGCTTGTAGTGAGGTGAAGTGGTGCAATACACCCTTTGCTCTTTAACGTGACGCATGTTGAAACTACAGGGTGCTGAAGGCGGACTACAAAAACTAAATCCTCTTCGATTTGTGGAGATGATATGAACGAGGCTGGCGTTGAGAGGAGGAGCGTCTGGGGTCGTATTCACCGACGTCAGCACAAACACTTCTTTGAATCCTGAGGCTCAGTTTGTCTGAAATCTGTGGTGTATGTGAGTCAAACACTCAGGATTTACCGAATACAATCAAACATCCTGCGCGTGTTGTGGTCGCTGCTGCTGGGACGGTTCAGCATACGGGGACACTGAGTCCGACTGCACCATGTTCACCTCCACCCACACACGCTGAACTTTGTCCTCATAAATATCAGCAGCTGTAGGTCTGCTTCCACCTTAAAATACGTTAAGGACTGAGTGCCATCTCTCTCTCTTATTGGAGCTGACCTGTCAGTAACCATGGAGACCACAGCTGGACACAGCATCGCAGCTCGTCACGGGAGGCCAGATTATTTACGATGATGCTCGCGCGGACGTTTTCGCTTTGTGTCACACGCAGAAGGAAAACACACCTGCAGGGCCAAGCTCCAATCAGAGAGCTGCGCCACTGCACAGTCAGAGTGGGAGGGGAGGTGGAGGGCAGCTGCTCTGCTTGCATCGATGTGAGGAAATGATTCGATTCATCTTCATAAATGTCACGCCTCCTCCCGTTTGCTCCAAATGTCACCTCAGCTGCTTTCATGCGACTGTCAGATATCTCCTGGCCTCCTCCTCCACCTCCCCCTCACCACCTCCCCCTCCTTGCCTCCTTAGATTGGAGAAGTTTGGTTTTAAAGGCGACGAGGAGGAGGAGGAAGATGAAGGTATCACCTGCAATCAGCTCATAAAGCCTCAGGAACAAAGCAGCCGCGGCTCCTCCCGATGCAGCTTTCATTTCCTGTGTGGCAGGAAATTGTCTCCGCACGCTGATAACCGCGGCTGCCATCATGGCCGTTTATCAGCCAACCATCAGCCGTCCATCACCTGCCCGCCCACAGGTTTAATAGAGGACTCCGCTCCTCTGTGCCCACAGCTGATGAAACCTCAAACTGAAGTTTAAGATCTGAAACGACCAATCAGAGCACGGCGCCATTCCAGACTCAAAGCTCATTAGGCCGAGAGCTGCAGATGTTTACAGTCGAACCAAACCACCCTCTCTGATGTCTGGCAGTCGGGGGGGCGGGGCCACAGCAGGATGTACAGGTGGGAATCATGTTTGATTTGTGGTCACATGACTTTCTGTGGGTGAAGGTCAGCTGTGTGACAGGATTTATGAACATAGGCAGGTATTTAAGGTGTGTGAGAGCAGGAAACACGCCCCTCACCTGCGGGAGTTGTATGGTCCGTCCAAGCCGGAGAGGGCGGAGCCGTGGAGCCTTTCTTACTCTTTATGTCCTACCTGTCACATGACACTCGACGTCAGCGGGAAATCGCTCAGGTGGGGTGACCAGGTGTGTCAGGGTGTTACGAGTTGAAATATTGAGGGTGAGCACAAAGACAACGATTGGTCCAGGAGAGTTAGGATGATTTAATGAACACACGCGTGGGGACATGAACACTGCACGCCGACAGCATCGATCTCCGCCCAACGATACACAAGCAGTTGTTTTCATAACATCAGGGTATTGTTTATGACGCCCCCTCACGCGTCAAACAGATACAACACATGCATACGTTTCAACACCACTAATGTTCTGTTGACGACTTTCGACACATTTAAAAGGACATCTTCTCCGTCTCGAGGCCAGGTGCTTCCTGTTAATAACTCTCGCTTATCTCCTGGAGCAAACTGTCCCTTAGGCAGACACAATTTTGCATCACAAGCTTTTGCAAACTATTATTTGAACTCTTACCTAAACATGAGTCTAACTACTGTGTGTGTGTGTCTCAACCTCCAAATGCACTCGGCCTCACCCCGCCCGTTGATGCTTCTGACCTTTTACCAGGCAGAAGCTCTCTGTCTCCTCTATTATCAGAAAACAAGGTCCTGACTCTGAAAACAGTATTTCTTATACCTCAGCAGTATCATGCATCATAAACAATATCATTCATTCACAATAAGCCAGCAGCCTAATGTAATGCAGTTTAACAAATGTAACTCAGGAGAATAATGCAAACTAAAACTACATAATAATTCACAGTCATTATTCAGGGGCATAACGTGGCATTACAATCTCACTGCTTTTAAACACGCAGGTCCCTGTGTGTGTGTGTGTGTGCTCCTTTAAACATCTTTGTGGGGACCAGTAATTGGGAGGACCAAATGGCGGTCCTCAGCTGTGGTTAGGTCATTGTTGGGGTCAGGCATTAGCTCCTATTGGTTAGAGTGAGACAGCAGGTAAAGTGTTACATCAGCTCAATGTCCTCAAGGAGATGTGAAAATGAGTGTGTGTTTGTGTTCAGGTGTGTCTCTGAGCTGCTATGTGTGCTCTAATGATGTCACTCTGCTGCCAAAGTCTCCGCCCACCTGGAGACTGCTGTGGGTGGAGCTTACCCCCCCTCCCCCTCCTGGGGGAGTATTTTTGAGGAGGCGGGTCGGCAGCGGCTCACAGCTCCAGCAGCATCAGCAGCAGCATCCTCCTCTTCGTCCTCCTGAGCGGCGGCAGAGCGACAGGCTGGAGTCCTGGTACTCGTACACTCACTGGTTCCCGATGGCGTCGGGCCACGTGATGAAGGACGATGGCGAACCCATCCCCAGGATGCAACCGGCTATGATGATGTTCTCCAGCAAGTACTGGTCGCGGCGCGGGCTGTCGCTGGACTCGGCCATGTTTGACCAGCAGCATCAGCGGCAGCGGCACACCGGCGGACAGATGGTGAGGAGTCTTCATCCTCCTCCTTTTAGACTAACTGGGTACTTTTACTCGAGTACTGTAGCTGAGAGCAGCTTCAGGACTTTATTGATTGCTGATCAGGAGAAGATAATAAGAAACTCTTTATTTCTCAAATTCTGCTCCAAAAATTCAAAGTCAAACTAATTATTTCTACTTTTAGTACTTTTTTACTTGAATTGGCTCATCACACAACCTTCTTGCTGAAGAGCCTTTGAGCAAGGCAGTAATCCCATCAGCTCAGAATATTCATCCAGGCAGCAGAAACAGATCAAACGATTTAAAAAGAACTGCCCAGAGCGATCAGATCAGTAACTGAAGATTCATCTCCACACTCTAGTTCGACCCTCTGCTTTATGGAGGAACAAATGTGCCAAAAGAAATCTACAGGAACTAATGAATCTGACATGAATTTATGTTACAGAGTTCTTTCTGTGATACTCGTTATTTACATTCACTTTAATTTATTTATTCCTTTTATTTCTGTTTTATCTCTGCACCATTCTCTCTATTTACATCTTTTTCTAATGGCAGGAAATCTGTCAAAGAAAAGCAGAAAAACAAATGCAAATACAATTTAAACCCTAGCATGAAACGGTCAGCCTAAAGTGATGTTTCTGGACTGTATTTAAGCAATATTTCTTCTTTTTCTCTGGGCCAACATGAAAAACCTGCAGTCAGGCTGATGGCTCTGCATCGTTTACATCACACGTTAAATATTCCCTCCATGCAGCTTTGCAGGCGGCATTTTCCTGCCAGTCGGCTCACAGGGATCGAAGTTCGTCCACGAAAAACAAAAACCGTCCACAATCCAGACACTGAAGAAGAGCGAAAGATAATGTCCAGGCTCAGCATGAGGTAAAGAGTAGACTCAGAGTACACACTCAGAGTTGTGTGTCCGTGCTCACTGTGGGGTCTTTGCTGTCAGAGTTCTGGGTAAGCAGCGTGTCGTCGGTTGCTAGGCTATGGGCTGTTTGTCCGAGCATCCGTCGGCAGCTCCACATCTTTATTTCATGACGCTAACAGCTGTCAGAGCAAGCTGCTTCACGCCGTTGTCACCGTGTGTTTGAACAGCAGTTCTGGGGAAATTTGTCGCCGTCTGCATCAGATAACGCTCCACGCCTTTATGAGGCCGGCCTATCAGAGCAAGCGATCATACTGATGGCGTTACTGAGAGGAAGTCACCCAACCAGAAACAGAACTGTGCTTTAGTTTACGCAGTGGAAACAAAAGCACGCAGGTAAAAAGGTTTAGGGTGGAGAAAAGGCTCCATCAGCTGATGAAGGTCAGGTGGCCAGCAGACACACTGGTACAGTTTAAATTCATTCACAGCAGCAGAAGCACCTCAGCCTGACTCCCGCTCAAACACTGCCCCCTGCTGGTGGGAGTCTGAGCTAAATCTGCACAGGACACAGACGACTCACCCTCCTCTGTCACTCCGACCCTCTGCATGTTCCCTTCACTGCATCCATGAACCTCCTCTGAGCTCTTCTCCTCCTGCCTGCAGCTTCTCCCTTCACCTTTCCTCCTCTGCACAGGCTCAGACCATCTCAGCCTCTCTGAGTCTGAGCCGTTCCCCTGATGACAGGATTCTGTCCACACTGCTCACTTCCAACAAACATCTGAGCATCTCCACATCTCCAAACCCCTGACACTCTTTCTCCACCCACTCCACCCTGCCTGCACGCTCCTCTTGGACCTGGAGGTGCTGCTTCCTGTCCCGTTGGACTGAGGGCTGACTCACTGTCGCCCCCTCAGGTGCAGGGTGGCATTAAAATCCACAGGAAAGGTGAAGGGAGAAGCTGCAGGCAGGAGGAGAAGAGCTCAGAGGAGGTTCATGGGAGGGCCTAATGAGCAGGGGCGGATCTAGAAGGGTGGCATGGGGTGGCAAGTGCCACCCTAAAATGATCCCTTGCCACCCCAGTTTTGCATATGACAGTGTTGTTTATTAAAGTAAGACAGCATTAACAGTTTGAGCGTAGTTACAGTCAGCAGTGAATATAAATGCTAAAACTGAATATATTGCATAGTGTCCCCCCCCCTGCACCAGTAACAAATGGTTCAGCCCATAGCAGGACCGGCTTTTTTCTTGTTTTCAGCAGCAAGCGATGCTCATGATCGTGCCAGAGCACATTTTGAACAACACCATGGGAATTTTGGATTTTACACAGGTGGGTGGATGTTACACTGTGGAAATGGAAGGAAGGTGAGTGTTATTAACCCTCTGTGGTCCACGGACACGCTGCACCTCCAGATCACATGACTGATGTAAGCTGACACAGCAACAAGCTGCAGCCACGCTGAGTCTCTGTTTCAGCCACATTGAAAGTTCGGACTTCAAAGTTTTTAAATTTTAATTACAGGCCAGTAAATCCAGAGTTATGATCATATATATCAGCCACGCTTCGTTCTAAATACTGTCGTCACGTGTGTGTTTTAAGCGTTTTGTAAGGACAGCACGAAAACAGGAAAGAAAGGAAAAAAGCCACCTCTTTCTTATTGGTGGAAAAATGCACCATGTCGACCAATTAAAAAAAAGTCAACATGTGGGATTTGGTTGTTTAGGAAGAGGGAAAAGTTTGGGGAGTGACGGTAACAGGGCGAGCGAGACAGAGCGAGAGAGAGAGTTTAGATGTGGCAGATTTGTGACGTTTAGTGTGTTGTGTAGTCGTTCTGTTGTGTAGTCGTTTTGTTTAGTGTGTCAGTGAGGGCACTAATGACTGTCAGAGGCACATTTGCAACGTAAACACTGTCACTAAGTAGAAAACCAGCAGAGTGATACACCTGCTGTTGTCGGGCCTGCAGGTTTGTCCCTGTGCTCTTCTGTCTTTTGGTGGACAAACTTGTTTTTACTGGCACACATCATTTGTGGGGCATCTTATTGCCACACCTGATTGTTCTCTCATTTTAGTTTTAGTAATATTTTTAAATGGTTGTAGAAAATGAAACAAACGGTGTATTGGCTGCATTTTTAGATAAATAGTTGTTTATGTTTATAAAATGTACGTTTTATATTTGCATTTCAAGTTATAAACATTTACCCAACATGTCTGTGTTTTTTTACAGTAAAAAAACAACTAAAGTCAGTTGAGCTGAATTTAGTTGTTTTTTGCCTGTAAAAAGGCAATTACAAGAAAATGGAACAAGATAGACCCACCATCACAGGACGAATGGATCAAAATTATAGATGAAATACAAACTATGGAAGAATTGACCTACAGAATAAGGACTCAGGAAGATCAATACCATAAAAAGTGGGAGAAATGGACTGAGTACATAAACCCAACAGGATAAAGACCAACACACTGATAATGAGAAATGATCAAACTGTAGAAACAAGGAGATCCAACATGGGTTTGTTTTGTTATCCTACCTGTTGTATTTATCTTTTTGTTGTTGTTGTTGTTTTGGTGTTTTGTTTTGTTGTTACCCCCCCCCCCCCCCCCCGTATAATGTTTAAAGAAAAACAATAAAAAGAAAGTAAAAAAAATAAATAAATAAATTCAGTTGAGCTGAAAAGAAAAAATGAAATGAAACAATCTGAGGGTGAAATACAAACGTAAACTCAAAGGAGTCACACATCGCCGGTTGTATTTCAGACCTCAGGGTTCATCCAACAAATCATGAAAAATGAGGTTTACATGTTTGTTCATGACGGTGCAGATTTCTGACATTTTGTGTAATTTAAGCTGCAACAATGTGACTGTTTTCTAACAAAAACAGTGAAACTTAAGTTAGACTTGTGTTTGTAAATGAAGCGCCCCATGTTGTGTAGCTTTCTGGAGTTTATACTTATTGGGCTACATATTTATTTATCATACAGGCTATACAGTACATAGCATCAAAACTCACATGTTTTATGTAACTAAAGTGTGTAATCATGTGGGCTACAGACAATAATTAAGTTATCGACTATATTTATATGAAAAACGTGCATACTTACTGCATTTGAATCATTTAACCACATGTAACCACCTGCATGAGTGTTTGGGGGGGGGAGGCTTTGATTTTGCCACCCCATTTGATTTCTTTGCCACCCTAAGAAAATTTCTCTAGATCCGCCCCTGCTAATGAGACCTCCATCGCATAGTCAGAGGCCTGATTGGTTGATGCTTCTAAACATCTGTTTTGGCTCTCGGCGAAGGCGGTCGCACTTTTCTCCTCTCCTCCTCCTCCTCTCCCTTAGCTTCCCTGCTTAGCCTCTTATGTCCTTGTCTAGTCTCGTGTTTTTTGTATTACTTTTCCCTGGAACAGTCTCTCACAGTCTGTTCTCTAAAACCTAAAAGAGGAATTATGGATTTGATCAACTGGTCTCTGAATGCAATTGACACCCCTTCTCAACGAGAAGTCTGGGCTCGGGTGAGCCTGAGTGCTGAAGATATCTACCTATTTGGAACCATGATAACAGGGTTCTTGCTGATCGGAGCTGGCTTGGCCCTGACTTATGGAAGAATTAAGGAAGCGGAACCGGCTGTTCAAACCCCCACAAGGCTGCCCGCTGGGATTGGAACGATGGGACGAGGCGTGAGTTTTTCAAAATGGGCTCATTGAGTGCAGCATGGATAAGATCTTGGAGAACGCACGGCTGCCATGAATACTCAGAACAAGACCTCTGAGTGAAAAACTGGATTACATCTGGAGGGGCTCGCTCGAATAACACCTTTGAGCGCAATCTTGGGGAAGTGCACTGCAGTCGTGAGTTCTCAGAACCTGCTCTTTGAGCAAAAGAATGACAACATCATGGAGCGTAAGTAACATCATAGAGCCTCCCCATGATGGTATCAAACTTCTGTTCCGTGGTGTTATCATTCTTGTGATTCTGAGACCTCACAACTGCAGTGAGCCGTTCTGCGATGTGATCCAACTTTCGCTCAAGGGTCTCATTTTGAGCAGGCCTCTCTTTGATGTATCCCAATATATGCTCAATGGTGTTATTGAGTCTTCACGGCAGCTGTAAGCGTCTCCAAGGTGTTAGCCATGCTGCGTTCGTTGTGAGAGGTCGCGCCTCGTCCCATCGCTTCGATTCCAGCGAGCAGCCTTGGGGGGGGGGGTTTGAACAGCTGGTTCTGCTCTCATAATTCTCCGATAAGCCAGGGCCAAGCCAGCTCAGATCAGCAAGAACCCTGTTATCATGGTTCCGAATAGGTAGATATCTTCAGCGTCCTCGATCGACAGTCCCGCCAGGCACATGATCCTCCGATTCTGCCACCCGTCCATCGTGTATCCGGCAGGGAAAGTCCCTCCAGGGCACTCGGGCTCTCCCGAGCCCAGACTTCTCGTTGAGAAAAGGGTGTCAATAGCATTCAGAGACCAGTTGATCAAATCCATAATTCCTCTTTTAGGTTTTAGAGAACGACAGTGAGAGACTGTTCCAGGGAAAGTAATGCACACGAGACAAGACAAGGACACAAGAGGCTAAGCAGGGAAGATAAGGGGAAGGAGGAGAGGAGAAAAGTGCGACCACCTTCGCCAAGAGATAAGCACGCACTCATCCCCCTCCCTTTCCAAACGCCTTCGATGCTTGTTTCCTGCGGGGGAACACGGCGGGTCTGTGTGCCGCGCTGGAATGGTAGCGCTGTGCAGGGCGGCTGCTGTGTTCGCTTCAGATTACTCCTCACCCCCCACCCAATCCTGTGGCTTGTCATGTCTTTCACAGAGTTGTACTGTGGACATTTATGTGCTCTCTGTGCAGAGGAGTTTTTTTGTTTCCTGTTCTTGTGCTGTCCTACCATGGAAGCACAGCATGAGTAGAGGTCTCTTTTTTTCCTCTTGTACTTTCCCATTGTAGTGTATATTTCAGTGTTTTTCTGTAACGCTACCGATCTCCGACTTGTATCCCCATGTGATGTCTTTGTTGTGTGTGTAAGCTTGGGGGGGGGGGGGGGCAACCTTCATGTGGCGAATAAAGCTTTGATTGATTGATTGAAACGCTTCATTTTGTCACAATAACCTCACGTTCTTTGTCATGTTTGTGTTGTTGCTGTCAGTCGAGGCGTCCGTCCTTCTGTCCCATCAACGAGAAGCCGGACAAAGAGGGCACAGAGGATTCTGGGAAAACGGCAGTGGTGTTTTCTCTGAAGAACGAGGTCGGCTGTCTGGTCAAAGCTCTCAGACTGTTTCAGGTCAGGAAGCCCTCAAAAACAGATCACGCCTGAACCTCTGCCCCACCTCCATCTTCACCCTCTCTGTCCTCGCGTCCTCCTGCAGGAGAAGCACGTGAACCTGAACCACATCGAGTCTCGGATGTCGAAGCGAGTTCCTAACGAGGTGGAGATCTTTGCAGACTGCAGCTGCAGCAAGAAAGAGTTCAACGAGCTGCTGGAGCATCTCAAAGACCACGTCAACATCGTGTCCTTCAATACGCCAGCACATGTGTGGTGTGCTGAAGCAGGTATGAGCGCGCTCAGGCGCACACCTGGATTTCTGGAGGCTTTCTGCTTTTGTCTTAACAGCTACTGCTTTAGTTTTAGTCAACTAAATGTGATGCGATTACAGCAGACGTAATCTGAAGTTGATTCAGTGACTCAAATCTAAAATGTAAAATTTGTGTTTTGAGCGGTGAGTGATTCTCCACGATGTTTACAAAGACCGCGTCTCTTCTTCTCTCCCTCTTCTGTTACGTTTTCATGGGAGTGGGCTGAACCGCCCCTCCCTCGTTGTTTATCAGGAGCAGATGGAACGCTGCACAATGAGGTCACTTCCGATTGGATCACTTCACACTCACCCCACCTTTTCTGTAGTACCTGATTAGTTCTGATTGGATCTCTTCATCTTGTTTTGACTAAAGTGGCCAGTTTCTAGCCACGTGCATAAAACGGCAAAGGTGGAGGAGAAGAGAAGTCGTAGGTGTTCACGTGCCGTGGAGCGATATTTAAATGACCACGCCTGTTTTACCACTGGAGAAGGCGTCCCCTTCACCAAAGAAACAAAAACAGGAAGGAAAGAGACTATGTCTTCGACATCTAAGCAAAATCATATTGTCTTCCTCCGCAGCTCAAGTTCATCTCCTGAGCTGAAGTCAGGGAGCTAATACATGAAAACATGCATAAACTCGCTCATTCATTCCTGATATTGTCACATTTTGCCAGTTAGTGTCCTAAAAATCACACTTTTCCCCTGATAAACAGTTTTGACATTTTCACATTGTAAAAGAGCAGCTAACACAGGCTAACAGAGGCTAAAAAAGCAGCCAACACAAGCTACTGCAGCTAACAGAGGCTAACAAAGCAGCCAACACAAGCTAAAAGCAGCTAAAACTGTAGCTAACAGAGGCTAACAAAGCAGCCAACACAAGCTAAAAGCAGCTAAAACTGCAGCTAACAGAGGTTAACAGAGGCTAACAAAGCAGCCAACACAAGCTAAAAGCAGCTAAAACTGCAGCTAACAGAGGCTAACAGAGGCTGAAAAAGCAACCAACACAAGCTAAAAGCAGCTAAAACTGCAGCTAACAGAGGCTAACAGAGGCTAAAAAAGCAGACAACACAAGCTAAAAGCAGCTAAAACTGCAGCTAACAGAGGCTAACAGAGGCTAAAAAAGCAGCCAACACAAGCTAAAAGCAGCTAAAACTGCAGCTAACACAGGCTAACAGAGGCTAAAAAAGCAGACAACACAAGCTAAAAGCAGCTAAAACTGCAGCTAACACAGGCTAACAGAGGCTAAAAAAAAGCCAACACAAGCTAAAAGCAGCTAAAACTGCAGCTAACACAGGCTAACAGAGGCTAAAAAAAGCCAACACAAGCTAAAAGCAGCTAAAACTGCAGCTAACACAGGCTAACAGAGGCTAACAAAGCAGCCAACACAAGCTAAAAGCAGCTAAAACTGCAGCTAACAGAGGCTAACAGACACTAACAGCAGGTAGTGGACAACACTGTGAAATGAAAAGCTATCATACAGAATGTAAAGGTTTGACAGGCCGCAGTGTTTAAGCGTTGTGAGACTTCTCTGTGTTCTTCTCAGATGAAGACGAGGTTCCCTGGTTTCCCATGAAGATCTCCGAGTTGGATCAGTGCTCTCACAGAGTGCTGATGTACGGGTCCGAGCTGGACGCCGACCATCCCGTGAGTCGTTTCAGTTCAACTTTATTTATAAAGAACAGCTCACAGATGCCTGCAACGTGAGTTCATCTTGCATTCGAGACAAAGAGGGGGCCAGACTGCAGTGTTTAGGGCCTTTGTGTGCAGGTCAGGGTGTTAAGTTTCTCCTTCGGGTCTTCGGGCTCATCTCTGAGTTCACCTCTGGACCTCCTATAGCTGTTTTCATTCAAGAGGAAAACTTTAACTGAGTCTGCAGCTGTCCAGCCTGTAGGTGGCATAGATCAGGAAGTGAGACCTGCAGAATGAGTTCCTCCCCACAGGTTGAGGTGCTGAGTTCAATGTGCTGCTCATCTGCCCCCTCACGTGGAAGAGGCGGGGCTTTTTACACACACCTGCCCGCTCTTCGATCCACACAAAATAAATTCGTCTTTGGGGCTTCGACACACTGGAGGAGGTCCAGCTAACGTGTCAGATGTCAGCCTTTCTTGGTGGGACGTACGAGTGGCAGCAAAGCTGCGAGCAGCCCATAGGTGCACGCGGAGGTGGCAGAAAGCTGGGCATGATGGGATATCTGTACTCTGACTGTGTGTCCTCTTCCTTCCTGTCAGGGGTTTAAAGATAATGTTTATCGCCAGCGCAGGAAGTACTTTGTGGAAGTGGCCATGAATTATAAGTTGTAAGTATGTTCGTCCGTTCGTCGTGTTTTCTCGTGTTTCACCTCTCACGTGTTTCACGTCTCGCGTGCCCCTCCCCCCACAGCGGGCAGCCCATCCCTCGTATCGAGTACACGGAGGAGGAGGTGAAGACGTGGGGCGTGGTGTTCAGAGAGCTGACCAAACTGTATCCGACTCACGCCTGCAAAGAGTACCTGAAGAACCTGCCGCTGCTCACTGAGCACTGTGGCTATAGAGAGGACAACATCCCGCAGCTGGAGGACGTCTCACTATTCCTCAGAGGTACGTCTCTCTGAACACGTTCACCTGGACTCAGGTGACCCATGAGTCACATTACAGATTCCAGAAGTTCTGCTGAAACATGAAGCGCTGTTGGTGGCTGCCCCGCCTCTTTGATGACATAATCCCTCCACGGTGATGTTTTTTGATGGATGAGAACGGGCCAGAGCTGAACAGGATGATGACCTCACTTCCTGTGTGGCTTCCTGTGTGTTTCAGAGCGCTCTGGCTTCACCGTTCGCCCGGTGGCAGGTTATCTGTCTCCCAGAGACTTCCTGGCTGGTTTGGCCTACAGAGTCTTCAACTGCACTCAGTACATCCGGCACAGCACCGACCCGCTCTACACCCCCGAGCCGTGAGTACCTCCACCTCACATCCACCTTTCATCCATCTCTAGTTTGATGAGTTTGATGATTTCCAGCTCAGCATCACGCAGACAAAGAGGTGAAATCCACTCTGTGTATTCAGTAGTTGTAGTGATCCATCTTTCCTCCTCCTCCTCCTCTCAGAGATACGTGTCACGAGCTGCTGGGTCACGTCCCCCTACTGGCTGATCCAAAGTTTGCCCAGTTCTCTCAGGAGATCGGTCTGGCCTCCCTGGGAGCGTCTGACGAGGACGTTCAGAAACTCGCCACAGTGAGTTTCATCATCATGGTAACGCTGCAGAGGTTCAAATCCAGCTGTGGGAGGTTTACGGAAGACTTAGGATAAAAGAAATTGAAATAAGCCAGTAAAATAATAAATAAATATCTCTTTAAGAGTAATGGTACTAAAAATAGCAGCTGTATGAGATTAAATATTTTACACCCTATTACACGTTAATTATATTAATTTCGAAAATTATTTCTTCATGTTTTGTTTGAGAACGATGAGAGTCCTATTCTCACCTTATGTAATGATGAAGTGTCACCTGATGGTGGCGCTAGAAGAACATGTTTCATCACCAACATGTTTTAACTTTACAGCATCACTTTAAAGTGGATCTGTTCTGTTAGAGTAACAGAGTAAAAGTACTCAGTTACTTTGAAGCCCTGTAACTCAGTACAAAACAGAATCAACAACGCAAAGACATGCGCTCTAGAGACTCAGTTTCACACAGTTTTTTATAGTCATACATCTCCATGACATCACAGAGATGGGACAGAAGCCCCACCCAGCTGCTGCTCAGAGCTTCTGTTTGTGAGGGTTAGCGTGGTTACACCCCCTGTGGTGCAAAATGATATTACATGAAAGCACAGGCCATCTGAACAGCTGATGTCTCTAACACAGAGGTTTGGACATGATGCCATAGAAACCAGTTTTTAAAGGAACCAATCAGTGATCAATCAGTGATGGAGCCTCGTGTGTTTCAGTGTTATTTCTTCACCATCGAGTTCGGACTGTGCAAACAGGACGGTCAGCTGAGAGCTTATGGAGCCGGTTTACTGTCGTCTATTGGAGAGTTGAGGGTAACACACACAATGCACATACGCGCACGCACACACAGACGCACACACGCACGGTGGAAGTGATGTTTGTCTGCTGATGTTTTTCCCAGCATGCCCTGTCTGAAAAGGCATGTGTAAAGATGTTTGACCCGAAGACGACCTGCAACCAGGAGTGTCTCATCACCACCTTCCAAGAGGTTTACTTCGTGTCGGAGAGCTTCGAGGAGGCCAAGGAGAAGATGAGGTAAGCAGCGAGTAGTCACTGAACGCATCGTGAATGTTTTAAAGTCTGAACAGGAACTAAACTCCTGCCTGGACCGAGCCCGCCGTGACTTCCTGTGCGTGCTTCCTTTCCCGCAGAGAGTTTGCAAAGACGATAAAGCGCCCGTTCTCGGTGTACTACAACCCGTACACTCAGAGCGTCGACCTGCTCAAAGACACCCGCAGCATTGAGGACGTGGTGCAGGACCTGCGCAGCGACCTCACCACTGTGTGCGACGCCCTGGGGAAGATGAACACCTATATGGGCATCTGAAGCTGGGGACGCACCACCAAGCTTCTGCAGAACATCAGCCGCCATCACGCGTCCATCTACGCCTCTGAGTCCAATGTAGCAACCACAGGAAGTTATTAGCTATCATACCGGCTCATAGTCTGTATCACAGCGCCACGAATCCATCAATGACGACTTACTGACCAGGTCAAAGGTCACCGAGACCATGCCCAAGCATCTGCAGGTGTTTCCTCATGAAGGCAGATCCAGGACGAGGAACGCTCCCTGTAAGGCTTCCCACGCCGATCCAAAGCTGCGTTCACACGAACCACAGAGCAAAGTTTCACCTCGCTGTGTGCAGCATTCACGTCCCCGTGTTGCTCCGTTTGACTGCCTGCAAAGAGTCAAAGGCCTGTTTTTGACACTTTCAAGCCGTCTACGTTCGTCTGAATCCCGTCTCTTTCGCTGCATTTCGGGCTGAACTGCTGAAAAGCATGGCGGCGGTTAGCTCAGTACGATCAGCTCATCAGAGCAAGATGTCGTGAGTAAGAAGGATGTCCAATAAGACCCTCGCACATTGACTCACCTCTTTCAAAACCCCCTTCAGCCAACCGCCATCCATCGTAGAAATGAACTTTTGGTAAATTTTTGCCTCGACAACTTGTTTCTCCTTTACTTTGGCGCCAAACTGCACAGGCAACCATGGCACTCTCTCAGCTGTGTGATGGATCCACAGTTTGGCTCAAAGTGAACAAGAAGCGAAATCGTGCGACTCCCGCCTCATTCGCGTTGCGATTCCTCTGGCGTCCGTCTGAGCTCTCTCCATACTTCCTGCCAGCAGGATCGGGTGAATACATTGTTTATTGGATCAAAACGCATTCGCCTCTCTTCTTGTTGTCTCGTTTTCGATGTCACAGCGTGAAAGCTTCCCTTCGTGCTTGGTGTGAACGCTCCGTCTGAAGGTCCTCCCCTCTGATGAGCTTTGAGGTCTCGTGACTATAGAGCATCAGTGAGTCATGTGATCTGACTGAGGGTTTGTGTGATTTGTGGACTGAACAGGCGGCGCTCTCAGCTGATTGGCCGCGGCTGACTGAACTTCCTGTGCTGCTGTGTTGCTTCTGTACACGCCTGTAAATGATGGACCATTAAAGCTCCCGAGTGTCGCAGGTCTCTGTGTCTTCATTTTTACCTGCAGTGAGAGCATCATGCCTGCACGAGCAGAGGGCGTCCGACAGGTGGGGCTACCTGTGGTTTTAGTCCAAGGTTACAGTCTGCTGAAGTCCTCTGACACTCACCCCCACCATGGTACAAACTCAGTGTGTCATCCAGATGTTTGTGGGTGGGGAACAGCTGGGGGCTTTAGGGTGTTCGAGAGATGTTTGACTTTTAACCGAGACTCAAAGTCATTCCATCAGAATTGGCTTTTCAGTGAGTTTGTGTCGGTGGGACGTGATCCTGTTTCCAGGCTTCATGGCCCCATGCCCAGCTTTAAGCCAGGTTTGAATCTGCTGCTCGTAGAAAGGAGAAGTGCCCTCTCTCTTTTAACCATGTTCAGACAGAGTGCAGGACGAAGGAGATGAGATGTGGAAGTACTTCAACTTTGTTACTGGGAACTTATGAAGAAGAGAATAAACATGAAACTAAGGTTAGACAGCAGGAATATGAGGAACAACACGACAAAGGATGCAGACAAAGGGTTTAAATTCACAAAAGCGAATGGGCAAAGTGGAGACACCTGGGGAACACAAGTGAACTGAATGTGACTAATGAAGCAGAACTGCACACGACACAAAGAAGTATCAAAATAAAACAGGAACTAACAGAACAGGTGACACTTCAATACCAACAGAAAGGTAAACCAACACAGGGACCAGACTGACGACTAAACACAGATAAGACATGAAGTAAATGTACACAACCTACAACTAAACACTGGGTGATGGTTACACTGAGAAAGAAAGCACATGATGACAAGCCTCAGAGTTGATAATAAAGGGGAGATGCTCACAAATAGTAGGTGCTACGACCTGAAAGGTGAGTACGAGGTGCGACCTGTAATGAGTGACCTGAAGAGCTGAGACGGCGAGGACATGTCTGCAAAATACGGCGGCGCACGATTGTGCACAGCGCCAAAAGTTTAGGCCGAGTTTTTAAAAGTGATGAAGAGCAAGCAAAACGTGCGACCTCCTACAGCAGCAGCATTTCAAACTGGATTTAAAGACGTAGCCTGGAACACATCCAGCTGAAACTCATCAGAACCAACATAATAAAACTTTTACTGTCAGTGACGTGGCTAAAAGAGCCTGACACAGGTGTTTACTTCCTGATCTGTTAGATCCTCTGATGAGCCCAGAAAAAAGTCCCTCCCTGGCTCTTCGGACTAATAATTCCTACTTAGTGATTTTCCTTCTTTTACCGAGTCACCTCCTTTCAGCTTCTGCATGCAGTAGCGGTTTTAGATACGGGCGACACGGGCGGTTGCCCGGGCGGCATCGTGGTGGGGGGCGGCATCACGGGCATCGGCAAAAAAAAAAAAAAAAATGCTCATGCTGCCCCAACATCAGCCAGCGCATACTGGGAATGGCACAGGCATCGGTTTTCTATCGCCCATTTGCTGGGAGTAAGGGCGCCCTCCGTTTGCGAGGTGCGCCTGCTGCTTGCGCCACAGGGAGGAGATCGGCGGGGAGCAGCATCTAATAACCAACTCGCAAAATAAAACAAAATAAAAACAAACCAACAAACACGAAAACACCAGACATCCTGATACAGACGTATAATCTGCACCGATGTTTTTTAGAAACTCTGTACACGTAAAGTGAGCGAGAGCCCTCGGTGCGCGTGCTCGCTGCTGAAGTCAAAGTAAACTTTATTGTCATCTCCGCTACAGACAGTCCAGCATATAGAGACGAGACGACGAGGCTCCAGCTACAGCAGTGCAAGGAAACAAAGAGGAGTAAGAAAATAAATATACACTTTAGGACTCGGGGTAAAGGATCAATAACAATTTAAAATTTACAGTTTGATGATTTAAAGTGTCACACAACCTGTGGAAAGGGGAGGGGCCCTGCTGCTTCCAGATAGAGCACATTTCATTCATAATGATGTAAATCCAAGCCCATCATGGATTCATGATCTGAATCCTGGGTTGTGTGAAATCCCAGAAATGCACCTTAGACAAAGGGAGTCTGTGAACTAAGGTGTCGGTGTGTTAGGGTCTGTTAGG
This sequence comes from Aulonocara stuartgranti, assembly GCF_965226115.1. Classification (NCBI taxonomy): domain Eukaryota; kingdom Metazoa; phylum Chordata; class Actinopteri; order Cichliformes; family Cichlidae; genus Aulonocara; species Aulonocara stuartgranti. The sequence goes on from NC_138945.1 coordinate 473,883, forward strand.
TTATGTTGTGATCCTCGGGTTGGGGGATTTGTGTTCATGCTGGAGTGCAAAATTAAAACCAAGATGGACAAGAAAAGTTCAAAGCCATCAGGTGCTCAGTTTAGAAAAAAGAGAAAAGAAGAGGAGGAGAAACGAGCAACAGATGCAGGTAAGCAGATGTATGATTGGATAATGGCAGGTCATCCTGAACCAATCAGAATCAGAACACTTTATTAATCCCTGAGGAAAATATGTGAGTTACAGTTGCTCCAAGAAGAAATGGTAAAAATAGCAACAGTAACAGACTAAACTCCAAACAATACATTATGTTAAAGATTTTAATAGTACTCAGTCAGTGTCAGTTGTTGATTTGTCCTGTTCTCATTGTATGACGAATTATGATGGCTGTTTGGTAGCTGTTTGCATACTATGCATACTCTCTCTCTCTCCATATGTGTGTGTGTGTACAACAGTTTTATGTTAATGTACAATCCTTAATATGTTTTGCCTGTGTGTGTGTGTGGGTGTGGGGGGGGGGGGGGGGGGCAGAGGGAGTGCTTGCCCAGCGCTCCAAACAGGCTAGGACCGCCAATGTCTGCAGCGTCACGGTTTAAACTGGGACGTTTCCTTTAAACCGACCCCCTTCCACACGGTTTGGTCTCATGAAAGAGGTGAAAGGGTTTTAAAGAGGTAGATGTGACTCATAAACACTTAAAAGTAAAGAGACAACCCTCTGAAGGATCATTAACAAATAACAGAAACTAAAGACATGTTTTTGTTGGTAAAATAAAGAATTCAGGTGGTTGACTTTTAGTTTCAGTGGACTGTGACGACAGACTGAAACGTTCACGATGTGTCACAGTCAGGCTACGGCACAGAAACACCTCTTCTGTGGAACCAGCTTCCAGTTTGGATTCAGGAGACAGACACTATCTCTACTTTCAAGATCAGGCTTCAAACTTTCCTTTTTGCTAAAGCATATAGTTAGGGCTGGACCAGGTGACCCTGAATCCTCCCTTAGTTATGCTGCAATAGACGTAGGCTGCCGGGGATTCCCATGATGCATTGAGTTTTTCCTTTCCAGTCACCTTTCTCACTCACTATGTATTAACAGACCTCTCTGCATTGAATCATATCTGTTATTAATCTCTGTCTCTCTTCCACAGCATGTCTTTATCCTGTCTTCCTTCTCTCACCCCAACCAATCACAGCAGATGGCCCCGCCCCTCCCTGAGCCTGGTTCTGCCGGAGGTTTCTTCCTGTTAAAAGGGAGTTTTTCCTTCCCACTGTCGCCAAAGTGCTGCTCATAGGGGGTCATATGATTGTTGGGGTTTCTCTGTATGTGTTATTGTGGGGTCTGGTTACAATATAAAGCACCTCGAGGTGACTGTTGTTGTGATTTGTATAAATAAAGTTGAATTGAACTGAATGAAGTCAGCACTCATAGACTCCTGTGTTAAGATCAACATGTTTACAGTCTGATACACAAACCGTTTGGTCTCTGTAGCTGATTGAAAGTTTGCATTGTTAGGGGCGTGGCCTCTTTGACTGACAGGTGGATGGTGACACAGGTGGCTGTAGCTGCTTGGCTGAGCTCTGCACCGCGTTTGTGCTGTTGGAGCCTTTTGGAGCATTTGTAATGACATCGTGTGACCAGTAACATGGCTGCTGCGAGGTCACTGACCGTCCAGGAAGGCGGAGCGAGAGTTTGATGGGTGTAAGAACTTCTCAGTTTACAAAGACTGTCAGTGACACTCAGTCAGCATGTGTGTTTTTCAAAAGTTTATTTTAAAAAATTCTACTTTTACAAAACAAATATGGCTCAAATACTTGAACTTTGACAGCGTGGTGACCTCCACCTGGAGATTCCTCTGAGGTTCGTGCGGCTCAGTCGATGCTGAAAGCTTCAGCCTGGACAGAGACAACATACCCAGAAATCGTTTTCATTTCACAGAAATCGCTTCAACATCAGTGAAAGTTAACAGTTCACGTTCTAACACATCTTCATGCTCACCCAGCCTCTGTGCTGCTCCACCCAAGCCGAGTGGTTCTCCTGAATGTACTGCTCTCCAAAGCTCAGCACCCTCCTCTGGTGGACCAGACTCGTGGCTGACAGCCTGCTGGTCACTTCGAAGACCAGAGCGATCTTCTGCCTCTGAATGTGAACCTCAGAGGGTGCCGCCCGCTCCGCCGGGTGGACCAGGCTCTGCACGCTGGAGGTGAGCTCCTTGAACATGTCATAGTCCAGGTCTCTGAGCTGCTGCTGGAGGTCCAGGTTCTGTTTGATCTGACAGAAATACACCGGTGTTCAGTACTGAGCTGCCTACCTGCCGCAGCCATCTACGCGTCTGATTCACCTTCCTGTCGATGTCGTCTCCCTCCGCTCTGATCAGCTCTACCAGCCTCTGGACGATGTCTGCGGCACAGCGAGACGCCTCGTTAGAACAGGCAGAGTAAAAGGACTCCGACATTCTCACCTTCACACAAGCGTCCTGCTGCCGCTTTGGACACTCACCATCCGTGTGCGCTGAGGTACTGAGCGTCCTGTTGTGCACCTCATCACAGGTGGAAGACTCACCTGAGAAACAAACTGAGCGGTCGGCGTGATGAGTCTGAGCCTCGACACGGACAGGACGTCAGAGAAACACCTGTTCACTCACCTTCTCCATCAAGTACAACCTCCAGAGACTTCTGGAAACTTGCACTGGGAGCTGGACCCTGAGGAAAGATAACTGACCAGAGAGCACACAGGTGAGCACACAGGTGAGCACATCAGAAGACCCACAGAGAATCTTTCCCGTGTTGGTGAGCAGAGGAAGGAGGAAGCACCAGCTGCGTGCTCACAGTTCAAACCAACCTGGGACGTTTCCTTTCACACGGCGGGCAGCAATCGTCCTCACTGCCATCTCAGGTGAGCGCTGTTTTGACCTCTTGCTGCAGTACTTTTCCAGCAGCTGGAACACCTCGCTGGTTTCCGTGGCATCTTCAGCTCGCTGGCTTGTCATTTTCAGCTGCTGAGAGTCAGAGCAGAAACCAGAGCTTACCAGAATATTTGAACGTCTGTATTTAAAATGAAATGAAGAAACAGAGACCTCCACCACGCTCGCTCTGTGCAGCATTCACAAATAAAGGAGCAGGAAGAGTCGGTCAGATAATAACTATTTACAGAAAAGTGGACATCAGTGTCTGAGCCTGTTTGGTGCAAGTGGGCACGGTGAGCACGCCATCAGCTGCCTGCTGTCAAAACCGATGCATGTTCTACTGCATTCTACTGAACTTCCTCTCCTAAATGCTGTACCAACTCAAACACAATAAACAGTTATCAGGTTTATGGGGCAGTTACTTTTGCACACAGGCAGGTAGGTTTGATCACTTTATTCCCTTAATGAATAAATCATCCTTTAATTTCGGCATCTCTCTGGTGATGCCGGGTTAGGGCAGTGCGACCTGCTTCCTTTTACAGCCACTGTGTTTCCATCACCTCTCCACCGTGTCCTCCCACGTGGTTATTAAATGGTAAATGGCCTGTATTTATATAGCGCTTTACTAGTCCCTAAGGACCCCAAAGCGCTTTACACCTCCAGTCATCCACCCATCCACACACTGGTGATGGCAGCTACATTGTAGCCACAGCCACCCTGGGGCGCACTGACACAGGCGAGGCTGCCGGACACTGGCGCCACCGGGCCCTCTGACCACCACCAGTAGGCAACGGGTGAAGTGTCTTGCCCAAGGACACAACGACCGAGACTGTCCAAGCCGGGGCTCGAACCAGCAACCTTCCGATTACAAGGCGACCTCCCAACTCTTGAGCCACGATCGCCCTTAAGAGCGAGGAATAACGGCTCGGGCTGCCGTGATGTTGGCACCTGACTCACCGTGTCCAGGACACCTGCGGAGGAGGAAGAGCGAACCTGTCGGATCAGCTGATCCTGGAGCTGCGACGCGAGCGAGAACACTTTTACTTTCACTTTGACGGAGAAACAGCTGATCAGCGTCACAGCACAGAAGAACCGAGTCTGCGCAGGTGCTTCCTCTAAAACTGCGCCCTGCTGCCGCCCTGAGCCAGGCACGTGATCATGCAGGGGTGGAGACACGCAGCTGGGGGGGTAGTTTTGTGGTCAGGTTTCCTGTTTTTCTAAAGTCTGGCTTTCATTTTTATTTCCGTCACTGAGACTGGTTTTATTTTTACTTTAGTCTCAGTTCCTTCTGAGCACCGTAGGTCAAAGTTCAGCTGTGCAGATGAGTCACAGCTTGATTTATCCTGTTAAACCGCAGCAAGCATCGTCTGAACCACGTCTGCCTCCCTGATCCTGGTTCTGCTGGAGGTCTTCTTCCTCCCCTCTGTCACAGAAAGCTGCTCAGAGGGCTCGTCTGAGTTCCTCTCTAACACTGTGAAGCATGTCAAGGTAAATCTAATAAAGACTACTCAGTGGTGTCTGCCTGTGACCTCTGACCTGCCTGTGCACCTGCAGATGGACATTAAAGCTTAAAGAGCTTTCAGAGCTCCCCCTAGAGGAGCAGAGAGGAGCTGCATGCAAAACACTGCTTTCTGCTAGCTAACTCCACCCGCCTGCTGCTCCGCAGCCATGAAACAAGCACCTCTCTCACACACCATTTACGACACACTGGTCTTTCATTTCACTTCCTCTTCAGCATGTTTGCTGAAGTCGACTTCCTCCTGCCTGCACTCGTCTGTCAGCACGCAAACGTGCAGCACGTTCTTCTGTTAGCGACGCTCGGCAGGCCCGCTTGGGCCTTTTTAACCCCTCACTCACCTGCAGGAGCCACACTGGCAGCTTTGATCTTTACAGGAATAAAAAAATCCAAAAGAGATGAAGCAGAGCCAGAAAACACAGCTGCCCATCACTGAGTGAACATCAGGAGGATAAGCGAGCTTCTCTGGCCTCAGATCAGCAGTTTGGACCCGATGGCAGAAGCTCAGCAGGGAGCCCAAGACCTGACTGAGGTGGACGCAATGACTCCAGGTTCTGTCATCTTTCACCTTTAACCTTCCTCTTCTTCATTCTTCTGTCTGAACTGAGACGTCAAACTTTTAGGTCAAGTCTCACTCACATTTCAGACCTCCACCCGAGTAAACAGTGACGCTGAGCTTTAATCTGGCAGATATTTATGTGTTTGCAGCCAATGATTCACGTCAGAAACAGTGAAAAGAGGAGCTGGTAGGGAGGTGGGTTTCAAAGAGGCTGGCAGCTGCTAAAGCAGCACGTAGAGTCAAAGAGGCCCCGCCCCTAATAATGCAGCCTTTCCACAGGTGTGCCAGTCCAGCAGTGGGTGCTGACTCGCTGTGTTTGCTGTTTCAGAGGACTTGCCCGGCTCTTCCAGTTTAACCACTAAGGAGCTGCAGCAGAACTGGAGGGCGGTGAAGCAGCGAGAGCGACCCGTCCGGCTGCTCTTTGAGATCCCCTCCACCCGCATCGTCGAGCACGTGCTACACAAATACGTGGTGAGACACCGAAACACACCCACCAGCCGACTCCAAACACTCTGCTCAGCAGTTTTTATACTCTTGGATCCCTGTGATGTCATAGAGGTGAAATACCTTCTGTTTTTGAGGGACAGCCAATCAGAAGAGATTCTTTCAGACAGAGGATGAGGATGAGGGGCAAAGCGGCTAACCTGTAAATGTTCCCAGCTAACTTTCAGTGAAGGTGAGCCCGCAGGAAGTGAAAGTTTAACCTGAGGAGGAGGGGCTTATTTTCCAAAGGTGTGGCTGTTGGAGCAGGAAGCAGTAAAGGTGAACTCTGGTCATAAGAGGCACTGGCTGAGCAGTGAAATCATATTTGAGACATATTTGAGATAATAAGCAACCCAAAGACCAGCTTTAACACACCTGCCTGCACTCACCTGTCCACCTGCTGTGCGGTCCCAACAGTTTCCCTGCCTGCCACTGTCAGGTGTGTTCATTTTAAACCTCAAACATGTAAAACTCAGTCAGGGAGCTGTTCATTGATGAGTGCAGGTAACCGATGCCGTGCGGTCACAGAAGCTAATGTGCTCCATAATGAAGGAAATATTCAAACTGACACATCAGCAACTTTCTGCTTGTCTATGGTGCCCCAGAGGACCAAAACACAGCATCATCATCAGGACGAAGCACATAGTCCCTTAGTTATGGTGCAATAGGTGTAGGCTGCTGGGTGATTCCCATGATGCACTGGGTGTTTAATCATTAGTTATTATTAACTTCTGTCTCTCTTCTGTCTTCCTTCTCTCACCTCAACCAATCACAGCAGATGGCCCCGCCCCTCCCTGAGCCTGGTTCTGCTGGAGGTTTCTTCCTGTTAAAAGGGAGTTTTTCCTTCCCACTGTCGCCAAAGTGCTGCTCATAGGGGTCACATGACTGTTGGGGGTTCTCTGTTTTCTTTGTATGGTTGTAGAGTCTTTATGTTACAGTGTAAAGCACCTCGAGGTGATCGGTCGTGATTCGGTGTTGTATGAATGAATGTAATCGTCAGCATAACGTCTCAGAGAAAAGACGCCTGCGGTGGGTTCACCGTTGAGAGGGAACAGGAAGTCCAGCCTGTTTCTCTGACTGGCTGTTTGCGCTGCAGCAGAGTTAACTTTAAACTTTAAAGGTCAAAGGTCACGGTTCTTTCTGTTTGTTTGCAGCTCTACCAGGTGGTGGTGATGCGTTCTGGCAGCTTCGATTCCCGCCGTGTTTCGGTGGAGCGCCGCTACAGCGACTTCTCCCGCTTCCACCACAAACTGCTGGAGGAGTTTGACGAGGAGCTGGAGGAGGTGCAGCTGCCTCGCAAGATGCTCTCGGGGAACTTCTCCCCCGAGAGCATCGGGGAGCGGCGCCTGGCGCTGCAGGACTACCTGGCGAAGCTGTACGCCACGCGCTGCGTCAGACACTCGCCTTGCTTCTCGGCTTTCTTCACAGAGCAGGAGCAGCAGCGGGCGCACGGCCTGCTCCGGGCGGGGCAGTTCCGGCCAGCCGCAGAGCTGCTGCAGACCGTGCTGGACATCCAGGAGAAGCTGCTGCCCTGGCAGAAGCCCACCCTCCTCGTGCCCGCCCTCGCCGCCCTCGCTGTCTGCTACCGGGACCTGGACGAACCGGAGCGGGCGTTCTCCGCCGCTCAGAGAGCGCTGCCTCCGGTGAGGCGCTACGGACTGACGCGCTACAGAGCGCCGCTGCTGGAGCTGCTGGTGGACCTCGGGTACCAATTGGGCCGGCCCGTGGCTCAGCTGCAGGATGAGTTGACCGCTCTGAGAGATGCCGAGCGTGGGGAAGCGTCCTCCCACTCTCTGAAGGAGGTAGTGATCCAGGAGTTCCTCTGAGGGTGGAGCGGCCATCCACACCTGGATTAGCAGGTAAACCCCTGCACAGCCCCTGCCAGCTGTGGAGGTGTAACAGCTCACAGTGGGTCAGAGTACCCAGAGTACTGCAGTACTGTCCTGCAATAAAGTATTTAAAAGTAATTTTGGTATTGGGTCTGATTCATGATGTTTGATGATTAGCGATTAACGGCTGACTCTACCATGGAAATCTGACCACACAGTACTGAAGCCGCGTCTTTGGTCATCCTGTGGTAGCTCTGGGTGGGGGTCAGCACCTGCTGCTCCAGGATCAGATCTCCGATCTGCTTTCAGTTGCTGCTCTTTGGAACAAGCTGCTGCTCACCTGAGATCAGTTACGACTGTGTGTACATTCAAAAACAGAACAAAGACCTTTTCGTTCACGCAGCTGTTTTTGTGTTTTGCTGTTTTTGCTCAGTTCAGTTGGAACCGTCTGTGTACTGCAAACGTTACAACAGGTTAAATCATCAGATTCAAGTTCGCTGCATCTCTCATGTTAATGAGCCAAAGTGCAAACTGTTCAGGTCTCACTATGTCACTTAGCTTGTTTATGTGCCCTGTATAGCTAACATCATCAGAGATTATGAGCTAATCTGAGATTTGGATTATCTGTTTATCATCCATAAGAGACCCATCTTACTGTAAACATCATTTTTGCACATGTGCATATTTACATGAGTATGTAAACAGATCCTGGAGCGTTAGCTTTTATCGATGTGTTTGTGAGCACAGGGCGAAAACCAACAGGTGAGTGGGGGTGTGGCCAAAGTCAGCACTGTAGTTATGATGCCAGGTTAGCTTCTGTTTGAGTACATTTGTTAATGACAACAGGGAACTGTCCGTGTTCTCGTGTTCTCTCCGGCTTCCTCCCAAACACATGAATAATAATACGTTTGATTTAAAGTCACCTCACAGAAACATGAATATAACATCAGTAAGGACAGAGGAGTCATGTGACAGGTGGAAGGAAGTGTGCTCTGAGAGGCTGGAAAGTGGAGAGTGATGGACGGAGGACCTGAGAGGGCGAAGATGTGTTCAGAGAAGAACAGTAGAGACTTAAAGGTGGAGAAGGTGGAGAAGCTTGAACTTGAACAGTGTTTAACCGCAGCCGGTGGAGTTGGTGGAGCACGGGTGTGACGGACTGACGGAGGAGTTCTGGTGATGACGGAAGCAGCAGAGCTGAGGATGAAGGTGCTGCTTGAACCTGACAGGAGACCCAGAAACATGTATGCTCTCAGAAACATGCCATGGAAAGTAATTAACTGAGTGTAATTTCTGGTTTTCTCCTTTCATTTCTTATCTTCTTCTCTTGATCTTTTACTTTTAAAATTATTGAAGTTGTTTAAAAGAGGACAAATACCAATATGATCCCTAAGTTGTTTGTAATGGTTTACATTCCCAGTGCTTTTACCTTGTAAGGTAAATGGCCTGTATTTGTTTAGCTCTTTTACTAGTCCCGCCTAGGGACCCCACAGCGCTTCACACACCCAGTCATCCACTCATTCACACACTGGTGGAGGCAGCTACAGTTGTAGCCACAGCTGCCCTGGGGCAGACTGACAGAAGCAAGGCTGCCATATCGCGCCATCGGCCCATCGCCAGTAGGCGGTAGGTGAAGCGTCTTGCCCACGACCGAGACTGTCCGAGCCGGGGCTCGAACCGGCCACCTTCCGATTACAAGGCGAACTCCCAACTCTTGAGCCATGGTCGCCCGTAAGGGTTTAAAAAAAGTGGTAACTAGACCTGTTCAAGTATATTTACAGAAAACCACACAGGCAAAAAGAAATGAACTTTGTTCTACAATCATTAGATATAATTTCCAAGATCTAATTCCAAATAACTCCGACTTTATACAGATGGATGATGTGCACATGTGATTAATGACATTAGTTGGATTAACACAAATAAAATTCCTCACAGATCATACCTGATTCCCAGTTACAGTATCCTATGAGATATAGCAGAACTCGATCATGTGATTTGGTAACAGTCAATGATGTCAGCAGAGGACTGGAGAAGCGTGATTTGTTTACTGGTAAGTTACCTTTCCTTCTAAATAACTGATTCTTCCATTTTTTTCATCCTGTTTCCTAAATCAGCCCATAGATCAGAACTCTTAATTACTCAAACACAGTGAGGGCTTTTTTTCTTCGTGCCTTTGGAAATCAGTGGGCGATCGTGGCTCAAGAGTTGCCAGTTCGTCTTGTAATCAGAAGGTGGCCGGTTCGATCCCCGGCTTGGACAGTCTCGGTCGTTGTGTCCTTGGGCAAGACACTTCACCTGTTGCCGGGTGGCGCCAGTGTCCGGTAGCCTCTGTCAGTGCGCCCCAGGGCAGCTGTGGCTACAATGTAGCTGCCATCAGCAGTGTGTGAATGTGTGGATGACTGAATGTACTGTAAGGAGCTTTGGGGTCCATAGGGACTAAGTAAAGCGCTATACAAATACAGCCATTTACCATTTTAACTCATGCTGTAGATCCTACACATAATTTGTGCTCCATGCTGTGGAAATGCAGATGTGAGGTGTTCATCACAAGGAAGCACCCTTTGGTCCTCTCTAGAGCCAACAAGCTGAACATCCTATAGACAAACCAAGAGCAGTTTCTCTTCGTGATGCACTGATATTTCACACATGATAATAAACCCAGTGAACCCTTATGCAGCGTGCATGCAGGGGAAGAGGACAGAGTTGGCCACCTTCTCCATGGCCAGGTTCCTGTTGGAACCCAGGGGACCTCAGCATGTTGGGCACAAACTGAGCCTAGCACAGCAGTTAGTGCACACCTGGGGAAGAAGACATGTATGTTCATGACAGGTGTTTATTAAAATGTTAATCTTCACAGTTATGCTTCTGCATACACGCATGGACGAGTGGATCAAAAAGACAAAAACGACATTTTACAGGAGGCAACAACCAGTTCTGGTTAAGTTACAGGCTGGACTGTACACGCCAGGTGTCCAGACTGGCACTGGAGGACTGGGGGGAGGGCAAAGTCCAACTCGAACTGGCTCGCTATGTCACTGTTGGGATCTGTGGTGCCTGAAAGGGTGGGTACGGGCTGAGAGGGAGGGCACTCACAGCCGGAGCAGAGGTATTGTAAAGTAGAGCAACAATGGTGATCAATATGGCGGTTTACTGAGTCAGCGCCTTGTTAGCTTAGCTAGTGTGTGAGCATGCTAACATTTCCCCGCACTCACACCAGTTAGTAAACGTTAACAACATCGCATAGAAACAGAATTCAAGAGTAACTACTGGAGAAATACAAAGAGGGCATGACATTTTTATAAAGAGACCAACAAAGACAAATAAATTCTGTCAATGTGAACCAATTATAAGGTGGTCACTTTTTTCATCATTTGGCAAAGAAAACCAGATCTCAAATCAAATCAAATCACTTTTATTGTCACATCACTAGTGTTGGTCAAGTTACTTGAAAAAAGTAATCAGTAACTAATTACTGATTACTTCCCCCAAAAAGTAATCCCATTACTTTACTGATTACTTATTTTCAAAAGTAATTAATTACTTAGTTACTTAGTTACTTTTTAAAAACACGATTTACAACCTGAATAGGTGATAAAGCGATAGATCTTTCAGCCCAATTCTACTTTTTCTGCATAATCATCATACAAAATGTAATCAAATGGAAAAGTCTCTTTTTAAAACTTGTTTTATTAGTTTTAATCTTTTAACTTTATGCATCAAGCAAACATTTAATTATCTGCAACATTCTCTGACTGGAAGAAATTAGTTTAACATTTAAACCTATTTTCTGCACATTCCAGCACATAAAATAAAATATTTTTTGTGTTTACACTCAGTCTTTCAAATAGATGCAAGTAAAACACAGCAGAAAATAAATAAAGTCACAGACTCAGCGGTCCTGTTGCTCTATTTTCACCTGTAAAGCAGGAGTGGGGCAGGCGGAGGTTTACCCTGGTGCAGGTGTGCCGCGGTCAGTGGAAGAATCCGTGAGTTTCTCTGTGAGTTTCCCATTACGTCGTAGCTACTCGGTGCTTGTTGGAAGTTTAGGGGTTTTTCGCTGTAAAAAGAAGTTTTCTTCCCACGCACAGCGGACACTAATGTTTTTGTCACTTTTTATGGAATCAAACTCAAAGTAAGGTCAGTACTTCCACGCTTTAAACGCTGCACGCTCATACTCTCTCTGCACTCGATATATGATCCATTGTTGATCTGCACACAGCTGTTGTCACGAACGTCGCACTCGCTTACGTCACTGTCGTGAGACATTCTCGCAAAAAAAAAAATCACGGTTTTAGTAACGCAGTAACGCAGCGTTCCTACGGGAAAGTAACGGTAATCTAATTACTGTTTTTGCAATAGTAATCCCTTACTATCTCTGCACATCACATGTGCAGGTACTCTGGTACAGTACATGCGAGTGAAATTCTTGTGTGCGAGCTTCACAAGCAACAGAGGTGTGCAAAAATACAATAACATAAGAACAAGCAAAATATAAGAATGGCTAAATCTGAGACTAATAAATATATGTACAATATATAATAGTATATGCATTACTGGATGGATGTATACTAAACGTGTGTTTCTACGTGTGTGTGTGTGTGTGTGTGTGTGTGTGTGTGTGTGTGTGTGTGTGTGTGTGTGTACACATTTTACAAATTAAATAGAGTCAACAATAAAATAAAATATATAAAAATATACAGAGTTGGAGGCAAGCCTCCGCGTACAGTCAAGTATGCTGCTCAATTAAATGTAAGTAAATGTAAAACACTTGCTTCTAAATGCACTTTTATTGCACCATGCTCATTCAGTCATGAGCTACTGTAACATGAATCAAATGGCTGATTTGCCACCTCAGCATGCAGTCACGTTCTACAGAGTCTTCCTAATAACCTGCTAATTGAATTGAGGTGTGTTGCAGCAGGGACACATGCAAAAGTTTCAGGACAGCGGCCCTCGAGGGCTGGAGTTTGGCACCTGTGTTTTAGGTAACTCAACTTTTTTTGTCATTAAATATCAAAATATCCTCGTGTGTAATGATGACAGAACAGTTGGTGGGGCTACATCTGTGCAGTTAAATTCTACATCATAAACTCCAACAATCAAATGACCCCTTATGAGCAAGCACTAGGCGACAGTGGGAAAGAAAAACTCCCTTTAAACAGGAAGAAACTTACAGCAGAAACAGCCTCATGGAGGGGCGGGGCCATCTGCCTTGACTGGTTGGGGTGAGGGGCAAAATAAAACTAAAATGAGAGCACAAGTTGGCTAAATGTTGCTCACATTGGCTAACATGAACAACAGTTTTCTGGATGAAAAGCAGTTGATCATTACCATTCTTTAATACACACTAACAGCTGCTGGGTTAAAAATAACTGCATTTGTAACCCAGTGCTGGGTCAAATATAGACCGAGCCAACCCTGGGTTACTGGTTTGATTTGGCATACTGGGTTAGGATAACTATCCAAAAACTGGGTTGAATTGACCATTGATTAAAGTTGAGGTTACCAAAAATTGGGTAGAAAGCTCATAACCCATCACAATGGTTACATTACAGTCATATTTGGGTTAAAAAAATTGTAATTGCTTTAAAATTCAGCAAATAAACAATGGATTGAAGATAAAACTACTTTTATTGCCATATGATACATAGAATACAGACAGCAGAATTCATACCAAAAACATGTCAATACAAGTGAAGACAACATTTCACGTAAATGCAAATTAGGCTGTGTCCCAATTCAGAGACCGCACGCTTGAAGTATGCATTTTGAGTGTGATTACGTCACCGCCACGCGACGACAGCTGTCCCAATTCGAAGTGTACTTCAAATGCGCCGTCGATTTCCCCAAATATCAAGCGTGGTCCGGTGCACGCTTCGTGGTCCCATATGTCCCACAATTCATAGCGCGGCGGTGGGTGTGGAGAATTTTCAATTCAATTCAATTCAATAAAACTTTATTGATCCTGAAGGTTGACCCCAAAGGAAATTGGGTTAAGGCTGCCGACCTTTGCCAGCGCCAACTTACCCTTCTGACCATACATACATGACACAAACATCACATGGGGAAGACAGGTCAGAGAGGTATAACAATGGAAAATGCACCACATGAGGAAAGATAAGGAGAAAAAATAACTCCCCCCAGACTGAGCTCCATCAGGGAGATCAGTCTGAGAACAGAAAAAAACACCTCTGCAAATGAAAACACTCTTAATACACCAAAGAAACACATGACAAGCAACAGGGGGGGTAAAGGGTGAGAGACATCTGGGCCTGCGTGCGCTAGTCTCCTTGATCCGCCGTCAGCATCGGAGGGGAATAAGCGTCGAAGGCGTTTGGAGGGGGGATGAGTGTGTGCATATCAGTGTATGTGTGTGTGTCCAGAGTTCAGCTGAGACAGTGTCCTTCGCCCTGCTAGGCACAAAATACGGCAGAAGGGAGCGGCCAAGAGTGAACTGTCAAAAGTAAGTACTGAATATGACGTCACTTATCTATGTGCGAATGTTTAATAATGAAGAACATTAAAACATTACTGTTGGCCACATGTCAGCAAAGATATGTGACATTAGCGATGTTTGTACTTTCAGTGTTAACTTGGTTTTAAAGCCTCTACTTCTAAATATATATATAGTCGACCTTAATCTCACAGAGATTGTGATGATTTTATGGATAATTAAAGTCAGTCATATATCCACAAACACAACAAGCTGAAAGTCAGTGATGCTGCTCGGTTTGCAGTCCTGAACATCACGGCACAAGCAGGATTCACTGCACTGTTAATGTGAGCTGTGTTATATTGCTGCCTCTGTTCGGTGGTGTCGAGCCAAACGGACTTTAACGTGTGTTTGAACGAGCTGACGGTTCACTCGTTAAGCTGAAAGAAAGATGCTTTAATCACAGCAGTCACACATGTGTCCACTGCACCATCTGGAACTCTTCTTGTTTACACTCGTAATAACACAAACACTAAATCCTGCTTCTCTGTGCTGTTGTGTAGCAGTGTGTACACCTGAGACTGTCACCTGTCTGTCTGTCCTGCACTCTCTCTCTGTTTCTTTCTCTCTGATTGTGGAATAAAAGTATGAACATGTGTTTATACAGTACATGTAAGCATTGAGCCAAATGTAATAATGCCAACGTATTAAACGAACAATATTTGTCTCTTATATATGAGAGATGAGATGAGATAGCCTTTATTTGTCAGTTGCAGGTCTTTTGCCCACAACCGAGATGACAGACCTTGCCGACCGTACTTACAATACACAAACATCACATTGGGGAGACAGGTCAGGCTAGGTAGCAGGAAAAAAACATTGAAATGTGTAACACAGAAGGATAATACAGGAATGCACAGATATCAACACACCATAGCACAATAAACACAGACTGTCACGGTCCGGGGCAGCGGCCGTGTGGAAAGTGGAAGGAGGACCCAAAATGCAGCACTTATTCAGATGTGAGGGTGATTTATTGTTAATAACAAACACAAAGTGGAGATGGCAAACAGAACTAAGGACGAAACTAAACTGGGATAAACTACACAGAGGAGTGGCAAACCTGAACATGAAGGGAGAACAGCAGGGAGAACACGCAGAGGATTACACCAGGTATGAACACAGACGACGCGACGAGGAGCAGAGGAAATCACACGCTATAAATACACAAAGAGACACTGGGAAATCACACACAGATGGGGGAAACAGCTGGACCTGATTAACCTGACGAGACAGGGGAACACTAACACCAGGGACCAACAGAGGGAGCACAAACCCAGAACCCAGTGTCTAAAATCCCAAACACAAACCATCCCAAAACAGCCATGAATAATAATGAAAGTAATAACAATAAGTACATAAACATAAAGTCACTGAGTCATGGTCGCAGGACCATGACACAGACAGCAACATGGCAAAGAGTTCCAGTGTGTACATCTGATCTGGGACCGCTGCAATCTTTGACTGCGCCTCCAGCTGACCCGATGTCCACATCATGGGGGAGGTAAGCGTTGGAGGTGGCGTTGGATCCGGGGTAGGGAGGGTGATGCGTCGGTGAGTGCTTATCAGTATCAGAATATGTATTTGTGTGTGTGTCCAGAGTTCAGCTGAGACAGTGTCCTTCGCCCTGCCAGGCTAAGTAAACAGTCTTCCAGCCAACCCAGGTGGCCTTGCAGGGAATGGGAAGAACAGACTAAACACAGTCGTTATCAGGGTGTTTTGTTCAGCTCCGGCCTTGCAGCTGGCACCAAAGGGGTATCCACATGAAGTGATGGTGGCTTTTACTTTAGTGCGAACAGCTCATATGAATTTCAAAGCAGTTCTACAGTCCAACACTGGTCTCTCAATCTCCCGCTGGAGAGCCGCGAGCTTCGCCATACTTGCGTTCTGTGATGTTGTCATTTCATGTGCTCAAGGAGCCGATTCTGAGAACTCACGGCAGTGTGCCTCCCCGAGATGTATCCAGTCTGCAGTCAGAGATGTTATTCTGAGTATTCACAGCAGCCGTAGCCTCTCCAAGAACTTATCCGTGCTGACTCAATGAGCCCATTTTGAGAAACTCACGCCTCTCCCATCATTTCAATCCCAGCGGGCAGCCTTGTGGGGGTTTGAACAGCCGGTTCAATCCAAGCTCTTCTGCTGGCCTTTCCATGTTAATCGAAGTTTTGCTGGATGTGCCAGAGTGTGCTTTATCTGATGCTGCCATAGCTTCTTCATTACTGGGGAGAAAAGCTTCCTCTGCGCCGCTCGCTCCACGGTCATATCTTTATAAAATGACAAGAAGCAGTTCTCCCACAGTATTCCTTTCTTCTGCTTAGCAGTCATGAGAACTTTTTGTCGTGCAGTGTAACGGAGAAATCTCACCAGCACGATTCGAGGTGGCTGACCAGGTCCCGGGCGTGGTCTCGTACTTCTGTGTCATCTTTCCAGCTCATATTCCTCCCCTCGTAGACCTAGGCCATCCGCGAGTATCTTCATCACATAATCATTTATGCTGCCACCACTTTCAAGACCCTCTTCCAGACCGATAAGCCGAACGTTCTTTCTGCGGTTTCTGTTTTCCTGGTCGTCTACTCGGGCCCAAAGTTGTTCAAGCTTTTTAGCGTTTTTGCCATTATCTTCTGTTATGCTCCTCATTTTGTCTTCCACATCTGAAATGCGGCCCTCAGCTTCAGTCATCCGTATTTGGATTGCACTTATAGCGTTTTTAAATTCCACCATATCTGACTTGATGTGAGATACATCGGCCGCAACACTAGTTAGGATAGTTCCAAGCTTAGTCGTTTCGGCAAACAGGCCGCTTATATCCATCTTTGGCCCTTCTTCTTGGCTAGCAGGGCTAACCTTGGCACTGCTAGCATTACTTTCCCCCGCCGCCACCGTGGAGATTCGGGTTTGCACGCTCTTCTTCTTAGTTCCTGTGGCCATGTCTCTCAATAAATCCAAGGACACTGATCTAGCAAGTCACCGCAGTGAGGAAATATATTATTTGGGAGCGTTTACCTTGTTTTAAAACTAATGTAGGATCGATGGGGGTCAGAGACTCTCTATGGCGCGGCCATTCCCAAACGCTCCATCATGTGACTCCCCTAAAACTCTTTAATTTAACCATTTTGTCTCGCTGTCTCCTTTTTTTGACCCGGACACATTTCGTTATTTCCCCTCACCCCCTGGACCTTTTTAGGGGAACATAAAAATGTAAAAAAAAAAACGTATGACAATGACCATGAACATTAGGAGGTACTTGATTGTAATGGAAAACCAGTCGATCCGTGTCGAGTCAATCCAAGTAGGTACTAATGGAGAAGGGGCTTTAGATTCCTGAGATGTGAGTCCAAGGATCAGGAGCTGATCACATTTAGGGATTGATAGATAGGATATAAATGAGCATACAGATACAGACTCCTTAAAGTATTATTGATCATTATTGATAAACTTGGTGCTGCAGCAGGGGCGGATCTACTGGGGTGGCACCCTAAAACAATCTCTTGCTGCCGTAGTTTTGCATATGATAATGTTCTTTATTTGGAATTTGAGCCTTTCTACAATTAGCAATGAATAGTGGAACAATGTACCATGTCGACCAATCAAAAAATTATATGGCATTTGGTTGTTTGGGGAGAGAGGCAAGCTTTGGATGTGACGACGGCAAGACGACATCAATAGGAAGTTCTGACATGTGAGAGATTTGTGACATTTAGTGTTCTTGGAGTGTGTAGTTAGTGTGTAGTAACATGTAACAGTTTGATTATTTCTAATAAAAGCAGTGTGAATAGAATGTCTTTATTGTCATTGTCAGAAACTTGTAGTTAAAACAGCTGCCAAGACCATCGGAACATCTCTCCCTCTGCTACAGGACATCTTGTGTGCTGCATCAGTAAGGCCTCTTGCATCGTGCCTGACCCCTCACACCCCTCACATGGACTCTTTTCTCTCCTTCCATCCGGCAGACGCTATCATAGCATCGGGCCTGATCCTCCAGACTGCATGACAGCTTTTTCTTGCAAGCCATCGGACTCTCGAACTCACAGCCCTCGTTGTGTCGTCTTTCTATATACTGTACTGTGTATAGCAGAGATAACAATAAAGTTTACTTTGACTTTGTGCTCCTCATGTTGTGTAGCTTTCTGTGTGTTATAGTTATTATGCTACATGCTTATTTATTATATGGTGGATACAGTACATAAATTCCAAACTGGAGTTGTTTTATGTAACTGAGATGTTTAATTATGTAGTTTGAGAAAATAAGAAGAATGTTTATATAAAACATGCGTTTACTTATACTGCACTTGATGTATTTTAACCATTTATAATGCATATTACAGAATGTAACACCTGCATATGTATAAAGAAATGGCTTTGATTTTGCCACCCCATTTGATTTCCATGCCACCCAGGGGCAGATCTAGAAGGGTGGCATGGGGTGGCAAGTGCCACCCTAAAATGATCCCTTGCCACCCCAGTTTTGCATATGACAGTGTTGTTTATTAAAATAAGACAGCATTAACAGTTTGAGCGTAGTTACAGTCAGCAGTGAATATAAATGCTAAAACTGAATATACTGCATAGTGTCCCCCCCTGCACCAGTAACAAATGGTTCAGCCCATAGCAGGACCGGCTTTTTTCTTGTTTTCAGCAGCAAGCGATGCTCATGATCGTGCCAGAGCACATTTTGAACAACACCATGGGAATTTTGGATTTTACACAGGTGGGTGGATGTTACACTGTGGAAATGGAAGGAAGGTGAGTGTTATTAACCCTCTGTGGTCCACGGACACGCTGCACCTCCAGGGGTCCGTCCTTCGTACCTCGCTAAGTAGGTTAGCTGGATTAGATTGTTGACGATTTCGCGTGATCTTGGATCGTTCGGTTCCCCGAAGCTCATCCGGGACTTGCTGCCATAGCAACAGAGCCGTAAGCGTAAACCTGCTCGGGAGCAGGTTTACTTTATGTAAACAGGATTAGATCGCGGCCACGCAGGTATGTCCGCTTCATTTATACGAAAACAACAGCGATATTCCACCACTGTTTCACCATAAATAAATAACATCAATGTAACTAAAGATAATGCAGCACTTGATCCTTTTATTGATGTCACACAGATACATACAGGTCATTTCCTAAAAAAGGGAAATGTACTATTAACATTCTATTACATGTATGTGATTATTACAGATGTAATTCATATTTCAGAGTAGCAATTGTAAATTACTTCGTGTAATCAAGATGAGAGACCACGGCTATAAAAGCGAAGGTGGATTTGGGAAGCCTGTCGCAGCCATGTCCTGTCCGTATACGCGAGCCACCCATTGCGGAAGGTGCAAGATTGATAAGGAGAGTCCTCAGAATTCAGCGTATATTGCGGGATAGACAGGATCCTTTAGCTCAGCGCGACAGTGTGCTCATAGAGAGATATCGATTTTCCCGTGAGGGTATTATTCACTTAACCAACTTGTTGACGAGGGGGTGCAGGACCACCACCTGTCTTTTGTTGCTCTGCCCTTTTCTTGGTTGCTGTTATGAACAAACAAACAGATTATTCCAGGGTCTCTTTCCAAGAGACGACAAGCAATATAAGTGATAAATATTACCATTCTGTAGAATATTCTTATATTTCACTTTTACTTGTTCCCATGTTCTAGTGGGTCCTGTTGTGGCTCTAATGTGAAAGAGGATATAATATAACATAATATGATATAATGTAATATAATATAATAAATTTACCCTACCGCCTACTGGTGTTGGCCAGAGGGGCCGATGGCGCGATATGGCAGCCTCGCTTCTGTCAGTCTGCCCCAGGGCAGCTGTGGCTACAACTGTAGCTGCCTCCACCAGTGTGTGAATGTGAGAGTGAATGAATAGTGGCATTGTAAAGCGCTTTGGGTGCCTTGGAAAGCGCTATATAAATCCAATCCATTATTATTATTAAATTACTTACGAGTTTAATTTGTCAGCAACTTCCTGCCAGCCCTCTCTCCTTGCTTTTGCAGCCTTTGCAGTGTTCCCTTGCGTTCTGATTAAACTCTGAAACTCCTGAAATCCCTCAATCAACAGTTCTTGCTCTGCTGCCGAAAAATACCGAGCGCGCTCCTTCGACATTTTCGCCGACCAATCAAAGGGTTGCCGATCAATGTTTCTACTATCGATGCGTAGCCCCTTTTACGACACCCAGTGATCTCACATTACTTCATCCAGCTGTACTAATCGTCAACAGCAGGTGTGTTCGGAGAACCGGATTAGCGAGCTCACGGTTAGCGCGATGATTTGATCTTGGATGTAGTAAGCGACGTACGAAGAACGGGCCCCAGATCACATGACTGATGTAAGCTGACGCAGCAACAAGCTGCAGCCACGCTGAGTCTCTGTTTCAGCCACATTGAAAGTTCGGACTTCAAAGTTTTTAAATTTTAATTACAGGCCAGTAAATCCAGAGTTATGATCATATATATATCAGCCACGCTTCGTTCTAAATACTGTCGTCACGTGTGTGTTTTAAGCGTTTTGTAAGGACAGCACGAAAACAGGAAAGAAAGGAAAAAAGCCACCTCTTTCTTATTGGTGGAAAAATGCACCATGTCGACCAATTAAAAAAAAGTCAACATGTGGGATTTGGTTGTTTAGGAAGAGGGAAAAGTTTGGGGAGTGACGGTAACAGGGCGAGCGAGACAGAGAGAGAGAGAGAGTTTAGATGTGGCAGATTTGTGAGGTTTAGTGTGTTGTGTAGTCGTTCTGTTGTGTAGTCGTTTTGTTTAGTGTGTCAGTGAGGGCACTAATGACTGTCAGAGGCACATTTGCAACGTAAACACTGTCACTAAGTAGAAAACCAGCGGAGTGATACACCTGCTGTTGTCGGGCCTGCAGGTTTGTCCCTGTGCTCTTCTGTCTTTTGGTGGACAAACTTGTTTTTACTGGCACACATCATTTGTGGGGCATCTTATTGCCACACCTGATTGTTCTCTCATTTTAGTTTTAGTAAGATTTTTAAATGGTTGTAGAAAATGAAACAAACGGTGTATTGGCTGCATTTTTAGATAAATAGTTGTTTATGTTTATAAAATGTACGTTTTATATTTGCATTTCAAGTTATAAACATTTACCCAACATGTCTGTGTTGGACATAAACAACGTAAACTCAAAGGAGTCACACATCGCCGGTTGTATTTCAGACCTCAGTGGGTTCATCCAACAAATCATGAAAAATGAGGTTTACATGTTTGTTCATGACGGTGCAGATTTCTGACATTTTGTGTAATTTAAGCTGCAACAATGTGACTGTTTTCTAACAAAAACAGTGAAACTTAAGTTAGACTTGTGTTTGTAAATGAAGCGCCCCATGTTGTGTAGCTTTCTGGAGTTTATACTTATTGGGCTACATATTTATTTATCATACAGGCTATACAGTACATAGCATCAAAACTCACGTTTTATGTAACTAAAGTGTGTAATCATGTGGGCTACAGACAATAATTAAGTTATCGACTATATTTATATGAAAAACGTGCATACTTACTGCATTTGAATCATGTAACCACATGTAACCACCTGCATGAGTGTTTGGGGGGAAAAGGCTTTGATTTTGCCACCCCATTTGATTTCTTTGCCACCCTCATGCCACCCTAAGAAAATTTCTCTAGATCCGCCCCTGGGCTGCACATCAGAGCTCGATTAGCAGGGCTGGAGAAGCAGCTCGGCGCTCGGTTCTTTCTGCCTCTGTTTAGCGTGGCGTTAGCTCGGTGTGCAGCACCGAGGGTCCTCCGGTTCGGTTAGCCGCATTCTCTTGGATTAAAGATGGCGAGTGAGTCGGTGAAGCTGTCCAAAAACCTGCTGCGGATGAAGGTGAGTGAAGCTGCGCGTGCTAACGGACACGCGAGAGCAGCTAGCAGCCGATAGCTAGCAGAACGTTAGCTTTGTAATGCGCCGGCGCATAACTCCACTCAGAAATCTGATGATTTAAGGTTTTCTGCTTCACATGAAGTTTTAAATCTCACACAGAAGCTAAATTTTATTACCTGATGTCAAGTGTGACCTGGAGAGTAAATCGGCGTTCAGCAGAGTTAATAACAGGCTGTAAATGTAATTTATTAATAAATAATGTGTGTATGAGTATGAGACACTAAAGATAAGCTCTGACTTTAAAATGATCTGTCACGTGATGCGAATCTGAACCGGTGTGGATGCTCAGGTATTTGTTTTACGTCACTAATAATGGGAACAACGGCTGAAATTCATGCTTTAAAAACTGTATCAGAACCGGATATGACATCCAGGGGGCGGTTACAACCTACAGGGTGCTGGTTTGTTTCCTGGGGAGGCTGAACCAACGTGGAGAAGATGTTTCTGGGGCCTGATGCCTTGACCAATCAGAATGAAACCCTCTCAGCTGATTTTCACCTTTACTTTAAAAATCTGGTCTGCAGATGTGGAAGATTTCACACTGAGAAAAACAGCTGTGGTTCTCTGCAGGGAGACCTCAGCCAATCACAGCTGAGTGCAGTAAATCATTCATGAGCGCAGGTGTGGTTAAAACCTCACAGAAACGTCAGCTGAAGGTGACGTGTGTGTGTCCACAGTTCATGCAGAGACGTCTGGATGCAGAGACGAAGAAGCAGCTGGAGGAGGACGAGCGGAGGATCATCAGTGATGAGCACTGGTACCTGGACCTACCCGAGCTCAAGGCTAAAGAGTACGTATGAGCGTCATTCAGGCTCCGCCCACTTTAGTTCAAGCAAAATGTATAATTCAATTAAATTTTATTTATATAGCGCCAAATTACAACAACAGTCGCCTCAAGGTGCGTTATATTGTACAGTAGATCCTACAATAATACATACGAGCCTATGTGCAAGCACTTTGGCGACAGTGGGAAGGAAAAACTTCCTTTTAACAGGAAGAAACCTCCAGTAGAACCAGGCTCAGGGAGGGGCGGGGCCATCTGCTGTGATTGGTTGGGGTGAGAGAAGGAAGACAGGATAAAGACATGCTGTGGAAGAGAGACAGAGATTAATAGCAGATATGATTCAGTGCAGAGAGGTCTATTAATACATAGTGAGTGAGAAAGGTGACTGGAAAGGAAAAACTCAATGCATCATGGGAATCCCCGGCAGCCTACGTCTATTGCAGCATAACTAAGGGAGGATTCAGGGTCACCTGGTCCAGCCCTAACTATATGCTTTAGCAAAAAGGAAAGTTTGAAGCCTAATCTTGAAAGTAGAGATAGTGTCTGTCTCCTGAATCCAAACTGGAAGCTGGTTCCACAGAAGAGGGGCCTGAAAACTGAAGGCTCTGCCTCCCATTCTACTTTAAATACTCTAGGAGTATAACAGCCTCGCCGCACCGTCGTTAAAGGACTTTCTTCATGCAGCTGCTTAATGTGCAGTTTTCTGAATGGAGTCTAGTTTGAAGTCTGAACACAGTGAAGTGTGATTTAAGTACTTAGGGGTCAGAGGTCATGTGATCATGGAGGCGGATGATGTTATTCTGGAGGTGTTCTTAATACTGTGGCGTCTCTGCTCCTGCAGGAACCTGATCATCGAGGAGAGGAGTTTCGTTCCCTGCGAGGATCTGAAGTATGGCCGACTCTCCTTCAGAGGCTTCAATCCTGAAGTCGAGGTGTGTGTCATTTCACGCCCACTTCCTGTTTTTATTTTGACCCCTGACCTCGCGGAGTGTCAGATTACCTGACTGCTGTGTTTGGGAGGACACAGAGCTAAGAAACATCAGTTTGTTCTTCGTTTTTTTAACAATAATCAGCCTCGATTTAAACCAGCAGGGACTGTCTGACTGAAGGTTACCATGGAAACGACCAGCTGTTTTATTATGTTTAAATATTGCTGTAAGATCTCAGCTGTACAACTGCAGCAGAAGCATCCCAGTACGACCCTGCCTCTGTCACCTGGAGGCTTCAGGTGTGTCCTACCCCCTGACTCCTCACCCTGGGTCCTTTGTCCTACCCCCTGACTCCTGACCCCAGGACGACGAGTCTCTCTGAGTGTTTGCTCTGCAGCATTTAAACTGGAACCGTCCTGTGTGTCCCTGCAGAAGCTGATGGCTCTGATGAACCCCAGAGAGGAAGAGGAGGAGGAAGAGGAGGACCTGAGCCGGATGCAAACAGACGTCACAGATGAAGAAATGGCTCTGAGGTACGAACTGTTTCCCTCTGATGCTGAAGCGCTGCGTGTTCCTACTGTAGCTCATTACAGACACACACACACACACACACACAGTGCGTGAGGCGAGGCTCTCATCTGCTGTTTTTCTCGGCAGGTACGAGAGTTTAGTTGGAAGCATGAAGAAGAAGTTTGCAACGAAGCGAGAGCGAGTGGCGCAGGAGGCGGACGAGGAGAACCACGAGGCGGCGAAGAGAGCATTCGTGAAGCCTCAGGACTGAAGACGCTCGCGCTCCAGATGTTTTTAGACGTGAGGCTGGCGTGGAGCAGCAGCTGTGTGGATGTTATACATCCTGCTTTTATTCCACGAGGAGGACACGAGCAGCCTCAGAGCTCCTGAGAGCTGCATGTTTATTCCCTGTTTGTTTTTTAACTCTGTATGTGACTCACCTGAGGGGTGTTTAAAGCCACGCCTCCTCCACTTGTTTGCTCGTCATGAGGAGGTGAAGGTTAGTTCAGACCTCTGAAGAAGTAAAACACAGACTGTAAATAAAAGATGGAGGATGTGTTTATTTCAGAGTGTCTCGTTTAAGCTCGAGTGTTGAAGCTCCGCCGCCTGACAGTTGGTGTGTTTAAAAACGGGTCGAACATGGCGGCGGTCAATGAACGTACAACGGTCTGGGCCGGGTTGCCAGCAGAGCGTGACATACGGCATTCGCCACGGGAGACGGATCCTCGGCTGACTGCCGTGACATCCGGGCCAGAACACCGCGTAGATGTCTCCTCCGCCCGAGCCATGGAGGAGAAGGTGGCAAGAAGCTCGTCTCCGCGGCGAGTGGCGGCCCCCTCGTTCCCAAAGGTGACTGAGAGGAAACCAGTTAGAGATGACGGCTTAGAAACGTAAAGTGTTAACAAATATAAACGTAAATATATGGAAATAATTAGAAAACTTCAAACTGAAAATAATTTCAGAGTCACACATGAAGTTTGGATAAATTAAAATTTCAAAATAAAAGTAAAATTGTACCTTTGAGTTATTGATGTTTTAACTTTCAGTTATTTATTTCAGAATAAATTCAACCCTGATCAAAAAGCTCAGGATAATGTGTAATTCAGATATTTCCACTTAAACGAACATCTTTAATAAGAATACGAGCCTGTTTGTAATCGGATGGCAGCAACACGACAGCTCCATGTTCCCACTGTGCAGCCTGTCCTCTTAACTACAGTCTGTTCGAGGTGGTGTCCTGCAGGTCTTAGACATGTCCCTGATCCAGCACAGCTGATTTAAACGGCCTCATCAGCATGTGTTGAAGTTCTGCAGAGGCCTGGTAATTAGAGCAGGGCGATATGACCAAAAATATCACGATATACATTTGAAAATTTGCAATAACGATATAACTGATGATATAATTGACAAAATACTTTACTCCACTTTATTAGTGCAAAAAAACCCTTGAGGGTAAACTGAGTGCCAGTTGGAGCGCAGCCATCAGAAATCTGATCGCTTCCTGCTCGTCCAGTCTGAGCGGGCTGGCGCTCACTGAAGCACAAACGATGCATTTGTGCACGGAGGTCGGAGCAGGCATGCGGCTGTTTTTAATCAATGTTTGCTCCACACAAACGTTAAACTCCTAGCAGGCTTTAAAGAGTTCATTCAATATTAGGGCTTTAAAATAAGAGCACCTTTGCTTGATCCAGATCAAAATCATCCTACTTTATCTTAAACGTCTTAATAACTGTTCAACTTCAGGAAGTCAAGACTCAGCACCCTTCATCGCTTCCACACCTGCAGTTCCCCTGATGTCCACTAGAGGCTCTGCAGTGAGTCATGTTAAAATAAACATGCTCGCCGGCTGACGCAGGAACTGAACGCCTGTACACGCTGTGTCATAACTCACCTGTTTGAACTGGGATCAGGTGCTTTTGTTCCACCAGAAAAGGTTTAAAACGGTCGTTTGGCTGTGAGTCACCACGCTCTGTCACAGAAGAGTTTAAATTTGCTTTGATGTGAGAATCCATGACTTGCATAGGTACTGCTGACCTCTGATTGGATGATAAGTTCAGAGCAGGTGTGTAAAATCAGCACCAGTGAGCATTACAGGTGTGCGTTACCTGTTGCTCATGTGTCACCAGCACGGCCTTGTTGTGCAGCGCCAACAGCATTTCCCTCGTCCCGCCCCAAACATCAGCGCGAGGCTTCAGCTCAGCACCCCCCCCCGTCGTCCAGCGAGGCCAGTCCAACATCACACCTGATCAGTAATCAGTAATTACCTGACTGCTGAAGCCGACTTCTCCTTTAAACAAGCTCACTGATTGGACAGAAGCATTTCCTGTGACCTCACAATGAAACCAAACAGCATTGGCGACAAACAGGCTTTTATTTTGAAAGTCACAGTTGACTGGGCATGGTCACCTACACAAACGTGTACGTTTTCAGGACTCGTCTACACGTGAAGACTCTTAGCACACAGATAACAGACAGGAAGTGCTCACAGCGTACGACAAGACAAACATCATTCAGCCAATGAGGATGGAGGATGAGGTCGGCTAACGCCGGCTCAACGTTCAGGCGAAGTTCTTCTTCAGGAAGTTGATGAGGCCGTTGGTGGACGAGTCGTGGGAGGTCACCTCCGAGTCGTACTTCAGCTCCGGCTCTATCTTCTTGGCGAGCTGCTTCCCGAGCTCCACCCTGCGGCGGAAAGAGGCGGGTCAGCAACACAACTTTACACAGCAACGCTGGTTGGTCAACAACAATTATTTTGTAAGGGAAACGTACGGAAGACCGCTGGTACCAATGAGGCAAGTTTGACTAAATCCGGTTGTTCAGTCTGACGTCACTAGCCGTGTCTGGGCCTAAACTCCGCTGCAGGTCCATATATCAAACGATCACTGTGGCATTACTGAGAGTTGAAAAACTGTCTAAAGTCTTTCATCTTTAATAAAATGATCAGCGTTCTGCTCTACCAGGTGTAACAATTGAGTTTAACATCCAGGAATCCATGAAAACGGAATTTATGACATTTAACGGAGTTAGAAGTTAGCAGGGAGTTAGCTCGCTAGCTTCTATCTAAATACAATATAGCATGTCCTGACTGCGGGGTTTTGGAAACAAATTAAAACGTACAGCTCTGCTATCACTTCCAACATAAATGAAGACAGAAAACTAAACAGCAGTGATGTTTGTAGGGTTACTGAAGTTTGGCTAGCTGGTATATAATGATGTGCTACGTGACCGCTAGCGACACAGCTATGTTAGCATAATATAAACAAGCTAACTTTTTTTCCACTCCATAAAAGTTAACGTGAGTGTTCTCGGTGGTCAGGAACAAATGTAATCGCATGGCAGGATGCTGTAAAAGGACCAAACTTCAGCCAGGAGAACAACTGAGATAATCCATCCACAATACGAGGTTAGTCATTCATATACTGCTGCATGGGCTGGGCTGTAGTTACATCCTAAGGTTTTAAAAACTGAGCTTAAATAAATGATTAGCGGTAATAAAAGCCGAGGGAGGTCAACAGTGATCACTGACTGTTTTAGGAGCTTTTTGAGATTAAATAGAAGAAAATACAAAACATTAAACATGTTAACAACACAAAAGCCATATTAAACGCAGACTTTAGGCCCAGAAGTAGGATTCGTCACGTCATCACTGAACAACTGGATATATAATAATAAAAGGCGCCTTTAAAGACCCTCAAGGTTACCTGACATAAGCACAAAATGAAAACATGTAAAACTAGACTAAGACGGAGTCACGATGAAGAGTAAGCAGTTCTGAATACATGTTTTAAGACGTGATAAAATAAATACAGTGAAAATTCATTGTTTTAATTTAAATACAAAAAACCCAACAACTTTAACCCTTTAAGACCTACCATAGAACCAAGTCCGCCAGAGCTTATATTATATTTTTACATGCTGTGGAGCCATCTTTGGGAGCATTTCAAGTTGCTATACATCAATACAACAATTATAGCCCAGATTTTAATAATATGTCTGCATTAAGTGCATAGTAATTACATAAATTGCAAAAAAAGTGCAATAAACTACAAAAAAATTGAAAATCGTTTTTGCTTTTTTAACATATATTTCTAGTTAGAGAAATTTAAGAGGTTTATCCCTCAAAACTGTAAATACAAAAAAGTTGCACAAACTAGTTTCCCACCACAGGAAATTTATTTTGAGTGTCTTCATAGTTTTATTTTTGAAATACACCAATTTTTATATACTGCAGGAAAAACGGAAATAAATATTATACAACAAATTTGCAAAAAAGCAGCATGTGCATCAAAATAAACTATTTCCAGCAGTGCAATATGAGTCCTAAGCATCCCAGAAACGACACAGAAAGTCATAAAGTCAAACATAACTTTTAAAAACACCAGTATAGGCTCATGAGGCCCTGATGGTAAAAAAAAACAAAAAAAAAACAAAACTACATTTCCGCGAAAATGACGTCACTTCCGGTTTCGGGCAGGACATGGCGGACATGCAAAAGTTCGCGCTGATGGACGTAGGAAGTGTTATGAACAGCTGATCGGATCGGCAAAGCGTGTTTCTGGAATATTATGTTTTTGTTGCTGCAAGCGCTTTTTATGCAGTTTTTGCAAAGCTGTATGTGGAAGGAAACTGTGACCGAGGACAAGCTGATGGCATCAGATGTAAGTACAACTCCTCCGGTTTCATATGCAAAAAAAAAATAAAAAATATTGTGCTAGCTTACGTGGTTGCAGTGCTGCCGGGATTTTTTATTTTATTTATTTATTTAACCAGGAATGTCCCGTTGAGATCAAAGACCTCTTTTTCAAGGGAGTCCTGGCCAAGAGGCAGCACATTTCAAGACAAATACATACGAACAAACAAAGTTAAAATTACACAAAACAATTACACATTATTGAGGCAGCCTGTAGGCCTTTGAGTTTAGTTTTAAAAACATTTAAAGACAACAATTCAGTCAGTTTCCAGTCTTTCTGTAACATGTTCCATGAAAAAGGCGCAGAGTGGACAAAGGCTTTCTTACCCAGCTCTGTGCGGACAAGGGGAACAGACAACAGCAGCTGATCATTTGAGCGCAAGGAGTAAGAACCACTATTTGTCCTTGTGACCAAAGTACAAATATAAGGAGGCAGCAATCCAAGCATAGCTTTGTAAATAAAAGTGTACCAATGCCCCTGTCTTCTAATAATTTAAAAATAGTTACGCAAAACAGAGCGTGCCCGCTCCGACCGGCTCTAAAGGGTTAAGTTATTTAAAAAAGGGAACGTATGGAGGTCTATTAGTGGCAGCAAAGTGACCGTTCAAGATCGTTAAAAATTTTAAAAAAAATGAATATGTTTAATTGTAAAATAAAACCCAAACGTGGAAGCTTAATCTACCTTAAACCCGAGTTTAGCCCCGCCCAGGTGTGACTCACCCCCACTGGTCGTAGCTGTTGATGTCCCACATGACGCCCTGGACGAAAATCTTGTGCTCGTACATGGCTGAAAGAACAACACAGCTGTGTCAGACTCCTCCTCTTTAAATGGACACACCTGAGACGTTATTGGTGCAACTGAAGTTTACAGTAACCGGAGATCACCTGCAGTGACTCCGCCCACAGCAGCACGTTTGATTAAAAAGCCAGTACTCACCGACCAGAGCTCCCAGTATGAACGGGGTGAGCTTCTTGAAAACGATCGA
Organism: Aulonocara stuartgranti; assembly: GCF_965226115.1. Taxonomy (NCBI): domain Eukaryota; kingdom Metazoa; phylum Chordata; class Actinopteri; order Cichliformes; family Cichlidae; genus Aulonocara; species Aulonocara stuartgranti. The sequence continues at coordinate 503,455 of NC_138945.1, forward strand.
GTTGCTCGGCTTGTTCCCCAGAAACACCTGCAGAGAAAAACATCATTTAAACGCTGGAACGTCGACACGCTGTACAGTCACCTGACTGTTTCTACTCTGATGGTCACACACAGGTGTGTCCAGGTGTGCGCTCTTACCTTGTGCGGCAGCAGCTTCTCCAGAGCATCTCCCGACATGCCGGCGGCCTCCAGCTCTTTCCGGGCCTCGTCCGGAGTCTTTCCCTTCATCAGCGCTTCGGTCTGAGCCAGGAAGTTTGCCACCAGGATCTGCATGAAGCACACAACACCCGTGAGGCGTTACATCATCCAGGTGTGCTCTCGGTTCCTCCAGCTAATCAGTTCAGCCTGGCTAAGGTAACGTTAAATGTCCAGACCTTGTGGTGGAGGTTGTTTCTGATTGGATGCTGAGACTGAGCAGGAATGAGGAAGTCAGCAGGAATCATACGAGTGCCTGAGGAAGGACAAGCAGTCTGTTAACTCTGGGTATTGATCACAGGCTGTTCAGACGCACGAGGCGGCGAGCTCCAATCAGACCAGACCAAAGAAGAAAACTCTGTCTGGCCTCAGTGATCCAGAATAATCCGGCTCCCTCTGCTGTGGGGGGGGGGGGGGGGGGAAGCATTCGACGCCACCAATCATCTGTGGAAGGAGCCCTGTGGTATCCAATCACAGCATCTCGAATGTTCTCAGATCAATAAGCAGCAGATCAAAGACACTCAGGTGTGCCCCTCTCACGTCTCTTATTAAATAAAAGACATCTGATTATGTTTACAAAAGGACCTGTACAGGTGTTTCCACAGGGGGAGGAGCTTCAGCTTCAGGCTCGGGCGCTCCAGGTACGCGGCACGTCGTCTGTGACCATTTTAACTCACCTGTGCTTGGATCATGAAGGTTTGTGTGACCTACGCTGGGGCTGCAGGTGTGATAAGCTGCCCTGATGTTCACTAACGAGCGGTCACTGTTACATAATTAAAGGGTGGAGCTTCACCTTGGTGGATGAGCTGGTAGAAGGCGTGCTGCCCATTGGTCCCCGGCTCGCCCCACACGATTGGTCCAGTGTGGTAGTTGACGCGGGCGCCATCTTTGGTGATGTACTTCCCATTGGACTCCATGTCGCCCTGAAGACCAAACAGACGGGTCATCAGCGCCGACATTCATCACGAACACGAAACTCCACCCCCACACCGCAGTCTGATGTAATGTAAGGTTTCTGTGGTCTCCTGCGCGTTACGTGACGCAGGCGTCACACCTGCAGACCCGCCTCCCTGCGTCACTGACCTGCTGGAAGTAGGCGGCGAAGCGGTGCATGTACTGGTCGTAGGGCAGCATGGCGTGGGTCTCTGCCTGGAAGAAGTTGATGTACCAGACGCCAAGCATGGCGAGTAGCACGGGGGCGTTTTGCTCCAGGGGGGCACTGCGGAAATGGTTGTCCTGGGAGGAGGGGGGAGGAGAGTTTAGGTTCATGCTCCTGCTGTCAGGCTGCACACGCTCTGCTGACTGCAGGTGAGATGTTCACCTGCAGTCAGCAGAGCGTGTGCAAGTATTGTGCACAGAGCGCGTGCAGAAACAAAGGGCGCCATTCTCTCGCCTTTCACATTCGAGCCCGAGTTGTGAAAGTGTCCTGTTCAGTAACTTGACGGGAAGCGTGGAAACATTTCAGAGTGACGCAACGATCAAATAACACGTGTTGAAATCCATTTTTGTCCCGCGGACGAACGTGAAGTAACTCGCTCGCAAGAAAGCAGAAGAGACGGCGGCGTACCATCCAGTGAGCTCCGGAGAGAAGCTGCTCGAAGTTCTCAAAGCCTGAAACACAAAACAAACCAGAGTTTATCAATCAGGCTCTCAGAAGGAGGGACAACAACTCAGTCGTGCACATATCAACAGGCTGAAGCTCAGCTCGCTGCAGAGCAGCTTTGCTTGATTCTCAGTCCAGAATAATCCTTCTTTCCTCTGACAGGACGACGCCATCACTGACTGATAACTTTGCCCCGGCGACAGCAGAGTCACAGACGTACCCACGTGCAGAGCGATGGACAGACCGATGGCCGACCACAGCGAGTAGCGACCTCCGACCCACTGAGGACAAGCAAACATGACATCACACAGTCACTCCACCAATCAGAGCACAGGCAGGGCAGCAGATCGTCAAAATAAAAGCAGTGACAGGAAGCAGCGAGCTCGCACTGAGCCGCTTTCTGTCAGTTTGTTTTCAGCAGAAGGATAGCAGCGTTAACCGAGGTCACGACAGGAGCAACCTCACGAGAAACACGAAGGAACTCCGACTACGGTAAAAATGACGAGCTCCTTAAATCTGAAGAAAAGCGATGAATTTAACTGTGAAGGAGCCAGAATCAACACAAACGAATATTATTAAATAAATAACGAGGGTCGACTCAAAAACCTGTTACCCAGGTTACACGTCACCAGCCCGCCGCTGAAAACCATCCGAGTCACATGCATTCATAGTGACATCATCCTCCTCATCATCGTAACAGGCGCACTTACGTCCCAGAACTCGAACATGTTCGCCGTGTCGATGCCGAAGTCCTTCACCTTAGCCTGAAGGAGGCGGAGACAGAGAGGCTGCAGATGATCTGATTAGAGCAGCGTGTGTGTGTCTGCCTGTGTGTGTGTGTCTGTCTGCGTGTGTGTGTGTGTCTGTCTGCGTGTGTGTGTGTGTCTGCGTGTGTGTGTCTGCGTGTGTGACTGTCTGCGTGTGTGTGTGTGTCTGCGTGTGTGTGTGTGTGTCTGCGTGTGTGACTCACTGAGTTGGTGGACAGAGCCACAAAGTGTTTGGCCACAGCAGATTTCTGTGGAGGATGAGAGGAGAGAAGCTCGTGAGCGTGATGGAGAGATCACCACCCGACCCCCTGACCCCTGACCCCGTCTGCCTCCATTTTAAAGCGACTGTGTGTTTTAGAGCAGCTGCGTCAGGCTCGGGTCTACTCACGTCGGCGGCGGTCTGCAAGAACCAGTCTTTGGCGGACTCGGCGTTGGTGATGGTCTCCTGGGTGGTGAAGGTCTGAGGAGGTCAGAGTGAGGAACGGAGAGTTAGCAAACAGTAACTCAAACCAATAGTCTCTCGAAACTGAAAGCAACCGACTGAGCACGCTCAGACCCAGGAGTTAGGCGTGTGTGACCTTGGAGGCAATGATGAACAGGGTGGTCTCAGGGTTCAGCTTGGCGAGCGTCTTGGCCAGGTGAGTCCCGTCGATGTTGGAAACGAACCAAACGTCCGGTCCTCCCGCCGAGTACGGCTTCAGAGCCTCCGTCACCATCAGAGGGCCCTGAACGCACCACAACACAGTGAGTCACATGACTGCTGACGCGCGTGCGAGAGCTCAGCGGTCACTCACCAGGTCGGAGCCTCCGATGCCGATGTTCACCACGTCAGTGATGCTCTTCCCGCTGAAGCCTTTCCAGTCACCACTGCGAACTTTCTGTAAACGCACGACACAAAGGTCACGACCTCCAGGCGTCACACGCATTGACACACGCTCACAGACACACACTCACCTGGCAGAACGCCTTCATCTTGTCGAGCACCCTGTTGACCTCGGACATCACGTCTTCGCCGTCGACGAGGATCGGCGTGTTGGAGCGGTTCCTCAGAGCGACGTGGAGCACGGCCCGGCCCTGTGAGCGCATGCGGTAACAACAACGGGGTTAGCAGCGACCCCCTCACACAAACGCACGCGCTGATGTCGGAGTCACCTCCGAGTCTGAGGGCCACCTCACACTGGGATATATCACCATGGCAACAGATGCTGTGACCCTACCCTGCTCCCAGGTTAGAGATCAGCAGGTGTGACATCACCATACTGATCAATCAGATCTGTGGAATCCCCCGATCAGGTCAGGATCCATCAGCACGTTCAAACAGGCTGAACTTTATTGATACAGGAGCCATTTACAGTGTTTGGTAAAATTATAACAGCTTCCTGTGATCGATGACGTCACCACACAGCCTGATTTAAGTGATACAAACGTGTTTGCGTAAATATTTAAGATTTGTGATCCATCGTGTTGATCAGGAGCTGCTCAATCAGCCGCTGCTGAGCAATACATTGACCTTCAGTGTGTGTGTGTGTGTCAGCAGCTCTGAGTCTGCGCGGTGTCAGGTGGAGGATGAAGAGCGTCTCTGAAACCAACAAAATAAAGCCATCGTGGTGCGTTTGAGTGTCAGTTGGAATTTAGATGCGTACAGGTCGAGCCTGCGCAGGTGTACTTTAACGCGAGTGCACACACACACCTGAATCATTTATTCGCTCTACAAACCTTTGCTCGATCGACCTGATAAACACCTTCGTGGGATTAATGATGGATAAGTGAAGCTAGAGGAAAGCGGTCACGTGACCTTCGTTCCCCTTTTAGTTTCTACGTGGACGTGTGAGGAGACGTTACCTCAGTGAAGTTGATCTTCTCTCCGGAAAACATCCTCTTCCGCGCCTCCTCCAGCCCCCGAGACTTGGCCTGCACACAGGAAACACACGGGCAGCAATCAGGTGACTTCAGGAAGCTCATTTCACCACCAGGAAGCGGTGACATGTCGACACGGCGCCCGCCACTGGTGCCATGGCGCAACGCTTCTCTTTCCAAATAAAGTGTGGAAACCTTCCTGTTTCACTGGAGCTCTGAGCAGATAAGGCACGCCTCCTCCGCTCACCTTTAGCTGAACCTGCTGCTACAGGTGAGCTCCAGCTGCCTTTCAAAATCAAAGACCGAGTGTGTTCTCACCAGGGCCAGGAGCATGGCCAAGACGTCCTGGTTGATCAGGTTCTTGGAATAATCGATCAGGATGTCGCCATCATCCGTCTGCAGGGTGGTGCTGTGAGCAGAGCCAAAAACCTTTATTTACACCCAGTTTCACAGACACGCACAGAGCAGCCAAACACAGGACCTGAACAACAACAGAGCAACCGCCTGAGGGTGATGACCGCAGCATCACCCTCAGCTGACCGTGTGAGGGTCCAGGAAACGCCTCACACCGCCTCCTGTGATGGTTCTGCTCAGACTCCCTCAGCACGTGGGCCTCTTTCACGCGATGACTCAGTCTGTCTGCGGATGCGTCACAGCGCACGTACCCGCGGGCAGAACCGGTGCCCGGTTGTCCCACCCCCGGCTCCTGTGCTTCATTACCGCCCGCATCCCGCCCTGACATCGGGCGAGCCCCCCCGCCGGGCTTCCATTATCGTCTGTCCGATAATGGAAGCAGAACACCTGAAACTTCCTTCAGGTTTTCTGCTTCCATTAACGGACAGACGCGCCACAGGCAACCTGTCGCTCCCGTGACAGCAGAAACGGCCCTAACCAATCTGGCGCCCTAGGCAAGATTTTAGGTGGCGCCCCCCTACATCAGCAGTGTAGTGTAATGTTGTAACAAATAATATTTCTATTAAATAAGCTTTACTTTGCATTTTAATTAACGTGGGATTATTTTTTGTATTTAGAAATAATAGTACCAACTTTTTTTTTTTCTTTCAACATTTGTGGCACTGGCGGGGACGGCGCCCTTAGCATTTGCCTATACGGCCTATGCCACGGGCCGGCCCTGCGTGACAGTCTGCAACGTAAACGTCAGTATGAGGTCAACCCCACACCTGAGACCCACCTGCGAGGGCCTGGTGGTGTGTTGGTGAACGCTTAGTAAGCACGTGCGCAGGTTCGGCACAAACAGGAAATCTCTGCAGACTGTCCGATAATGGAAGCAGTCGTTTTAGCAAGCAGCTAACAGTAACCCATATCGGTAGAGGAGGGAGCCACCGGGTGTCGGGCCTCTGGTCTGCAGGTTTCGGGCTCAGTACCCGGGCGGGGGGCGATGATGACGAAGGGAGTACGGGGTGGGGGGGCTTACAGCGGAAACGCGCGGAGCGGATCGGTGACCTTGTCGGTCACCTGCGGTCACAGTCCGAGAAGGAGAATCGATAACCGGGCGGAGCGCTGAGGACCTCCAACCACGGGGATACGTCCTCCGGCTGTCCTCACCTGAACCGGCCGAAACGCTCCGGGTCGGACTCGAACAGGGCCCTCATGTTGAGGCTCGCGCCGTTTGCCTCGTGCCACTGCTTCAGCTTCTGGAAGTTTGCGTCGGCGGTCAGAGCCATGATGGCGGCTGCTCGGTGCTCGATGTGGACAAATTGAAGACGCTCCCCGGTGAGACTCGACCCTCCGCAGCCGGTACTGGACTGAATGTGGTGGGGAGTCAGGGAGGAGCACCGCGAGGAAAGAGCCGCTCCCAACCAATCACAGCATAGAACCCACCACCCGAGCTCCGCCCACAGACCCGACCCGTCACGTCCTCAAAGGCAGCGGGACTGAAGTATGGAAGCCGATTAGTGACGATGTTGCGTCGATATTGCGACAAGGCAGATCTACGGGGCTGGCATGTGCCACCCTAAAATGCTCTCTTGCCACCCCTAGTGCCATCCTAGCTTTGCATATGACACTGTTGTTTATTAAAATAAGCTTTGTATCTTGTTCTATTTAATCTGAAACACCCCTAAAATAGTCAGTGATCACTGTCGGTCTCTCTCCGTTTTCATCATCACTGTTTATTTTAAAGCTCAGTGTTTAAACCCTTACCATGTAGCTGCAGCCCAGCCCATGCAGCAGTATATGAATGACTAACCTCGTATTGTGGATGGATTATCTCAGTTGTTCTCCTGGCTGAAGTTTGGTCTGTTTACAGCATCCTGCCATGCGACTGCATTTGTCTCTAACCATCAGGAACCCTCACGTTAACTTTTATCGAGAGGAAAAAAAGTTAGCGTTCATCCTCCAGCTTCACTGTTTATGTTATGCTAACATCTTTTATTTATTGTAGCCACTGAATTACTTGCTATTACTGTCATAAATTCAAACATCAAAGGATTAGACATAAATAACCACAAATTAATAATAAGTCAGCTTGCCGATGATACAACAATCTTTCTAAAAAATAAAGAACAAATTCCATTGGCCTTAGATACAATAAAGATCTTTTCTGATGCTTCTGGACTACGGCTGAACCTGGACAAATGTGAACTCATGAGTATCCACAATTGTTCTCACTCTTCTTTGTACAATATACCTGTCAAAAATGAAATCAAATATCTTGGAATCTGGATAACTAAATGCATGGCTGATAGTGAAGAAAAGAATATTCAGAATACAACTGACAAATGCAAAAAAACTCTGAACCATTGGCTACAGAGAGATTTAACGTTGTTCGGCAGGATAATGTTGACCAAGGTTGAATCTTTGTCCAGATGAATCTGTCCAGCTTGTTCCCTAGCCATCCCACCAAGAATTATAAAAGACATCAATAAGGTGAATTTTAATTTCATATGGAAAAATAAACATCATTATGTTAGTAACAGGGACGTGATAAAAGACTATGAAGAGGTGGGTTTAAAAGCAATCGATTTTGAAATAATGAATGGCATTTTAAAGATTAATTGGCTCCGATCTTTCTTGAAAAATGATAATGAGATCTGGTGCTTGATACCATCTCTTATTTTCAACAAAGTTGGGGGGATCCAATTCCTTTTAGTGTTTGATTTTGAAATTTCTAAACTACCCATAAAACTTTCCAAATTTCATCAACAAGTTTTGTTAAATTGGAAATTAATGTTTAAACATAACTTTAGTCCCCACAATGTTCCACTGTGGAACAATAGGGTGATATTGAATCGGGGGAAATCTATGTTTGTGGAAGAATGGATGACAAAACAAATTTGGTCTGTGACACATATAATGGATGAAAATGGAGATATACTTGAATTAAACAGGCTTAATGAGAAATATGACATGAGTTGCTCATCCGAGCTCTATAAAAAGGTCTCACAGAATATCCCAACAGTCCTTGTAAATACGATAAAGAACAATTTTTCAAATATACCGACTCCAAATTTACATAAAATTAAACTAGATGGTCTTGACTTGGTTAATGAAAAATGCAATATTCAGTTTTTGAGGAGGTATTTGGTTAACACCTTATATCCAGGTAGGACAAAACATTCACTCAGCTTTAAAGATTATAACAAATCTGAGATCTCGTTGATCAGAACCAAATATTTAACATTTCCAATTCCATCTACCTACCTATGTATAGATAGGTAGGAGGATGTAGACATATATTTATATAAATAAGTTCTTCTTTTCCCTGAGTACTATTGTCACGTTTGTGTGGGAAGAAATGGTAATTTTCTAAGGTCATCACAAAAAATGTCCCATGTCGACCAACAACAAGGAGAAAAATTAAAGGTAAAATACAAACGTAAAATCTAACTGTAGTCAAAAGTGTCCAATTATATTTTGGACTCAGAGGGGTAACCCAACAAATCCTGAAAAATTAGGTTTGAATTTTGGTGACCAGTGTTTTCATCACACTGCAGGTTTCTGACACTTTGTGTGAATTTAAGCAACAAAAAACAAAACCAACTGAAGTTACACCCGTGTTTGTAACTGAAAAACCTGATGTGTAGTTTTGTGGATTTTATACTCACTGGGCTGCATAGTTATGTATTATAGGGGCTACAGTCAAACTGCAGCCTGTCCCGGCTGCCACAGGGTGACAGGTGGGGAAACAAGCGTTCACATTCACGCCTATGGACAGCTTACAATGTCCAGTGAACCCCACCCTCCTACCTGCATGTGTTTGGACTGTGGCGGAGAGCCAGAGTACTCGGAGAGAACACACTCATGTAGAGAACATCCACACAGAGAGACCCCACCCACATGGCGGCGTTAAGCTCGGGAACTTCTTGCTGTGAGGCAACAGGCATGCCACCATGCTACCCTTATTTAATAAAAATCATATAAATATGTTTTAAAGTGTCTCCTTTGGCAGATGTAACAGCTGAACACAGCCGCTGCATTCTGTCTACAACAGAAGTCTAATCTTCTCCCATATCTGTGGACTTTGTAGCTGCTTTGCTTTCACTCTTCTGTCCAGTTCATCCCAAACCAGCTCGATGGGGTTTCAGTCTGGAGACTGTGCTGGACCTCCACGTTTACAACCTTACCGTCTCGTTCTTCGTTCCTGAGGTGGTTCTGCCACGGCTCGGACTTATGTTTGGATCATTATCTTGCTGTAGGATGAAGCCCTCACAGACTAGATGCACACCAGAGGGTCCTGCGGTAGCTGTTTTGGTTCAGGGAGCCCCTCACTCTGTACCAGTCACTGACCCTGCATCCAGCAAACAGCCCCAGACCATCACACTTCCTCCTCCGTGTTTGACAGTTGATGCCACTCACTGTGGAACCGTCCTTTCACCCACTCAACGGCGTACAAAGATCCTGTGTGATGAACTAAAGGACCTGCAGCTTGAAGTCTTCTCACAGCTGAAACTGGACTCACTACGACCACTATGAAGCTGCTTGAAGCTGTTGTCCTGTGAGCCGCCATCACACAGCTGTTCACTCTCAGGAACGTGTCCTCTGATTCGGTCGTGTCTTTGTCTGCAGACCTCTTCCTGTCACAGTTTGTTTCTGAGCCTTTGGATGCTGAAGGAAACCTCAACTTTCTTTGCAGTTTCTCTTTGAGACATTTATAAGTGTTATGATGGTCTGTCCCGGCCATCTACAGCGTACATTGTTTCAATGTCTCCAAACAGAGTTTGTTTCCCCTGCGCTGGGAGCACACGCTGGGCTCTCCAAATCATTGATAAACAGTATCCCACGTTTTTGATTTTGAGTTCACAAATACTTCTTATAACAACCAACTACTCCTGAAACTTTGGAGGTTTTAGGTCTCTGTACAGTAAAGTTACAGGAGGATACAAATAATTATCAGGCAAAATGTCCTTGATTGTTCCAATAATCCCGTCCGATACCACGTGAGAACAATAAATGCATCATTTTCTGTTGCAACCCTCACACTCAAAGGTAATGTAACAACACTCATTTTTCACAACACTAAAACATCACTCCTTCCATGTCTAATGTCTGTGATGGGGGCGGAGTAAACTGGATCCTCACGCCGTGCCCAGTGAATGCTCGCGACACAGGAGAACACGTTCTGTCGGTGATACCTGCCTCGGTACAACACTGGTCACGTCACGGCTTATTCCCCGATTCAAATCACAGCCACAGTGTCCCAAAGTTGTTTGTTTTTAAACCGATTTTGCACAGACATTTTTTTGATGTATTGATATCAGTGTTGAATATTCTTACAGTGAAAATACCCCAACTATATGTAAAATAATGCCGGCCACTTGGTTATGGCGTTCCATGTACGCCCTGCCTGCTAGCATCGTGCACCCTGCTGTTATGTGCTGGATTGTCTCATCGTTACGCAGCCTGGGGTCTTGCCTGCTGTGATAGACCCCGGCCTCCATGGATCTGTGCTCAGAGCTCGTTCCTGTGCTGCTGTGATTAGTGCCTCTGTGCTCCTTTCAGTCCAGCCACAGAGAGGATCGATCGCTTCAAACGCACCATCAGAGCGGTTCAGGCGCCGCTCTGCGTTCGTTTCACGTTCAGTCTGAGCTGCTGCAGCTTTTAGAAGAACACACCTGACTCGACGACCTGGGCTCAGCGTGGAAAACCTGTCCACGCGTCTCTGCACTCAAAGACCTGGAATTATCATCAGACCCGGGTGGAGACGCAGCTCACCTGAGGGAATGCTGAGGCAAGAGCAGGCGAAGACCCCGATGAGCGCCGAGCAGCGGCGCGCACCGATGACCTGGAGCACCTGTGGCGGCTCGCGATGACCCCGCACCAGCCTGTAACCCCGCGACACAGATCAATCACCTTTACACCAAAGTGTTGACAATGACCTCTGACCTCCAGCAGACACAATGAGCAGGCGGACACAATCAGTGACTTCAATTTATTTTGCTCGTGTCATCATTAAAAACACAATTATTTTCAACAAGTTTGATTTTTAAACACGTGTCAAAGTGCAGCTCCAACACCTACGGAGGCCCATCACGGCCAAATATAAACTCCAGTCCATCCAGCCATTACTCTGCACCTTTACTGGCCCTGATGAGCTTCCGTACTGGCCTTTAAATCAAGTCCTGTGACACATCGAGTCCAAAATCTCTCGCTTCCTGTTCAAGTCTCTCTGTGATTGGACGGCGGGGGCATCGACCTGTTGTCAATCACAGCAGCGAGAATCAAACTGAGAGGATGCGTTCACCGCCAAGGAAACCCTGAACGCATCCTGAGGTCACACTGCACGTGCCTGGCTGTGAGGGGGCGGAGTCAGGACTCACGTTAGTAAGAACCCGCCAAGAGTTTGAATATTGCTAACCTACGATGCTACAGCGAGCTCGTGCTTGTTCTACTTGACATCACTTCCTGCAGCGGCTACGGGCTCACGCGTTAGGGTAACCGTAACGCAGAGTTATTTAGTGTACGAACGAGTTAACGATGAGGAAAGTGCAAAACGCACTCTACTACGGAAGACTTTAAATGCCTAAATCAAGAAAAAGCTTCAGTTTTGTCTGCAGACGCTTTTAATGTGTCAGTGTGATTTCAATCATCTGTACGTGTCTTTAGGACTCTCACAGCTGACAGCAAACATCGAATATCACGCCTGATTTAGTTCATTTGTTTTTAATGTGTCAGAATTAAAATATTTCTAGCACTTCCTGTTGCTGCAGGTTTCATTTCTCACTCTTTATAAAGTTTATTTGACATCTTAGTTCCTGAACTATCACTGAACACGCTCAAGGAACATGAAGTGAACCATCTACAAGTTATTTTCTAAACGGTGGCATTTTAAACCTTCCATATGGAAAGTATGGAATTCTAATGAATCTGTGGGAACGGATTAATTTAAGCATTAAACGTCCTCCGTACTTCCCGCAGCACCTCCAACTGAAACAAACTATGAGGAAAAACAAAGTGGCGACAGAAAGGTGAACTTTGACCTTTCGGTTAGTGTGTGACCCGGGAAGAAAAAAAGAAAAAGAAACGCCAGTGACGTGTGCACGTCGGCGGCTACGCTAACGTGAGACCGCGACACCGAGGGAGAAAACACCAAACCCTATTCCACAACCAAAGGAAACGCGGGAAAGAAACAGCGGGTCACGACGCGTGAGGGCGAGCGGGTCGGCAACGAAGAAGAACGCAGGAAGTCTACGCAGCAGTAGAAAAATACACATTACAAAAGGTGAGAGCGAGCGGGCAGCCATTTTGGCGATGAAGTTAGAGGAAAGTAAGTGCCCGTAAAGCTACGTCAGCAGGCATTGGTCGGACAAGTCGTCACAGACGGCATGACAGAAACGCCTCGCTGCTGCCTGCGAGGATTTCTCGCCGCTGCCGCTGACAGACATGGAAGGTTACGCTGCATCAAGCATCGACACCGGTGCTGGTGACAAATACACAACTTCATTATTTTCAACAAAACAGCAACAACTACTCGTCTTCCTCTGAAGAAGCTCCGCCTCTGTGCCGACGACTCCTCCCACCGTTACTACGACGCCACTTTGTCGTCCTTCTGCAAGAAAAACAGGAACAAACGCCAACGTTAGCACCGAGAGGCGACGGACTTTAAGGTCAGAAGGACGGGGCGGAACTCCAGCTCCTACTTCCTCAAGTCATGTGTTGGTCTGACAGGAGCCCTCTAACCCCGCCCCCTGAGCCTTCACTGTCTCGAAGTTAAAACACAATAACGTGACCTCACCCGGTACGCCGACAGGTCGGCGAACTCCCGGCCGGCCTGGTTTCCTCTGTATCCTCCCCTGTAGCCGCCACCGCCTCCCTGCGGTGGCCCAAAGGAGCCCCGGCTGGCCGGGCGACCCCGCCCACCGCGATAACCTGTGCCGCCGCGGCCACGGTAGCCCTGGCGACCTCGGCTCTGACGCAGAGGGATGCCGAAGGTTTCAGCGTTCATCCGCCGCTCCTCCGCCCACGTTTGCCTCCGCTCCCTGCAAGAGAAACAAGCGGCGGTGAGCGAGAGACGCGGCACGCTACACACAGGAAGTGGTCGGGGCTATGGTTAAAGCGACTCACCTCGGGAACCCCGACCCTCCGGACCGCTCGCTCGTCTTCCTGCCGGACAGAAAACATTTCCATTGTTAGTGACCGCGCCCCCTTCAGTGTACAGAAGCCACGCCCACACTGACAGCACTCGTACCTCGTGTCATCGCAGGAGATGTTGTCGAAGAACGACTTGGACTTGTCGTAGTAGCAGTTGGGCCCGAGCGGGTCGCACTCGTCGTCGGCGTTGCTCTCGCTATTCTGAGTCTCCACGCCAGAGTCGCCTTTATCCTCGCCGTTGAGTGCCTTCTCGTCTGCGAGGCGAACAACAGAAACGGGACACGCTCAGACGAACGTTACGCTTAACGCTGCATTTCGGCCCACCGTCGGTGACCTCACCTCGGAGCTTCAGCTTGCTCTGGAACTCGCGCTCCAGCTCCTCCTTGTTGAACTGCGCGTTGGCGCTCTCGAAGTCAAAGTCCTTCTCGAACTTCATTGGGCCGTCCCGGCGCACATTGAAGCGTCCTCTGCCGCGGTGACCGCCTCCTCTGCCGCGTCTGTTAGACGGAGCACCCGCGGCAGCTGAAGAATAGAGGGAGGACGAGGAGGACATTAGTTACCGTGGTAACTAGAGGGGGAGACACGAGGACGTGAACTGAGGCACATCCACGATGACAGACGACCTCGCAGCACTTCGAGGTAATGTCACATGTTAGCAATCACACATGCAGGTAACAGGAAGTCAGGTGACACTCAACTGACTTCCAGTTACCTGATAGGACACCGTGAGGATGGACGTCACGCTCCGATTGGCTCATACTGTAAACACAGAGCGGTATGTGTGGTGCCGACGCCGCATCTACAGCCTCACCTCTCCTCGTGTCCACGCTCTCCTGCGAGTGCTGCGCCTTCTGGCTGCTCTGTCCTGAGGAGGCTGTGCGGCCATGGGCGGGGCTTCGGCGTCCCAGGCCAGGAGCCGGTGCAGTAGTGGTGGTGGCTGAGGGGGCGGCGCTGGCTGCCTGATCCAGGACCGGACTCTTCCTCAGAGGGTCCAGGTTACCTGGGCTGGTTCGACCTGCAGAACCGGGGAAAGGTCACAGTTAGTGCGGCGCTACTCGATCATCAATGATCACGCCGAGAGAAACTCATATCAGAGAAACTGAGCAGGGCGTGTAGGTGTTCCTCACTTCCTGCTTCAGCACTGCAGGAGGACAGGAAGTGACTCATACAACTCTTCAGCATCACACGGTGATGAAGCAGCGCAGGAATTTGTGCTGACCTTTGAAGTCATTTAACACAAAGTAAAGATTGCACAATAAAGCAAAAACATTAAAAGGCGAACTGCGATGGGTCCATGACACGATCACGTGAAACAAACATTTGCAGTAACAGTAAAGGCGAAATTCTCGCTGCGTCTCTGCTGCAATCGGGATTTCTTATAACAACTGGCGAGCAGACACAACGCGCTGCGAGCGGCAGCTTCAACATCGCAGCTGACTTTTAATCCTCTGGACCGCGTGGAGGTCATGTGGAGCAGGAAATGAAGGCCTTGATGGCTCAGTCACGCCAACGCCACAAACCACCCCTGCTCGCTTCCTGTGGCATGAGTTATGTGGCACAAGGGTCACAGACAGACCCTCAACTAGGGCTGGGCCATATTATACCGTTCACGGTAATACCGGTATAATGTTAGGCAACGATAGGAAAATGAAATATCGCGATAGAATGGGAGTAAAACGCGCATGCGCAGTGCCTTTGTTTTCATACGCACATGGCCGATTGTTGAGTGAAACAGATGAACCAGAATTGGTTTGTAAAAATGGTGCAACTTCAGTGATGTGGAACTGGTTTGGTGTTTGTCCGTCAGATACACAACAAAGCACATTTTTTTGCAGAACATGCAAGCGGCCGTCGTTATTGTCGTATTTGTCGGACTAAGATGCTCTTAAATCTGGGAGTAATCTGGGTCCTAAACTCCGTATTCTTCAGGTCAAACAACACTGCAGCATCACTGAGAGTTAAAAACTGTCTAAATTCTTTCATCTTTAATAAAACGATCAGCATTGCTGCTTTACCAGGTGTAACTATGAAGTTTAACTTCCAGGCATCCATGAAAACAAAAGTTATTACATTTAACGGAGTTAGAAGTTAGCAGGAAGCTAGCGGAAGTTAGCTCGCTAGTTTCGCTAGTTACCTAAGCATGATATAGCATGTTCTGACTGAGAGATTTCTGAAAAAAATCAAACGTACAGCTCTGCTATCACTTCCAACATAAATGAAGACAGGAAACTAAACAGCAGTGACGTTTGTAGGGTTACTGAAGTTGGGCTAGCTGGTATATAATGATGTGCTACGTGACCGCTAGCGACACAGCTATGTTAGCATAACATAAACAGTGAATCTGGAGGACGAACACTAACACTTTTCCACTTATAAAAGTTAACGTGAAGGTTCTTCATGGTTAGAGACAAATGCAATCGCATGGCAGGATGCTGTAAACGGACCAAACTTCAGTCAGGAGAACAACTGAGATGATCCATCCACAATACGAGGTTAGTCATTAATACACTGCAACAACATGGGAATAGAGCAGCTGCCAGAGGATTCAACATTAATGAATCAATGGTACAGAAGTGGAGGAAGCAAGAAGAATGAGTTTAATAAAGTTTGATTTATCTGACTGCTTTGTTTCGCTTAATGTGCCTTATAATCCCGTGCACCTTATGGTCCGAAAAATACGTACTGCACACTGCAGTTTAATGTTGCAAAGCACCTCTTTTTAACTTCAGTGGATATTATACATGGTTATGCTCAGGATATGTCAGCCCATTTCTACTGGAAATGCCTTTTGGTTAAACTTTCAGCAAGGAATTTGCATTTGCACTGTTACATTTTTATAAAGCTTTAATGTACATAAAAACCAGCTTCTTGTTTAAGTGAAAATAAATGGAAGGTTGTCTTTTTGCACTAGTAATGTTGTGGAGTTGTATTTTGTCTCGCATCAATTATATCGTCAGTTATATCGTTATCGCAAATTTTCAAATATACATCGTGATAAATATTTTTGGCCATATCGCCCTGATCTACCCTCAACCCTTGGATTTCATGCCCGGCGAGAACCCCACCCCCCCTGCTTACCTGCAGCACCAAGCTGCGGCGACACCAACGGGCTGCTGTTGAACTGGCTGTAGGCGGGGACCGGAGCTCGGCTGAAGAGGCCGTAGGAACCGGCTGACTGGAATGGGGTTGGCGCCGTGGCGGACGAGGAGCTGGAGCTCATAGATGACTGCAGGAGGAGGAAGAAAGGTTAAAGGTCACATCAGCTCCTCGTTTCATTTCTCGCAGAAAACTGAAACAGGAAGCCTAATTTGTCCCTTTCACAGTAAAGGTCCTGTGATAGCAGAGGGGACAGATTAAAATAAAGCTCTCTCACACATAGCTCAGCTTACAGGAAGTGGTGGAAATAATATTTCAACATAAGAGACTGGAAGTGGATCGGTCAGGACCCTCAGGTCAGAGGGGCCAAGTCCAATCAGACAGCCCACAGGCCAAACACGACCTTGCCTCCTCAGGACGGGCGTACCTGGACGATGGCAGGGTCCTGGGGCAGCGAGCAGGTGGGTTTGGGTGGCTCGCACACGGTCAGGTCCTTGATGTCGCTGCCTCTGAAGATGATGTACTCAAACGTGTCATCCCGAGGCGGAATTGGCCGGTCGGTGGGCCGGTCTTCAGTGCCGAACGAACGAACTGTCAGAGGAGGAAACAAAGTGCTGCTAGAATCACAGGTCAAAGGGGAAACAGGGTTCAAACCACCCCTCTTAAATTCACCCTAATGGAGCACCAAATGCTAATTAGAGCAGAACAGTAGTCTAGGTGATGCCCCTACTACAGAGAGGAGAGCATTGGGTGACCTAGTTATTGATCGTCAGGCACCTAATGGCGGTCAGAGGAGCTGTGGTCTGAGCTGGGAGGAGACCGGACACATCTCCTCTCAGATCACCCGGAATACCTGCAGAGGGCTCTGGGAAATCTAAGGAAACACATATACATACAGCCCTCACTCTGGTGTGTGTTGTTTTGTTTTTTTTTGTTCCTGCTCTGTCACAGGTCACGTGACACCGTGCTTCACTCGCACAACATAACGCTTGGACATAGCACCACAAAACCACGCGATCCACTATACTACTTGTCCCGGCTCCGCCTGCACCGGTCTGTGACGTGCACTCAGTGACGTCAGAGAGTGCGGCGAGCAGGTGAGGCTGACCGGAAACGAGCATGGTGTCGGCTTCCTCTACTGGCTAGCGTTAGCCGGTTAGGTGAATCACCTGTTACTCTATCTGCGCACAGAGAGCTGGTGTGAGCCGTCACAGCAGTTTAGCCTCCCTTTATCCGCTTGAACCCGAATAAGTCGGTGCAGTTTCATGCTAGCTCGGCAGAACACGCTTTTTGTGACGAATGTTAGCATGATAGTGTTAGCCAATGGGTTTAGTTTAGCGTGCTAAGCTCGGCTAAAACTGCTAATCACCGTTGTTTACGCCCGCGCAGCCGCAACTCAGCAACACAAACAAAGCTTAAACTGAGCAAGAGCATAGCCGCGAGCCCTCCACTCACGCGGCAGTGCTACCTTTAGCCAGCGCCACTGTCGAGTTCTCGGTGTCGATGGTGTAGAGGATGCCTTCGTAGCGGATCTCGGCCTTGGAGATCAGGCTGATCTTGCTGCCGAGGTAGGGGGTCCCGCCGCTCATGGTGCTGTCCGTGACTGGGAGCTTCTAGCAGAGAAACGGACAGGCGCCTTGTGTGAAGTACACGCGAAACAGAAACGATCCTTCGGGGGGTCTGTGTGTGTTGACTCTACTGCGCTCCGCGGCTACAACATGGCTACCTGCTCCTCCATCTGAGGCTCTGAGCGCGGGGGCTAACGATACTACCCAGCATCGCGATATTTCACGGCTTCGTCAGCTGTAGATCTGAGGATGATAGAAGAGACGGCAGCTGCTGGCCCTCGTATGGAACAATAGAACTACTCTACCATAGCACCATACCAAACAACACGTTTAATTAAAGGGTCAGTTTTGTTTTCTTGATTCTTTATTAATATTCTTTTATTTATTCACCATCCAATGTTTGTCTGAAGCCTGGTCAGTTTCCACCTTCTCCTGGGAGCTCTTCCCAGGTCAGATGTCTTTAACCTCTAGGAAATATCCTCCCGAACTATCTCAGCTGCCTCCGAAGCTCCTCGCCCACCTCTAAAAAACGGAAGCTTTAGAGCTGGAAGCAGGAAGGACCGTGTGGCTCTGTTGAAGTGGTGGATTGTGACAGTTCACAGATGTAAACATGTGTGGAATAAAATCAGCAGGATTTATTGACCAGATTATTGAGAAATCTGATTGATAGATAGAATCTGATCAGGTTTCTCCTGGATCCTTTTGTTTTCTTTTACTCCACTTTTGTTTTTACGGGTTATATACGAAGCCTCTTTGTCCTCGTTGGCTGAATTGAACGGAACGGAACCTGTGTTCAAATAAAGTTTTGAGTGGCTGGACTCTGCCCTCACCTGCGAACTCACCTGTACACAAAGAGCTGCGGCTCTAATGGAAAATCTGCCTCTCCTATCTCTATGCTCGGAAGCGAGCCGGATCCTCGGCGCATGCGTACATTCTAAAATACGATTTGCACAACGGTCCAGCATCAAAGATGGCGGGAGCCTCCGACCCACTGGAGGACATGCTCTTCAATGAGGTGGACGAGAAGGCGGTGAGCGACCTGGTCGGTTCTCTGGAATCTCAGCTAGGCGACCGAAAGCCTCCCGCGCCTCCGTTTTCCGCCGGGAAACGAGACGCGGCTCCGTCGGCCGCGGGCCACTTCTCAGGGAAAGTGCGCGGAGCGGAGTCCGCGGAGCAGCCGCAACAAGGACATCCCGGAGCGGTGCTGACCCCGGAGCCCGCCGCAAGCGAGCCGCCGTCCGCCGCACCGCTGCCCTCGTCTACCTCCGCCGGGCCCGCGGGAGCCAGCCTGGCCGCGGTCGGACCGCCTCCGCCCGCCGGTTCTCCGGGACCGGGACCTCTCGGCGCTCCGGCCGCCGGCGCTAGCTTCCCCCGGGCTGCGGTCCCGGGTCCGAGCGCTGCGGAGGCGGTCAGGAGCTCTCCGCCCGGACTGCAGAGCGTGAACGGCGGTACCGGAGCCGCCAAGTTGGTGAGCTCTCCCGGTGTTCCTGCGACCGCCGGGGCCGGCCCCGCGACTTCACAGCCCGGCTTCCCCGTACCTCAGCACTCCGGGGGCTCCCCCTCCGCGGTCCTGCAGAGGCTCCCGAGCCCGGCGGCCCAGAACGGGCTCGACCCGCAGGGCGGCCCGCCGGCAGCCCCCGCCGCCTCCGCCTCTCAGGTCGTGAACCACAACAACCCTCTCATGCACGCCAAGGTGCTCGTGCCCAGCCAGCCCGCCACCGGAAGCTCGGTCATACTGACCGGCACCCCCTCCCCGGTCCAGGCCCCCATCAGCCACCCTCAGACCGGGACCAGCACGTCACCCTCCCCCGGGGCTAAACCCGCAGTCAACGGGGTGTCCCAGCCCGCCGTGGCCGTGGTGAGGCCGCCCGGACCGGCCGTGGTGGCCACCTCCATCCCGCAGCAGAGACCCGGGCTGGTGGCCGCCACCACCCGGGTCGCTACTTCGCAACCCTCGCTGGCTGTCCGGCCCCAGCAGCAGACCACCATCCAGCTGCCCCAGGGCTTCACCATGCCCCAAGGTGAGGACACACACACACACACACACACACACACACACACACACACACACACACACACACACCAGGTGACCCACAGTCTCCCAGCTGATCTGTGAGCCGATCAGTGATCGATCGTCCCTTTGAGGAGGACCTGATTCTGTTCAGTAACTGATCTGCTGAGAGCTGGCAGCCTCTGATGGAAGGCTATCGATGAAGTGATCAGCTGCTGATCAGTTTATGACTGATTAATCGACTAATCTGAACGTTTCATAGTTGCAGCTTTGAGGTTTTTGTTGTGTGAATGTTAAATCAATAATCTGATCAGCAGGCAGATTGTCAGACTGAGGTTGGCTCTGTTTGAGTTCCTGCTCCTGCTGTGTGAGCCACAGCGACCACAGCAGTGATCAATAAAGGATTCTGATCAGTGGACTAGCTCGAGTCTCCAGCTCCTCGGGGTCACGTGACCATATTCAGCAGATTGTTGAGAACGATTGATTGTGTGGGTTGGTCAAAGGTGAGAGCTGAGACAGGAAGTGAAGAGTCAGGTGTTGCGTTCAGGCGTAGTAAGTGCTCAGTTTACAGTAAATGTCCTGACCTGCCCCCTCCTCCTCCCCCTGCAGGTATGGTTCTGGTCCGGACTGAGACGGGTCAGCTGGTCATGGTCCCCCAGCAGGTCCTCGCTCAGGCTCAGGCCAAGACGCAGCAGAGCCAGGCGGTGACGAGCATCACGCAGAGACCCGCCACGCCGACGGCCGCCACCACCATCCGGGTGAGCACTGCCCCCACGGTAAGCTCCGCCCACACAATGCAGGTGCGAGAGTTTTTTACTTCACATTTAATTTTTGTTTCACTGTCATACTCCCAATCTGATGAGCTTGACCAATCACAGGCAAGTTCTTCAGTAGGGGTGGGTTTCAATAATCAATAATCAATTCTAGCTTGAATGAGGCGATATCGATTCATTCAAATCCTGAATCGATTTTTAAATATATTGATTTTGCCCGAAACGGCAGAATCTCAGGTTAAACCTCACAACATTTCTACAACCACCAAACAGCTAAAACAGTAAATGCGAGCAGGAACACGATTCTGCACAGAGACGTAAACACAAAGGGCGGACCCCCCGACGCATCAGAATCAGTCAGCTGTCGGCGTTTAGCCCCAACGGCGTGCCCGTGTACGTGCCATCAGGTGAGAAAGCCGACAGCTCACAGATTCTGATGCGTCGGGGGGTCCGTCCTTTGTGTTTACGTCCTTTTTTGGGCTCGATTCTGAAGCGGTAGTTTTGTCTCTCCAACCAAACTTCACTGAACCAGCTGCAGATCCAAACTCCGCATCACATAAACATCGTCATGGACTCACTCTGACTTTGGATGTTTTGCTTCCACCACGAGAAAGTCACACTTCCTGCACAGCTCTCTCTCTGTACTTCAAGAACAGTTTCCCCTCTATAAATCTGTTTTCTGCATTATTGTGCACCAGTCACCCGTTGTTCACAGCGCTGTCGGCCGCTGTGCTTTATTTGATTTAATTTAACTGACCTCTGACAAGGAAGCGTAATTTCTGTTGTTCAATACTGAACAAATGTAAACTTTTTAAAATGCTGTGTCTCTAATCCTGTAACTTTGCTTCACTTCAGCAGCATCAGGTCATGTTTATATGTTGATTCATGGTTTTCTTCTGTGTTTGATCGACTGCAGAATATTTTAAGGTTGTCTGCTATAAAACGCCAGAACAGGAAAATCTCCTTCATGTGTTTGTGTGTTGCTCACTTACTTTGACACAAAGGCCTCTGCTGTGATGCTCACACCTCTGATAAAGTCTGACAAGCTGTAAAAATATGAATATGTGCTGATAAATGATCAGAATTATAATATTTCTGACTGTCTGAGACAAAATTTCCCTGATTCGAATCGATCAAATCGGGACCTCGTGAATCGGAATCGATACCCAGCCCTACTTTTCAATTTATTTACTGCTGCAGCCAGAACAGAGGCCAAAGGAGGCCAAAGGAGGCCAAAGGAGGGGGAACAGCTAAGCTGTAGAGCCTCTTCACTTCACTGTGCAATACTTTTTGTTAACAGTCAGCGGTGCAATAGACTTCAATGCCCTTGTATTCTTATTCTATTTATTCTTTTTATCCCTTTCGTATATTTTCTTTACATATGTGTGTATAGATAATCTTCTGCTCACGTTCTGTAACTTCTGTCGGTGTTGCTATTGGAAACCGAATCTCCCAGAGGAACCCACCCGAGGGATTAATAAAGTTTATCTTATGTTAGAAGTCAAGCCCCTCCCCTTTTAAAGCTCTGGGGAGGGGCTTTAATGAATTAAAAAGGAAGTCCTTCTGTAGTGCTTGTTTGTGATTGGTGGAACTGATGTTACCTGATGGTGCGGTTTGTTTTTTCCCCTCCTCCCTGCTGTCGGCAGGCACCGGGCACCCCTCAGACCGTCCGCCTGGCCACACCTACTCAGACCAGAATGATTCAGCCTCCCTCCACGACTGCCGCAGTGCAGGTGTGTTTCCTGCTGGCAGCACGTCATGTGACACCTGATGGTTATTTTAAGCCTCTTTTCCACCAGTCTCTAACGCTCCATTAACAGTTAGTACCGCCTCAGCGTGCGTGGGGTTGTACCTGTTACTAATCAGGTTGTAGTAACAGGTACCCACAGGTACCACACGGCTGTGGGTCAAACTGTGTGGTCGCCAGTGTTGGGGAGTAACGGAATACATGTACCGCCGTTACGTATTTCAAAGACAAAATATGAGTAACTGTATTCCGTTACAGTTACCGTTTAAAAAGGTGGTATTCAGAATACAGTTACTTTGTTGAAATAAATGGATTACACTGCGGTACTTTCCTGTTTCATATTGTCGCGGGTCAGGACTGTTTGGTTTTGTTTGACAGCTACGTTCTGTTGTTCCAGGCGGCAGCGTTACGGTTGCCATGGTTACAAGGCGACGCTCTCTCTCTCTCTGCGACTGTGTGTTTCCTGGGTGAGAGAGCGCCTTTTCGTTGTTGTTGTTGTTGTGCTAAGCTAACAGGCAGAATGCTACAAGCATAGCTCTAAAGAATGTAGCATCATGGGCAGTGTAGTCCGTGCTGCAGGGAGAATGGACTGCCATACACGTTATGTGTCTGTGAGCGCGAGGAGGGAGAAAAAGGCGAGTGGAAAGGTACGAGTTGTCATCGAGGAAAAACGGGAGCTGGAAGCATGTAAATATAATAATAACCACTGCAGCCAAGAAGAGAGCCTGACGAGCCCAGCTGTAAGTAAGCTATTAAGACTCGACTGTACACCGTGTTCGTGTTTTCCTCCGAAAACAATAAGTTCCGTTGGAGCAGTCTTTCAACGCCTCTCTCTGTCTCTGCTAGCAAAGTTGACCCACACAACAAAGTAAAGCTATTTTTTGGCTACGAGCCGACAGGGACCCCGCCGTATTAGTCAGAGGTCCCTTTACTACAGTTCGGAGTCGCGGACCTTCAGTAATAGTAATAAATCACACAGCAATAGTACATTCACGTTGTTGTAAAAAGCACGATAATATATTAAGTAATCCAAAGTATTCAGAATACGTTACTGTCATTGAGTAACGTAACGGAATAAGTTACAGAATACATTTTGGGGCATGTAATCTGTATTCTGTAATGGAATACATTTTAAAAGTAACCTTCCCAACACTGGTGGTCGCTAGCCTGTGATGAAGGCGACAGACGTGTTAGACCCCGCCTCACCTTCCACACCTGAGCTCTAAACTTTTAAAACTTATCAGACCGCCATCTTCACACCAGGTCTTTATTTAGAGCGAACGCGGCGGCGTGTGTCACATGAGGTCAGCCTGATGGTGGTCATGTGACTTGTCTGTTTTCTGTTGCTTTACAGAAGGCGCTCGCAGTGGCGCCCAGCATCACGCCGGTATCGGTGAAGATGACGACCCCCCAGAAGACGCCGACGGTGATCACGACGGGGGGGACGCCTGTCGCCAAACCTGCCGGTGTGCCGTCCACCCCCATGACCGGCACACCGGCGCCCGCAGCCTCGCCCGCCACCAGAGTCACCGTGGTGTCCCAGGTGGGTTCAGGTGTATCCGGCAGGTTTGGGCTGCTGTGATGGAGGCACTTCCTGTCTCTGACCCTCTGTCGTCCTCAACAGGAAATGCAGGAAAACGTAAAGAAATGCAAGAACTTCCTCGCCACGCTCATCAAGCTGGCGTCCCACAACTCGCCCTCGCCGGATACCTCGAAGAACGTGAAAGCCCTGGTGCAGGACCTGCTCGTAAGTAGCTCCTCCTCCTGCTCACTGCCGCCTGATTGGACCTATGGGGTCATGTGATCGTACGATGCCGTCTTCATGTTTTCAGGACGCCAAAATCGAGCCCGAGGAGTTCACCACTCGGCTGCAGGCCGAGCTGAAGTCCTCGCCACAACCCTACCTCATTCCCTTCCTCAAGGTACGGCTGTAGTACTGCGAATACTGCAGGTGTTACTGCAGGTGTTAAGCGTGTGTGTCTCCACAGAAAAGCCTCCCCGCTCTGCGGCAGACGCTGCTCAACAGCCAGCAGTCTCTGATGACTGCACCCCCCGGCGCCGTGGTCACGCCTCCGGCCACCCCTGGCTCAGTCACCGCCGCCACCATCAGGCCGCGGCTGCCCGTCAACCCGGCCGGCGGCACCGTCCGTCTGAACGCACCCATCGGCACGGCGGCTCTGGTAAGAATCGTCAGGTTACAGGTCAACAAAAAGACTTTTGTAACCTTTGACCTTGTAAATATGAAAATATTTTGGATGTTTTAATTTGGAAAAACGCTCCAGCTGCAAACCTGCGTCAGACTCGTTTATTCGGACTCTAACGTCCTCACCGGAGCGCTGCGGGTAACCGTGAGCACGCCACTCGCCGTCAACAAACAAGTGAACGCTGACCCCTCAGAGGAAGTCTGAGGCTCAGCCCTCTGTGATGATGATGTAATGATGATGTCATGATGCTCTCCTGCAGCCTGTGTGCAGACCTGGAGTGCAGACCGTGCAGGCTCGGGCGCCGATTGTCTTCAGACCTCAGGGTGAGTTTGTCGAGCTGCTCGGCGCACCTGGAGAGTCACTTTTGTTTTAAGGGGCGGAGCCTCCCGCAGCTTAAGCTGCTCAGTTTTAAATAAATCGGCTGTTTTAAAGGTTAAAAAAAAGCAGCAAGCGCCACCACCAGGTGGCAGCAGACCGCAGGGTTATCAGGCCTGTTTCACAGCTGGTGGGAGGAGCTTTTTTATTTTTTTAATAAGCATGCTTTTTTCCCTTTTCAGCTACGCTGCAGGTGAGAGGACCCACAACCATCATCAGCAAAAGCCCTGTGAACCTTGCAGCTCAGGCCAATCAGAAGAAGCTGAGCGATCCAGGGGGCGGGACGTTCAGGTGAGCAAAACGTTATTTAAAAAGTAAAAAGTTTCTGTGACACCTGTAAACTAACAATGGACACGGAACGATGGATACACTAGTCCCGGAGGTCGAACAGAGATACGGAGGCCCCGGAGCGCCAAAAAACAAGCATCAAAACAGGAAGTGCAGAACAGCTGTTTCAGTCACACAGGTCGGCTTTACTGAGGACGGTCGAGGGTCGCCTCACCTGAAACGGCACAAGTGACATTCATTTAAAAACATGAGCTGAGAACACCTGACCGTGTCGGATCAGTCTGGAGAAGGTTAGCGTTCTTAAGGTTGGGCCTCTGTGAGCACAGGTCACGATGATGAAGCACGCGTGACCTGTGACAGCAGGAAGTGACTGTCCAGCGTCTCTGGCTCTGACTGGTTCCTGATTTGGGTCAGAGGGGTTGCGATGAGCCGGAGTGTTACTCTGACCCGGCGAAGGCTCCAACAGAAAAAAAAGACTAGTCACCACTTCCTGTTGGAAGCGTAGTTCACAGATGAGGCAGCAGGGGGCAGTGTGTGCCCACAGCGAGCAAAGCTGAGTGTAGGTGTGAGAGGAACATATTTTAATACACTGCAATAAAAAATAAGTGTGTGCGTTTAAAAAAACAGGAAGTGACTTCATCTTTGGGCCAATGAGATTGGGGAACGCTGCTGTGCTTCATTCGCAGTGTGGACCTGAGCTCTGACACGTTCTTCCTCAGCCTCGACATCCCTAACCTTCCCGCTTTCCTTTTCTTAACCCGCAGAGATGACGACGACATCAACGACGTGGCTTCGATGGCTGGCGTCAATCTCAATGAGGAGAACGCCCGAATCCTCGCCACCAGCTCGGAGCTCGTGGGCACAAAGATCCGCTCGTGTAAAGACGAGGCCTTCCTGCCGAGCGGCCTGCTGCTCCGCCGCATCCTGGACACAGGTCAGTGTGAAAACTCAGCAAATCAGCGGGTCTCCTGATTCTCCTGTACCTGCTCAGGTATCACGCCTGAAAGCCTGTTTCACCTTCAGCCTCAAAGGTCAGCTGAGTCAGTCGGGACCTCCTCCTCCTCTGTCGGCTGTTCTTAGTGAAGGATGCAGGGAGGAGTCTAAAACTAGTTCGAGGACAGGAGGAGAACTGTAGGTGCTGATGAAGACGAATTCAGAAAGGAAATGAAGCCGGGATGATCGACCTGCAGAAACCACCTGCTGACGTGCAGCGGCGTCCCGTCCTGATGATCTCTGTTTTCTCGTCCTCAGCTAAGAAGTTTGGCGTCAGCGAGGTCCCGCCAGAAGTGGTGAACCTGGTTTCCCACGCCACGCAGTCCCGGCTGCGCACCCTGCTGGAGAAGGTTTCGGCCATCGCGCAGCACCGCACGGACGGCGGGAAGGTAAGAACGCTCGCAGCGTGCCTCACCTGCGTTTAGATCGAGCCGCCGTCGGGCTGTTTCTGGACGACTCCGCTGTAGATCTGCTGTTACCGTTGAGCTGCGCAGGCTGATGTTAAATTAGCAGATATTTAAATGGAGTCTGGTTTACATGTCCCGTTTCTCTCCTCCCCCCCCCCATCAGGATGAAGAGCGCTACGAGCAGACGTCGGACGTTCGCTCTCAGCTGCGTTTCTTCGAGCAGTTGGAGCGTTTGGAGAAACAGAGGAAAGACGAGCAGGAGAGAGAGATGCTGCTGAAGGCCGCCAAGGTACGGACACGTTTCTGCGTTCACCTTTCTGAAGAGTTCAGTTTAAAATGAAATGTTTTTGAAAGAAGCTGAGTTTGAAGAGGACCAGCTTCCTGTTCCCCGTCCTGATGTAACACATTTTATGCAAAGTTATATCAAATATACACTAAGTAGAAACGATCACTAAACTAAACACAAAATGAAACAAGTAAATCAAACTGCAATTGTATAAAAGGCCGGGCTTCTGCTTCTGAGAGACCAGACAGGTTCTAAAGATCAGGAGCCAATGGGAAGGCTGTTAAATCTGCAGGAGCAGCTGGTTGGTGGACCTCAGCGCCCGCAGGATTATATGGTTTCAGAAGTTCTGCTAAGTAAGCTGGTCCATCGAGACTCTTAAAAACAAACAGCTTGCATGCAGCGAAGTCAGATCAGAGCCAACGTATAAAGAGCTGCAATGACGGAGACGTTGGATAGATGTGTGTGTCTGTGAATGTCCACCAGCAGAGGACCCACATCTGAGCCCTGTGGAACTCCACGTGTGATGTTTATGTGGAAAAACTCACCAAGAAAGCTCATGTTTCTCTAAAGGTTATAATTTCGTGGACGTGAAATCAAATTGTGTTTTTATGGGCCTGCCTAGTGATCAGTGCTTCCACTAGAGATGTGCAAAGCAGCCGGTATTTGTATCTGTTGAGGGGGGGGAAGTATTTGTATTCGAGTAAAAATCCATTTTTTTGCATTACACTTCTAATTAATGTTATAGTAAGTAGTGAATGGACAACGGGAACCTCTGCTAAGGTTAACTAGCCTATAGCCTACGTCTTGCTGTCTGCAAAAGACTAACATAAACGTACATACAGTGGGGCAAAAAAGTATTTAGTCAGCCACCGATTGTGCAAGTTCCCCCACCTAAAATGATGACAGAGGTCAGTAATTTGCACCAGAGGTACACTTCAACTGTGAGAGACAGAATGTGAAAAAAAAATCCATGAATCCACATGGTAGGATTTGTAAAGAATTTATTCGTAAATCAGGGTGGAAAATAAGTATTTGGTCACCTCAAACAAGGAAAATCTCTGGCTCTCACAGACCTGTAACGTCTTCTGTAAGAAGCTTTTCTGTCCCCCACTCGTTACCTGTATGAATGGCACCTGTTTGAACTCATCATCTGTATAAAAGACACCTGTCCACAGCCTCAAACAGTCAGACTCCAAACTCCGCCATGGCCAAGACCAAAGAGCTTTCGAAGGACACCAGGAAAAGTATTGTAGACCTGCACCAGACTGGGAAGAGTGAATCTACAATAGGCAAGCAGCTTGGTGTGAAAAAATCAACTGTGGGAGCAATCATCAGAAAATGGAAGACATACAAGACCACTGATAATCTCCCTCGATCTGGGGCTCCACGCAAGATCTCATCCCGTGGGGTCAAAATGATCATGAGAACGGTGAGCAAAGATCCCAGAACCACACGGGGGGACCTGGTGAATGACCTGCAGAGAGCTGGGACCAAAGTAACAAAGGTCACCATCAGTAACACACTACAACGGCAGGGAATCAAATCCCGCAGTGCCAGACGTGTTCCGCTGCTGAAGCCAGTGCATGTCCAGGCCCGTCTGAAGTTTGCCAGAGAGCACATGGATGATACAGCAGAGGATTGGGAGAATGTCATGTGGTCAGATGAAACCAAAGTAGAACTTTTTGGTATAAACTCAACTCGTCGTGTTTGGAGGAAGAAGAATACTGAGTTGCATCCCAAGAACACCATACCTACTGTGAAGCATGGGGGTGGAAACATCATGCTATGGGGCTGTTTTTCTGCCAAGGGGACAGGACGACTGATCCGTGTTAAGGACAGAATGAATGGGGCCATGTATCGTGAGATTTTGAGCCAAAACCTCCTTCCATCAGTGAGAACTTTGAAGATGAAACGAGGCTGGGTCTTCCAACATGACAATGATCCAAAACACACCGCCCGGGTAACAAAGGAGTGGCTCCGTAAGAAGCATTTGAAAGTCCTGGAGTGGCCTAGCCAGTCTCCAGACCTCAACCCCATAGAAAATCTGTGGCGGGAGTTGAAAGTCCGTGTTGCTCGGCGACAGCCCCAAAACATCACTGCTCTCGAGAAGATCTGCATGGAGGAATGGGCCAAAATACCAGCTACTGTGTGTGCAAACCTGGTAAAGACCTATAGTAAACGTTTGACCTCTGTTATTGCCAACAAAGGTTATGTTACAAAGTATTGAGTTGTATTTTTGTTATTGACCAAATACTTATTTTCCACCCTGATTTACCAATAAATTCTTTACAAATCCTACCATGTGGATTCATGGATTTTTTTTTTTCACATTCTGTCTCTCACAGTTGAAGTGTACCTCTGGTGCAAATTACTGACCTCTGTCATCATTTTAGGTGGGGGAACTTGCACAATCGGTGGCTGACTAAATACTTTTTTGCCCCACTGTATAACTCCCACAAGTGCATACAATTCGACACAACTACACAAGCGTTGTTTTAACCTTTTAAACCGAACTTTAACGTTACTCTGTCAACAGCCTGTTGTCCAAATCCAGTCTCCAACCTTTTTTGCGCCACAGACCGGTTTATGTCCGACAATATTTTTACGGACCGGCCTTTAAGGTGTTGCGGATAAATGCAGCAAAATAAAACCAGTACTGGTACCAAATAAAATTTATTGATAACACACGGCAAAAGACAGAGAAACTGAGGTAACGATCAAAACAATAAATATTAACGATAAAACCCTGAAAACCGTAAATTTCACACCTGAACCTCAACACTCGCGGCCTGGTACCAAAAGGCTCACGGACAGGTACCGGTGCATGGCCGGGGGTGGGGACCGCTGGTCTAAATGTCGCGCTAACAGCTGCGTAAACAGAGCGAACACGAGAGCACCTGTGCAGACGTCAATAATGCAGCGTAATTGATTAATCTTCAGATCCTCGCGAAACTTATAAACTGCCTCCGGAAACCAGTTAAGGTAGAACAAAAATCTATTCAACAAAACCAGTGATGCAGTTCAGCCGAGCCTCTCTGTTGCTGTGGAGCAGCCCACACGTCACTCGCTCGTGCACTCATGCGCTGCAGTCTCATGAGGAAACTCAGCTTTTTGATATAAAGTTTTTCTTGTTCCCGAATACAAATATTTTTTAAAGTATTTATTTGAAATAATTATTCGTAAAAAACGCGATATTCGTGCCTTTCCGAACACCGTATTCGAATTCAGCTCCACCCCTAGTTTCCACTAATCACAGCTCACAGTGAAAGCACACCTTCACTCTCAGGCGTGTTTCTAAAATGAGTGCGTGAGCCGCCTGGATGAAGGCGGCGGCTCGCAGTCTAACCCTCAGCGTGCACGCAGGTTAGATTTCAGGTGTGTTTGCTGCAGGAAGTCCAAACTGAGGAGCTCTGTTTGCGGTCCTGGATCTTCTGTCCTCTCTGACAGAGAAAAGGTTGTTTCTGTAACGATCTCTGCTTCGCTGTGTGCCCTCAGGCGTCTCTCTGCTCATCACTGATGAGCTCACACTAATAGCTCGTGCTTCTGTCCCCGCCTGAGCTTAGACACTCTGATTTGAAAGAACAGACTGTAGGTAAAAGATGGGGAGAACATATAGGTCCTCGTCCCGCATGTACTTAGACTGATGTAACCCCGCGCAGCTGTGATTCCTCGAAGGATGCTTTCCTCCTCCTCATTTAGACCATTTGTGGTTGATAATTTCACAGTTTTTTAGTCGTGCTGCCGACAGTTGGAACAAACCACTGACTGGCTGCTCTCATCAAAACGAGCTCGTCAATGCCTCGCCATTTTCTCTTCCGTTTTCCGCTGTCTAACTTTGGGTTCTTCCTTGGACACCAGCGTTTTTGTTTTCGCCCGCCCACTTAACTCCAGAACTGTAACGCCACACGCCTGAAGTTACCGTTTCCCTCCTTCCAGAGCCTTCTCCATTAGTACTCGGATCGGCTCACCATGGATCGCCACGGCTTGACTTGGATCGACTGGTTTTCCATCACAATGCTTTACTACCTAACCTGCATGATCGTCGTCATAGCAACATGTCAGAACATCGCGCGACACGAGCGCTTCAAAGCCGATATACCTGCTGCTCGCTCTGTGGCTTTTCGCTCGGGGAACACACCGTTGTTGTTGTTTGTAACCAGTTCTTTTCAAAAATGGCGGTTTGAATTTTCATGAACGAACCGAGTGATGCTACTGACCAGCCAATCGGTGACATGCAGTCTGACGACATCACATGCTGGGATCACATAATTGCATAAAGCAGACTAGCAGCAACGTGGTGCATTGCTGCCCCAACAGGTCAGGAGTTCAATCTAAACCCGCCACGGTGGCCTGGGGCAGGTGATCATTTCCACCCGTGGATGCTGTTGCAACATCACCCAGGATTCTCTTTGTGTCGATTACCGAGGTTACCTGCTCCCTTGACCCCAAACTTTAATAATGTCTGAGCTGTGGGCCGATGTCTGACAGGTGAAGATGAGCAGATTAATGCATCTACTCTGTTTTTACTTCCAGAGTCGTGCCAGACAAGAAGACCCTGAACAGGCTCGACTCAAGCAGAAGGCTAAAGAGGTACACCTGTCTGTCTGTGCGCCTGTCTGTGCGCCTGTCTGTGCGTCTGTCTGTGTGCCTGTCTGTGCGCCTGTCTGTGCGTCTGTCTGTGTGCCTGTCTGTGGGCCTGTCTGTCTGTCTGTGGGCCTGTCTGTCTGTCTGTGGGCCTGTCTGTCTGTCTGTGGGCCTGTCTGTGCGCCTGTCTGTGCGTCTGTCTGTGTGCCTGTCTGTGGGCCTGTCTGTCTGTCTGTGGGCCTGTCTGTCTGTCTGTGGGCCTGTCTGTCTGTCTGTGGGCCTGTCTGTGCGTCTGTCTGTGCGCCTGTCTGTGCGTCTGTCTGTGCGCCTGTCTGTCTGTCTGCGTCTGTCTGTGGGCCTGTCTGCGCGTTTGTCTGTCTGTCTGTGCGCCTGTCTGTGCGCCTGTCTGTCTGTGCGTCTGTCTGTGCGCCTGTCTGTCTGTCTGTGCGCCTGTCTGTCTCTCTGTGCGCCTGTCTGTGGGCCTGTCTGTCTGTGCGTCTGTCTGTCTGTGGGCCTGTCTGTCTGTGCGTCTGTCTGTCTGTCTGTCTGTGCGTCTGTCTGTCTGTCTGTGCGCCTGTCTGTCTGTGCGCCTGTCTGTCTGTGCGTCTGTCTGTCTGTGCGTCTGTCTGTCTGTGGGCCTGTCTGTCTGTGCGTCTGTGTGTCTGTGCGCCTGTCTGTCTGTGGGCCTGTCTGTCTGTGCGTCTGTGTGTCTGTGCGCCTGTCTGTCTGTCTGTGCGCCTGTCTGTCTGTGCGTCTGTCTGTGCGCCTGTCTGTCTGTGGGCCTGTCTGTGCGCCTGTCTGTCTGTGCGTCTGTCTGTGCGCCTGTCTGTCTCTGCGTCTGTCTGTGCGCCTGTCTGTCTGTGCGCCTGTCTGTCTGTGCGCGCGCCTGTCTGTGAGCCTGTCTGTCTGTGGGCCTGTCTGTCTGTGCGCCTGTCTGTGCGTCTGTCTGTCTGTGGGCCTGTCTGTCTGTCTGTGCGCTTGTCTGTCTGTGGGCCTGTCTGTGCGCCTGTCTGTCTGTGCGCCTGTCTGTCTGTGCGCGCGCCTGTCTGTGAGCCTGTCTGTCTGTGGGCCTGCCTGTCTGTCTGTGGGCCTGTCTGTCTGTGCGCCTGTCTGTCTGTGCGCCTGTCTGTCTGTGCGTCTGTCTGTGGGCCTGTCTGTCTGTCTGTGCGCCTGTCTGTCTGTGCGCCTGTCTGTCTGTGGGCCTGTCTGTGCGTCTGTCTGTCTGTGCGCCTGTCTGTCTGTCTGTGCGCCTGTCTGTCTGTGCGCCTGTCTGTGCGCCTGTCTGTCTGTGCGTCTGTCTGTGCGCCTGTCTGTCTGTGCGCCTGTCTGTCTGTGCGCCTGTCTGTCTGTGCGCGCGCCTGTCTGTGAGCCTGTCTGTCTGTGCGCCTGTCTGTCTGTCTGTGCGTCTGTCTGTGCGCCTGTCTGTCTGTGCGCCTGTCTGTCTGTCTGTGCGTCTGTCTGTGCGCCTGTCTGTCTGTGCGCCTGTCTGTCTGTGCGCGCGCCTGTCTGTGGGCCTGTCTGTCTGTCTGTGGGCCTGTCTGTCTGTCTGTGGGCCTGTCTGTCTGTCTGTGCGCCTGTCTGTCTGTGGGCCTGTCTGTCTGTCTGTGCGCCTGTCTGTCTGTGCGCCTGTCTGTCTGTGCGCCTGTCTGTCTGTGCGCCTGTCTGTCTGTGGGCCTGTCTGTCTGTGCGTCTGTCTGTGCGCCTGTCTGTCTGTGCGTCTGTCTGTGCGCCTGTCTGTGAGCCTGTCTGTCTGTGCGTCTGTCTGTCTGTGGGCCTGTCTGTCTGTCTGTGCGTCTGTCTGTGCGCCTGTCTGTCTGTGCGTCTGTCTGTGCGCCTGTCTGTGAGCCTGTCTGTCTGTGCGCCTGTCTGTCTGTGCGCCTGTCTGTCTGTGAGCCTGTCTGTCTGTGCGCCTGTCTGTCTGTGCGCCTGTCTGTCTGTCTGTCTGTCTGTCTGTGGGCCTGTCTGTCTGTGGGCTTGTCTGTCTGTGACTTCATTAAGTGTAAAAACTGAGTCATGTGAGTATTCCTGATGTTCTGATTGTTCCCACAGATGCAGCAGCAGGAGCTTGCTCAGATGCGACAGAGAGACGCCAACCTCACTGCGCTCGCCGCCATCGGCCCGCGCAAGAAACGCAAGCTGGACTCACCGGGCGGAGCTGGCACAGAGGTAAGACACCAGCTCAGAGGTGGTGTAAGAAACAGAACACAGCAGGGAACCACATCATCATCATCATCATCGTGTATGTGTGATGATGTTAGCTGCTAGCTCAGCTGTTCTTCCAATCAGCTGTGCATCAAGGGGGCGCTACTGCTCAGAGCCCCTGCATGACCAGTTGAATACATTACTGAACAACCTCCACCTTCATCCACCCGTATAGGTGATGACTCACTGCTGCCTCCGCTGGTCGTCAGAGGAACTGTAGGTTTACTTCTTCTGCTGCTGCGCTTTTAATGGCACAGAGTGGAGAACCTGCAGCGTGTCTGACCAATCACGAGAGAGCGCGCGTGTATATAACGACCCTCCCTCTCCTCAATTCAGGCTGTGAATGTGAGCAGAGTTGAGTGAAGGGGGTCAGTGTGTGCCTGGGGGCTGTGAGGGTCTGACTTTCCCCCTCTGCCACCTCCCCCTCCCCTCAGGGGCAGCCATTCATTTCTGAAATGAACTGAGACAGCGGGGGTGGGTGGTGCCCCCCTGCCCATCCTGTCCTGCCTGGGGCTGGCCCCCCAGCAGCCGCAGACAAAGCCAAGCCCCTACAGAGAAATCCAGCATTTCTGGGCTCGTTTAGCAGATACAGAGCAGCTGGCAGCAAGCGTGGGGGCGGGGCAACAGGGGCGAGGCACTCCGGTCGGAGTTGCTGTGTTCATGTTTTAGTAACGGTGTGCTGGCGCCATGCTCGTTTGACTAATGAGTTAACTTATTGGCTTATGAACTGGGTTGGGCTCCAGATGTTTGCAGCTGTCAGTGCTTTTCTCAGGAAATGAAGCTCCTGATTGGAGGTTGAGAGGAATGACCACGCGATGGAGTGTGTGGCGCGAGCTCACTGAGCTCAGCCTGCATTAGGATCAGACGCCGTTTGTGTTCGTGGACGCTCTGAGCTCAGAGGAGTCAGCTCAATGAGAAGCTCAAACCTTACCGTGTGGCAGCAGCGCTGCAGAGTGAACCGCAGTGGCTCCTGTAGTCACCCTGAGGGGCGTTCACGAGCCCGCAGGGCGTCGGTGTAGATGGAGCCTTTACCTGAGCCCCCGCTGAGCGTGAGTTCACACACCATCAGTGTTAATGGTACAAGCTTAGACGGCCCGCTGAGGGACAGAGGTCGCATTCGTGTGGGGCGAGGCGGTGTCGGGGCAGCTGTGGTTGGTGCTGGGAGAGTCTGCGTTTGTGCCGTGACACCTGCTCAGGTGTTCTCACGAATGCGCCCCACTGTTAGAAACAAAGGAGTTCAAACTGAGCCTGAAGGCGATCAAAGCCGAATGAAAGGAAGCGTTTGTGCTTCCTGTTGGTGAAACAAGGCGTCTGCAGGCGTGGATTCAGAGCAGGCTACAGCCTGAGGTGGTGGGGGCGGGTCCGGGGCGGGCAGACCCAGCTGAAGCCTGATCGGGCCTGCAGTGGATGCTGAAGGGCAAACTGCTGCAGCTCCAGGGCAGATTAGAAAGAGGCAACACAAATCTCTTTGTGCTGGAAATTTCCAGCGGAGAGGGAGCAGCGCTCGGACGCCGTGACATGTGCTGACAGGACTGAGTCGCAGACGCGTGCACGCAGGTGTCACTGTGGCGTTGTCAGCTCTGAATGAAACAGGAAGTCCATCTTCCTTCATATAACATCCAGCAGAGGGAGGAAGAGCATCCGTCATCCTCAGGAGCAGCTCGCTCTGAATTCCTCGCCAACATGAGCCTGGTCGGCTTCGGTAATCGGGTCAGCCTGCAGCTCGCCATCACGTTCGCCATCAGCTGACTGCAGATACCTGCAGCTCTGTGAGAACCCATCGCTCAGGGCCTTTCTGGATTATTGGGGCCTTTTCGGTCGTGGGGGGGGGGGCTTCATCAGTTTCTCTCGTTTTGGATGCTTGAATATGATTGGCTCACCTTAGACCGTGTGACTGGAACTGCTGCGACGGGCATGTTGGAGCAGCAGCTGCTCAGTACTTTGACTAATCGCTGCAGGGCTGGGAGTCACCTGACCTCCGGCTGCCGGCGCGCCCTCCGCACGCAGGTGTGGCCCGGCAGCAGGTCTGGACCCAGCGAGGGATTAAAGCAGCGTGGGAGAGCTTGTGCAGACATGGGGCGGAGCCTCGGCATAGACCCGGCATCTCTAAATGCACCAAACATGGAGGTCAAAGGTCGCTGTGCTTCAGGCACTTTTTAAGACCGCGAGACAAACGGTGTGTCAGAGGTCGCACAGCAAGTGCAGCTTTAGCTCATCAGGATGTTTTTTCCTTCCATGTTTGTTTCCTGCTCACTGCTTCCTCTCTCCTTCCTCCTCTCCAGGTGTCCTCGGGCTCAGCCGCCGGCTCCTCCGTGGCCGGCTCCTCCCGCCAGCAGCCCCGCCAGCGCATCACACGAGTTAACCTCAGGGACTTAATCTTCTGTATGGAGCACGATCGGCCCACGGCTCGCTCCCTGATACTCTACAAGGCTCTGCTGAAGTGAGGAGGGAGCCACCGCAGCCGCCCCCCCTCGCCCCCAGTCCTCCAGCGGAGGTGTTTGATTCTGGTCTTCAGTCCTTACGGCACCTTTCAACGCTCAGCTCTGCTTTTACGATTATTTTTAGAAAAGGACATCCCGCCTCAGCTCGCCCTTCCGTTAGCGGAGCACTCCACTGCTCTCATCCAGATCAGGCCAATCAGAAACCAGATCCAAGGCTGATTGGACAGATTGTGATTGGCTGAAAGGCTGGTCTGTTTTGGTGCTCGGCTGCTCGTTGATGCAGTTTAAAACAGGGTGTGAAACGCGGCCTGGGTTATGCTATCGAAGCTGTGGCCACGCCTACCCCTGTAGTTGAGTCCAGCAGTGACGTCTGGAACAAACTGCTGTTGAATACTGTTTCAAGTCATGTGACCAGGAAATAAACTGCCTTATTAAGTCCGCCCCCTCCATTACCCACAATCCAGCTGGACCTCGAGAAGCTGTGTGGGAGATCTCCTCTGTTGTGTCTAGCCGCTGACTTGAGGAACATCACCACATCACCTGTAATTATTCTCTTAGTTACTCATTTGAGCAAATTCTACTTCAGCGTGGAGTTCGTCAGGGCGCCACTTTGGGTCCTTTTGTTCTTCGCCAATGTTTCTGGTTGCTGTGGTTTCTCTTCCTCTTAGAAACCTTTCGTCCACAGCAACTCCTCCGCTGCAACTCCACGCAATTAGTCCGCCAATCAACACGTGAACCGTCTCGCGCGGTTTCACGTGGTGTTCCTGTGACGCCATAAAAAGCTGAGCTGAGCTGACAGGCATGCAGCGTGACACTGAGCTTCTCCTGTGAGATGAGGTGGCGAGCGCCTCCGGACTCCAGCGCTGTACCTGAACAGGTGCCTTTGAGTCAAACCTTTCCCGACCTCTTTAGATTTCCTGTTGGCCCACTCAGGACGCCAGGCTCGCAGGCTCATCGTTTTGTTTTGAAAGTTTTCTGATCGCGCTCAGATCCTTCGGCTCAGTTCCGTCACGTGATGGGAGGAGCTTCTTTTCACGATGTTGTGTTCGTCAAAGGAACAGTTTAACATTAAGACAAATCTGTGTGAGAGCCGGACGGTCAGATCGGTGAAGTCGTGGCGTTTTCGGGCAAATCGAGCGCAAAACCTAGCAAGATTTCACAACCTGAAAACTTTTTATCGATTAGAAAAATCAATGTCCAGTTTGTTTTGATTAACCAGCTGATTCTTTTCTCAGATAATGAAATTACAAATATCCTGTTAACGCAGACTGACGCCCTGGTAACCACCCGTTGTTGTTGTGATCGCCCGCTGAACACGCACCTTGTCTGCAAACGCGCTAAAATCTTGTTGCCTGTGACGCCAAAGCTTTTACTTTGAAGGTGAACTATTACAACTTCCGGCATGGTTTCCATGCAGCTCGGAAAACATCGGCCGCGTGATCACGAGGATTTGAATGCAGCGCCATCTGCAGAATGCAGATTTATTTATTTTCCCTAGCAACTGTGGTTACCGCGGTTACCGTAGGGCAACTGTAGCCTAAAATTCCAACTTTCTACACGTTTGAGGAAAAAAACCATTTTTCCTCATGAAGTCGTTTCTTTAGAAAAAATGTTGATGACGAGTGGCTTCATTGGAAGGGGGCGGGGTCTGAACGTCACGACTCTCAGCAGGTAGACTGACGGACTGTCCCTTTAAGGTGAAACAGGAAGTGCTCCTCCTCCTGGCGGCGGCTGCGTGCGACTGGACTCGAGCCTCGTGGTTGAAATGCAGTTTGAAAGTTTCCGGAAGGTTTTTAACGCTTTAATGTCGGTCTGTGTGGCGATGGCGTAGAGCCCTATGAACTGAAGGACGCCATTTTTGGGACTATTTATATTTCCTACATTGTGTATTCGCACCTGAGGCCCGCCGGGCCGTTTTACAGTCGTTTGTACCTTTGCAAAAAAAATGAAATAAAGAGAAGGAGAAAGTGGGCAGAGCTTTGTGTGGTTTCTTTTTATGAGAACAACAGCTGAGCTACAAACACATTAAATATACAAACAGCACTTTATAAAAATGTAATGACACTTAGAAAAACCATTATGTACACGGCAGCCAAGCTCCGCCTCCTGAGGCCTCCGCTCCAGGTGTGCTCGGCGTGCTCAGGTGACACGGTCACCGCTGCTCTTTAGTCCAGAGGCTCTTGCTTAATCCGGATTGGCGTGCTGATGACGGACTGGCTGTGCTGCAGGTCGCGACACAGCACGTACTCGCTGAACTGGGACGAGTCGACGCCGCCGCCGCAGGACGCCTTGATTTCGAAGCCCTTCAGGAAGAGGCGCTCGAGGACCTGCAGGGAGACACGGAGGCACAGATGAGACCCGCCTCTCCTCGGCTCCTGGCGTGTGGAGAACGTTTGGCGATGCGAGCGGACTCACCTGCACAGAGTTGAGCCTCAGGTACCCGTTCAGAGGGAAACGGATGACATGGGTTGGGTCCTGGTTCCAGCCGGCGTTCACAGAGTTGCACATCACGTCTCCGGTCTCGGGGAAGATTTCCTCGATGAGGACCTTCTCGCCGCTCAGCGCGATCCTCTCGCCCAGGTCAGGTGTGACGCGGACCACCAGACACTCGCAGGGCGCCGTCCGCTGGGCCTCGCGCTCCGCCTGCCAGCGCTCCAGCTCGCGCACCATCGGAGTCAGCTGGTAGTACCGAGCCTCCTCGTACAGCTGGGGCAAGTCCTGAGGACAGAGTCACATGACAACGATCAGCTGATCAATATAAATAATAAGCTAATTACAGATCAGCCTGATTACATGACCTCATGATGGACGACCTGTTTCCTGCGTGGTATTTGAAAACTGTCAGATCAACAGCTGGAGCATGTAGGATCAATCTACCAATCACAGAGAAGAATCCCAGCAGCACGAGGAGCTCCACATCACATCCTCTCTCCAATTCTTCTTTCCTTTAATTCTTTCCTTCCTATTTCCCTTTAAAAAAGACAACTCTCCTGACCTTCACTTCCTGCTGTACTGGTGCTTTTATTCTGAAAACCCGAGCACACTTAATTCTCTTGCCTCTGATTTTCTCTGTCTGACACTCAGATGGAGGTTTGTGGTTTTTCCCCTCACTGCCTCAGGCGTCCTGCTGCATCGAAGCCCCCCCCGGTGGAAGTGGGGGTGGGTGTGTTTATGTAAAGCGGCGGTGTGTCCGCGGGCCGTCTGACTCACTGTGAGCCGGGTGTCTCAGTAACAACACACACAGATCAGAGGAAACGGTATGCTGCTAACACACACCTCCTGCTTTCATTTAGTAAAAGACACTCGTCTGCGCCGCCGCAGAGTCCGAGCTAAAACGAGTCTCAGTATGAACCAATCATCTCTGAGTCAAACTCTTCACGTCTCCTCAGAGTTTGTTTTACCCATTTGTGAAATTTGACCATGAAAGTAAAATAAACATTAGCTGTTTCCATGGAAACTGAAATCTAAATAAACTAAACCGCGTGCCGGTTGTCTCGGTTTAGTTTATTTAGATTCTGCTCAGCATGTGATCCTCTCACGCTCTGCTGGTCACTGATTGGCCCAAGCTCACGGGTTATACAGCTACAGGTTTGTTAATGTAGCACCAAATCACACGTGTGCCTCAGCGAGCTTCATACTTCAGGCTGAGGGTCGCACAATAACAGGAAATCAACAAGCGGACCGCTGCCTGTGGAAAAATTCCCTTTTAACAGGAAGACCCAGGCTCACGGATGGGCAGCCATATAAAGATCATCAGTAATGCAACTGGTCTGAACCGTGAACAGGCGTTCACCTGTGCCGGCTGCTGCAGGGGCTCACCTGGAAGTCTTCAGGAAGCAGCAGCTTGCAGGTGCGCAGGAAACTAAGGATGTAGCGGAAGATGTCGCCGTCCCGGTCGATGAAGTAGTGCTGCTTCAGACTGTCCAACACGATGGGCTCTGCACCGCTGAACAGCCGGCTGATCCTGCAGAGACACGAGCCGGGGTCACGGTCTGATGTCAGACTGCCCGAGGTCAAAGGTCAACAACATGCAGCCATGCGCGTGCTGGGTGAGGAGGATGATGATGATGATGGGGATGAGGAGGAGGAGTCCGCGTGTGCTGGGTGAGGAGGAGGAGTAATGGTAAATGGACTGATTCTTATAGAGCGCTCTCTGCCAGAGTCCTCAAAGCGCTCTATACAACACGCCACATGCACCCAATCTAACCAACGTTCACACTCCAATGGACGCAGCTTGGGGTCAGTATCTTGCCCGAGGATATTTGGCATGCAGCCTGGGGGAAGCCAAGGATCGAACCACCGACCTTCCAGTCAGTAGCTGATCTGCTCTACCATCCACTACAGCCAGCCCAGTCTGAGCATGCTCAGTGAGGAGGATCATGTAACGTGTGCTGGAGGATTTCTGAGCCGTGGTCAGGCTCTTGTGGAGTCTCTGCAGGCTGAATCTCTTCTCCTCCTCCTCTTATCAGCTTCGCCTCCTCGTCGCCTCCTCTGTCCTTCAAAAGTAAATTAGAGCTCCTCTGTCCTTCTCTCGCTCTCTTTGGTCGGGTACAGCAAAGAGCGATCAAACACGCCATCATTAAACTCCCTGTTCCCGCCATTAAACAGCTGCAGGTGTTTGTATTCATCGCATCACCATTAAATGCTCCTTTTCATCTTTAACTTAATAATTAGGGGAAGGCCCCGCCATGGGTCTGTTTCTCATTCTAATGTTAATATTTTATACCACAGAGTAATATTAGCATACAGCACACACACATTAGCATTAATCACGTTATTATGGCTGTTTTTGTTTCAGGCCATGATTATTTTTTTAAAGCAGGAAGTGAAACCATTGTGTTTTTGATGGTTGCGCTGTGGGTGGATACAGGTAATGGAGAAAGACTCCACATCAGAGCCTGATTGGCTGTAGATACCTGCTGGTACTGGCC
This sequence comes from Aulonocara stuartgranti, assembly GCF_965226115.1. Lineage (NCBI taxonomy): Eukaryota > Metazoa > Chordata > Actinopteri > Cichliformes > Cichlidae > Aulonocara > Aulonocara stuartgranti. Next base: position 544,332 of record NC_138945.1, read on the forward strand.
TGACTCAGACACACTTGTGTGGGTGTTAGGGCTGGGCCATGTCATACCGCTCACGGTACTACCGGTATAACGTTGGGCAACAATAAGAAAATGAAACATGGCGATAGAATATGGGTAAAACGTGCATGTGCAGTGCCTTTGTTTTCATACGCACATGGCGGCGATGGAGAATGAGGAGAGTGAAAGCGGATCGTTGAATGAAACGATGAACCTGAACTGGTTTGTAAAAATGCTGCAGCTTCACTGGTGTGGAACTGGTTTAGCTTTCGTCCGTCAGATACACAACAAAGCACTATTTTTGGTAGCGCATGCTAGCGGGCCGTCGTTATTACCGTGTTGTTTGGAAAATACGGCACACTTAAAATCAACCCTTTGATTTTTCTGAAAGTCGACAGAGCTCCTTATAATCCCGTGCGCCTTATGTATGAACTCTGGTTGTGTTTACTGACCTGGAAACCTCACCTCACTTCAGTAAACATACTTGCATGCCCAGGTATTCCCCCAGGCTCATGTCTCTCACCTGGACTCCGGGAACTTGGTGAGCGTCGCCAGGCTGCTGGTGTACATGTGCCCGCCCACGTCGATGTGGACAGGGGCGTTGGCCTTGGTGAGCTGGGCGGGCGACGGGATACCTTGGGTCGTCATGGGCGACACAGGTGAGTGGCTCAGAGACATCCTGGACAAGCTCCGTCCCTCCTATCACAAATAACAGCAGGTCAAAATTCAGAACACACCGGTTTTATTTTGAAGAGGCTTCACCTGGATTTACCCAGGTGTGTCCTGCTGAGTTTAAAACGCTTAAGTGATTGTTTCAGCAGCTTTGCATAATTCACAGCTCAAAATAATCCTTCTTTATCTGATACAGTCGGGAATTAGTTGTTATAGCTCCACCTCCTTTAAACCCTGGCTCCGCCCCTTTAAATCCTGACCTGTGGGTCAAGTTAAAACCCTACTCCAAGCTGGCGAGGCCAAAAACGCTCAGCTCGAACTGCATAGAGCGACGAACCAAGAGGTGAAGTAAGGTGGCAGCTTCCATCTTTTATGTACAGCCTATGGGCAGTACCCCTACACCAGTGTTTCCCAATCACTGGGGCGCGGGACATAGGTGTGCCGTGAGAAATGATCAGGTGAGCCGTGGAAGATTATCTGGTTCCACCTGATTAGTACTCTAAGCAACCAGCGTGAGTAACGGGCAGAACAATGGCATTCTCTTCCACTAGAGGGCAGTACAACTACCTGCTCTAATTCAATGGGTCGCCAACTGCCAGTAAAAAAGAAGAAGACAAAGAAATGACATAATAGTCATGCTGTGAGATGACACAGCGCGTAACAGCAATAGATAAGTAATTGCAAAGGAAAAGTAGTCAGTGTGACCTGGTCCTGGAGGAAACTCCGACCCAGGTGAAGCCCCAGCATGAGCAGTGGTCAGAAGGAAGCAAAAAAGGTAAACTGGGGACAAACCGAGTCAATTCTGCGCTGCCTGGAGTGCGGGGGAAATGATCAATGTGCTTTTTGTGACATTTTTGTTTGGGGGTGTGCCGTGGCTCCAAAAGGTTGGGAAACACTGCCCTACACGACCAGCAGGGGATTCGCTGCGTGTTAAACCTATGCCTAGTTTTCTTCTGCTGCTGCTGTTTACTGAGCCAGCTGGAAGACGAACAGCGCCAACTAGTGTTTCTCTGACCTAGGCAGAGTCAAACTGATGGAGGAGGAAGACAAGGACGATGGAGCGCTCTCAGAATAACGGCATCTATAATCTGACCTCTGACCTCGGCTGATGAAGGGGCAGGGGCTCCTCCCCCCTCAAAGCATAAGTTTTGTTACAATTATTTTTATTCTGGTTCAGATAAATTTATAACGAGCCGGGGTGGGAGGTGTCCTGGGGGGTGGCTGCTGCCGCTGAAGAACCTTATCTTCCGCCCCCTGGGCTATGGAGCATGAAAGGTGAACATTGCCTCGGGTCACACCAGCGTAGGGCCCCGCCCCCACCTGCCTGTCTGCAGTGGTGCGTTCAAATATCGGGAAATAACAGACGTGAGATCAGTCCGTGGTTTTCATCAAACCCTGAAATAAAGAATTGACCTGCACGTGAGGCCACGTGTTTGAACTTTAGGGTTCGGAACATCAAGCCCTTCCACTTTCGCACTTAAACCAACATACGCCAGGCTCCTTTAGAAAAACCCAACATTTAACGTATCCTCGCAAATCCAACGAAGCCAGGTGTCTCCTGACCTGTGTGAAGGTCTCCTCTCCACACTGTGCGGGCTTCTGGTGAAATCTGGATACGAACCCTCACCGACCCCTCTGTTAATTCTGGAGAACCTTATCTTTAACCACAAATAACGGAGATAACGTCCGTCCACAGCGGCGGAGCAGCCGTTAAAGGATGGCCAGAAAGCAGACGCGCTACCGGCAAAGGTTCCGACTGCGCTGAAACATTCTGTAATGTCAGAATATTTGTTTGTGCCGACATGAAGAATGTGCTACGAAATCAACGGAAAACACGACGGTGTGTGGTGTGGTGGCTGTTTGTCACCGGGACCCCGGAACACTTAAATCGGACGTTTTTTTAATGGAGTCTGGCGGCGAGAACGGAGCAGCTCGGCGTGTCTTCCCCCGAAACGCGTCTGAATTTCTAGTTTTACGTCATAAACTCGAAAACTTTATAAATGAGCCTCACAGCAGCACCTGTGCCCCCCTCCCGTCCCGCTCACTCACCTGAGAGGAGACCGACACGGAGGACATGGAGGGCGGCGTGAGAGAGAGCTCCGTCCCGGCGGCAGGGCTGCGGTCCCGGAGAGACTGAGGAGGAGCAGAGAGGAGGGCCGACAGAAGAGCACCCGGGGCCCCGCAGACCCCCCGGGGCCAGGTCACAGTCCCGACCCCACCGAGGCAGCGCGCGCACGGTGAGATCCCGCAGGTCCCGCCCCCTCCCGAATGACGCGTCCCATCACGCATTACCCGCCCGCGGCCAAATGCGCCATTTCAATTACTGCGCACTGCTGGATGGAGACGTGCGCCGCCAGCCTGCGCATGCGAAGAGGAGAGCGCGCGCACCCGAAAGCATTTTCAGCTGCAGAGCGCGCGCAACCCCCACCCGCGGTTTATTTTGATTTCTTTTTCATATTCCCACAATGTCCTGTAAATACAAGATGACCCACTAACACTGACGCCACCTTGTGGTACAAACTGGATCGGCACGAAGGAATGACACAGACCTGAAACCAGAATGTTCCCCGAGGACGACGCTCCGCCCTCCTCCTTCAGATCTGATCCACACAGAGCGTGACCTGAGCGCAGCTCACGTTTGTGGATCTGTGAGCCGTTATTGAAGCTAACGATCTGAACTTCATTAACTGTAAAGGTCTGAATTTACTCGGCTTTGGATGAACACATTTGTGAGTCCTCAGACGTTACACACAGATCAGCGCGCACACCTGTAAATCTTTGTTACACCTGGATCATATCGTACTGGTTTGGCTCCCCTTTGAGGCCGTTTATTCCAGACTTCCAAAACTTCATTTTGTTCTTTGAGCCAATCGGAGGGGGACGTGCTGCAGGACCTGATCATTGTCCTGCTGCCTTCAGGGTTTTCTGGTAGAGAGCAGAATTCCCTCAGTTACAGCGAGTTGTCCTGAAGCAGCAGAGCAGCACAGACCATCACACCACCGTGTCTGCTGCTGCTGTGATGTTCTCTTTATGAAACGCTGTTAGTTTAAGGAAGATGTGACTCGAACGGCCTGCAGGTCTTTAGATGTCGTCAGCTGAGTGCTCCTGGGAACATGAAGGCAACATGAGCCGACAGTACAAACATGCCGAGTGATCGGCTGTTAGCTCGGTGACAGAGTCACAAACGCATGTCTGCACTTTGATTTTGTTACATACAAACACACTGACAGCAGCAGTGTGTGTGCACAGAGAGGACCGATGTGTTTGTTTGGTCAATGAAAGGCTTCAGTTAGTTAGAGTGAGTTTATAGTTTTGTCTTATTATAAAACATTTGAAATTTAAACTGCTGTTTGACATATTTTAGACTGCTTCACTCTGTTGCACAGCTTCTGTTTAAGTGATTTATTCAATTCAATTTAAATGTTATTAACACAGCGCCAAATCACAACAACAGTCGCCTCAAGAAGCTTTATATTGTAAGGCAGACCCCACAATAATAGATACAGAGAAAAACTATCATATGACCCCTATGAGCAGCACTTTGGCGACAGTGGGAAGGAAAAACTCCCTTTTAATAGGAAGAAACCTCCAGCAGAACCAGGCTCAGGGAGGGGCGGGGCCATCTGCTGTGATTGGTTGGGGTGAGAGAAGGAAGACAGGATAAAGAGATGCTGTGGAAGAGAGACAGAGGTTAATAACAGATATGATTCAATGCAGAGAGGTAACACATAGTGAGTGAAGAAGAAACCCGCAGTGCATCGTCTGCATAGCGGTGTAAATGTATGCTATGTCTTCTAGTGATGCTGCCTAGGGGAAGCATGTATCAAGAAGAAGATCATTTGTGACCTTTGTAATGATAGTTGCTATTGTTGAAGCTACCCACAGGGGGCGCTCTGGAATCAATAAGATATACAGAATAGAAGAAGAAGCGATCGTTGTAGAAAGAATAATAAACAGCTAGCTGAAGCTAGCACCAGGAGCAATTCTTGATGTTTTATTCATAGAGGAATAAGAACATTACATGGTACCAGGAGACGGGTTAAGAATAGAGATTGAAAATGTGACGTCATTCAGGGGTAGAACCGCAAAGAATTCTGGGAACTCGTGGCAAGCGGTACTAGCGCACGCAGGCTTTCAATTGAAATCAGTCACACAGCGATAAAAAGAAACACAAAAATGGCAAGAAGCTGTTGTATTATTAACTGCAATAGCCGGTCGCATGACAGCCACGGGAAGCCGACGGGTAAAGAGATCGGTTGTTATCGGATTACGTCGTTGAAGAGAAATTGTTCGAGCCGTGTTTCCGAAGTAACAAAGAGGCGACTGGATTGCAGCCATTCAAAGATCAAATATAACGTCCCAGAGCACTCCAGCTCACAGGTTAGTCTGCTCCAAGCATTTACACAAAGGTCAGTCTGCTGTTGTAGTTAATGCGTCATTTTCATAACATAATTGGTGATATAGGTTACAAGCAAGTCTGGCGCTGAACAGAAATTGTCGCGCTATGCTCCTTTGTTTATTGTGCATAAATAGTGAATTGTCCTGACACAATATTGCGTTTCGCTTCTGTTATTATGGTACATTGACAAAAACATATACTTTTATTCACAGGATAAAACAGTTGTTTTGTATCACTAATTGTCCAGTACGATTACAGCATACAGTATTATTGTCACTGCTACATTTCTGTAATGAACCAGAAATTATTTCCACTACTAATTAATTACCGTTGAGCTCAAAGGTTATATTAATAAACGGTTAAGGAATGTGTATTTATGACGACGATTTGTGAGACTGGTAAACTTATGATACGTACGATGGTCTTTCGTTCTACACGGTGCATTTCAAGGTCCTGCACCCATCCGTCGGTAAACTGTACCTGGGCTTGTTGCAGTGACCTGAAGTTACTAAATTTCATGAGTGTATGCACTCACTCCAAGAACCGTATAATTATAAATATGAGCGTGGTGAAAGTTGGGCAGCACACTAACGTCTTTTGTCCCTCTGTGTGCTCGTGAGGGTCTAACCCTTTCACTCCTTTGATTTTTTCCACGTATCTTTTCTTTGTCTTTTCATCGAGTCTGTCTTTGTACGGACCGGCATTGTTCTCCTTCGTTTTGTACATACCTTTTTGGGGGGCAAAGAAAAAGCAAGAAGGTATTGGAACCGGAGAATGAACGTTTTGCGGTGCTGCAAATGCTTGCATCTGATGCAGGTACTTGGATTGTTTTGCCACGAGTTCACGGCATGCAATGCACGAAAGTCACGTGGTCTGTCAATCTCTATAAGAAGCAACGCAACAAGATGGATGCAATAAAACCGCCAAGTCCGTTGAAACTGACTGGAAACGTGGATGCAAGTTGGAGGACTTTCAAACAGCAGTTCAAACTGTATATTGCAGCTGTCGGAGTGGATCGACGGGCAGATGAAAGGAAAATAGCCATGCTGCTCACCATCGCCGGCACAGAAGCAGTAGAGGTCTTCAACACTTTTGTGTTTGCTCAGCCCGAGGACAAAGATAACTTTGATGAAGTCATGAAGAAATCTGACGAGCACTGTCTGTCAAAGAAAAATGAAACATACGAGAGATACGTCTTTCGCTCACGCTTACAGCATCAGGGTGAGTCATTTGATACTTTTCTCACAGACCTCAAGATCAAAGCTCAGTCCTGCAGTTTTGGTGATCTCAGAGACTCCATGATACGAGATCAAATAGTGTTTGGAACTAATGAGAAGAAGCTCCGAGAGAAACTGTTGAGAGAAACAGAACTAACGCTGGAAAGTGCTATAAAGATAAGTCAAGCCAGTGAGCTAGCACGACAACATGTACTGACGTTTAGAGAGCCTGTTCAAGGAGCAGCGCAACAGGAAAATGAGGCAGTGAACGCAGTGTTGATTAAAAGAAAGCCATGGAGTAAATTCAAAAACAACGACAACAAAAACAGAATGTGTGACAATGAAATGTTCACTTGCAAGAGATGTGGAGAGAAACACAGACCAAAACAATGTCCCGCATATGGGAAAAAATGTGCAAAATGTAAAGGACAAAACCATTATGCAAAAATGTGTCTCTCCAAAAACAAGGGACAAAAAGTACACACTGTGCAGGAAGACACAGATGACAGTGATGATCTAAGTGAAACATTTTTCATTAAGATGGTGTCACATGAAGAAGATGTCAATGCACAGTCTTCAAGACATAACACTGGCCAAAGTGTTAGTTCAGATACAGATGATAAATGGACTGCTCCACTGTTAGTCAATGGGACATTGGTAACATTTAAAATTGACACAGGGGCCAAAGCTAACTTGATCAACGAGAAGGATTCAAGGCACTGACTGAGAAGCCTAGAAGATTTACAGAGAAAGTCATGCCGCTGAGGGCCTACAATAACCAGCCAATACAAACAAAAGGAGGATGCAGACTTAAAGTGACAGCAAAAGGCAAACAGCATAACATTTTGTTCACCATCGTACCTGATGGACACGAGTCACTTTTAGGAGATAAAACATCTGAGGACTTGGGACTAGTAAAGAGGATCTATCAGATTAATACTGACGCCATGAAAGAAGCCAAACAAGGCAAAAGACTGGAACACCAAGGGCATGAAGGAAGTTCAGACATTATCAGTAAATTTCCTTCAGTCTTCAAAGGACATGGAACATCGCCTTACACCTACAAAATCCAGCTCAAGGATGATGCCGTGCCTGTGGTGCATGCCCCAAGGAGAGTGCCTGCTCCATTACGGACAAGTTTGAAAAAAGAGCTTGAAAGAATGACTCAAATGGGTGTCATTGAACGAGTGGAAGAGCCCACAGACTGGGTGAACTCTATCACTTGTGTCAAGAAAAAGAATACAGGTGCCTTAAGAGTCTGCCTTGATCCCAAAGATCTAAATGAAAATATTAAAAGAGAGCATTATCAGATCCCTAAGAGAGAGGAAATAATGAGTGAAATGGCAGGAGATACGTTTTTTAGCAAACTGGATGCATCACATGGATTTTGGCAGCTGAGGCTAGACCCAGAAAGCAGCAGGTACACTACCTTTAACACGCCATTTGGGCGTTACTGTTTCTTGAGGCTCCCATTTGGAATTAAATCAGCACCAGAGATCTTCCACAGGGCAATGGAGTCCCTGATCAAAGGGCTGGAAGGCACCAGAGTCTACATAGATGACCTCGTAGTCTGGGGAAATACAAGGCAACAACATGATGAAAGGCTGGAGAAACTTTTGTGGAGAGTTAACAAGAATGGACTTAAACTGAATAGAGACAAGTGCCTCTTTGGTGTTTCAGAGATGACCTTCCTGGGAGATAAGGTTACAAGTGAAGGGGTGGAACCTGATCAGTCAAAGGTACAAGCCATATTGGATATGCCAGCACCCATTGACAAAAAAGGTGTCTTGCGAGCAATGGGGATGATCAACTTTCTGGGTAAGTTCATTCCTAATCTTACCTCCACGACAGCATGCCTAAGGGAGCTGCTACAGCACAACACAGTGTTCGAGTGGACGGCCCGGCATGAGAAAGAGTGGAAAAAATTGAAGGAAACTGTAACTACAGAGCCGGTCTTGACATTCTTTGATCCATCAAAGCCAACAAAAATTTCAACAGATGCCTCAAAAGATGGCTTGGGAGCAGTTCTGCTCCAAAGGAACAAAGACAAGTGGCAACCTGTAGCATCCAGTGCTGCAGAAAGTATCACACCTTATACAGAATGGGTGGTCAAAAGGAGTCTGTCCAGGGTTCTACTCTGTGCGAGCTGATTTATGCATGGCTAATGGGCTGGTGCTGAGACAAAACCAGATTGTCATCCCTCAATCCATGCAGAAAGACATGCTTCAGCGTATCCATGAAGGACATCTTGGAGTGGAGAAATGTAAAAGGAGAGCGAGAGAAGCAGTTTGCTGGCCAGGCATCAACAGGGATATTGAGGAGATGATACAGAAATGTGAAACATGTCTCAAACATCACTACAAACAAACAAAAGAGCCAATGCTGGCAGCAGATCTACCCACTGCACCATGGCAAAAGGTAGGCACGGATTTATTTCATCTGGATGGCAAGGACTATGTTTTGGTGATTGACTACTATTCTAATTATCCAAAAGTGGCACAGCTTTCCAGTACATCAGCACAGTCAGTCATCACACACATGAAGGGCTTTTTTGCCAGACATGGAATTCCACAGTGTGTCATCAGTGACAATGGTCCACAATATGACTGTAGAGAATTTAGTGACTTTGCAAAACAATATGGATTTCAACATATCACCTCTAGTCCCTTGTATCCCCAAGCGAATGGACAGGCAGAAAAAGGAGTCCAAATAGTAAAGAGATTGTTCAAAAAAGCAAGAGACAGTAAGACCGACCCTTACCTGGCTCTGCTAAGCTACAGAGCTTCATCTCTGGAGTGTGGGGCATCACCTGCTGAGCTACTCATGCATCGCAAGCTCCGCACCACACTTGCACACATTTCCAAGGAAAATGACAATGCACATGACAACAAGCTGACCGACAAAAGAATGAAACTCAAGCACAGACAGAAAAGGAACTATGACAAAACTGCAAGGCGTCTGGAACCGCTTCAGGAAAGAGATGTTGTGAGGATTGCAGGTCCAGATTTCTGGGACAAAAAAGCAACAGTTCTCAGCGAAGTAGGGCCCAGATCGTTTGCTGTTCAGACAGAGAATGGACAAGTGTTAAGAAGAAACCGGAGAAGTCTGTTAAAGACACAGGATGTTAAACATCAGGACACAGAGACTGGAACTGAACAACGAGGTGCTAACCCTGTTGAGCACCACAGTGAGCCTCCTTCACCTTCCCCAATGTCTGAGATACTGAGAAGGTCTACCAGACCTAAGGAACCTACAGAGAGGCTCATAGAACAAGTGTGAACTGTTGTGGTAAAGAATTGTTAAAAAATAATAATAATAAATCACAAGTAAATAACGGATAATAATTCATTTAGAATAGTAATTGTTCACACTTAATTGAGACCTGCTGAGTTATAATGTGTTATTGACTGTTCAAGTTGTCAAAGGTGAAGAGTTCTAATGTGCTTGAGGGCTGTATGGGATTCATTTGGTTCATTCTGGACGATGTAAGGTATACATTTGGATTTATTTTGTTTGACTTGTGCTACAACTTTTGGTTAAAAAAAAACACTACTGAATGTAGTTTGTTGCACAATTTATAACATGTTGAATGTTAGACAAGAATGTTCAGATGTTACAGAGTAACAGTTCTCTTTGGAATTGTGCTTATTATAACACCAACCTGTTTGGAAAGGGGATGTAATGATAGTTGCTATTGTTGAAGCTACCCACAGGGGGCGCTCTGGAATCAATAAGATATACAGAACAGAAGAAGAAGCGATCGTTGTAGAAAGAATAATAAACAGACTGGGTGTTAGCTGAAGCTAGCACCAGGAGCAATTCTTGATGTTTTATTCATAGAGGAATAAGAACATTACAACCTTCATCTTCACTTCTGTGCTGTGATGAGCTCTGAAACCTGACTGAAACTAACGAGTCGTCTGCTTTACGCTACATGTTTGAGAATTATACCACGGAGTCAGGTACTTCTGATTTAAGTCTATTTTTCACCAGAGCTACAGTATCCAGAGTCGTACGCAGTGACAGGGGGTAAAGTTATTAACAAGATGATGGACCTCTGTTGGAGCAATGTTCAGGTAGCTGCTCTGCTCTGTGTTGGCATTGAAGATGATAACAGTGGGTGCACACACAGGTCAAACTCTGCCCCCCGGTGGTGATCCTGTGAGTCACAGTGTGACGCCTCGTTTTAAATGTCACTCGTTAAGTCAGCTCAGATTTATTCTCGTGTGAACTCAGTTTTCCTGTTTGGGTCGGAGAACGTGGGCCCAGCTCGTCGCCACAGATCACAACTCTGGTGCTCAACAGCGCCAAAGTAAAAATTTTAATTTCATTATCTCATCTCCGAGCGCGCTCAGTGATGAGATGCTGCTGTTTGTTTCTAAGGTAACGGCTTTTTAAAAATCACTGATCAGCGGAGAAACATGAGACATTGCACGGTGATAAAACAGACCTGCTGTTCCAGCTCAGAGGTCCGAGGGATCGTCCAAAAATGGTATTTTCTGGAGATCTGATTGGTCAGTAGGCGGTGATGTCATACCTATTTATCTTTAATCTTGATCTTAAGTTACCATGGTGATTAATCTGTATAGAAACCAGGTTAAGCCTGAAGTTACCCAGGTTAATCTAAACCCAGCTTAGGCCTCTGCTATCAAACATGAGGCTCCCAGGCCTGGACTGGCCACTAGAGGGTCCAACTGGGTCCACAGGGAGAGCGTCAGTGATGAATAAATACAGGTGAATAATAACAAATCTGACGGTCTGCAGGTGATGTTAGGGGAGCTAAACTTTATTTACACCCAGACCTGAGCACAAAGGTCAAAGGTCAGCCTGTGAGTATCAGAATAAGAGGCGAGTCTCCAGGTGTTCAAAGAGTGTCTCGTTTATTGTGGTCACAGGTGAGAAGGCAGTGTTAAGGCTTCGAGGTCGTCTGAAAATCACCACAAACACATTTGCAGCATCACCTCCTACCTCACTTCCTGTTCCTGCTTTAAACAGACTGTACATAAATGATCAACTGAGCCACTCCTCCACCCGAGCAGATTTAAGGTCTTTATTAAAATAATCCAGAGCTCGGTCAGTCCGCAGCATCATACTTCCTGTTCGCTGTCATAATGTCGGGTTAAATAATAAAATGACATTTTTGTGAAAAACATTTTTATATTTTTGTGCCTGATTCACTGATTAAAAAAAATTATTAAACAGCATCTCGACCGTGTCTTTGCCACAACGCCGAGGTCAGAGGTCACATCGGCTCATCTCCTCATCCTCCTCCGCAATTGTGCAGACCACCTCAGCTTCTTTCGCCAACAGCTGCGTTTGGAGCAGATTTGGCTAAATGCGATCTGATTGGCTGATGCCTCAACGTCGCAAGCAATTGACTCAAAGTTGTCAATGTGTGACATCACGGCGTCTGAGCCCGGAAGCATCCATGTGATTCCCGCCGTTATCTGACAGCTTCTCTCTGCAGGACGCGGCTCAACAAACTTCACAGAAGTCGTTAAAAACACACAAACACAAAAATCAGTCTCTGAGTCTGGAGCTCTCACACCTGCACAGGTACGCAGCCTCAGCTTGTCCCACCCCTCTGACACGTTAACAGAGCCAAACATGCTGAGCGCGGCAGTGGCTCAGTGCAGGTCGCTGAAGGGCTTGGGGTACCCGAACATCAGGTAGTCCATGTAGTAGAAGTCGAAGACCTTCTGCCGCTCGGTGGCGTTGAGCTGTGAGAAGTACTTCTGCGTGATGCTGGAGGATGTCCTCTCCGCCAGTGGGTTCCTGTCCTTGAAGTCCGGGAACGTGAGGTTAGCCGGCGCCCCGATGCTTCGGAGCAGGAAGTTGGCGTCACGCTCCAGGCTCTCGAACTTCCCGATGAAGGTGAACTGCAGGAAGCATGGGCTGCACAGCTGGCTCACCGGCTCCCAGTGGATGTCCATCCCCACGGGCCGCCGCACATCCAGCAGGTACTGCACAAACTCCCTGAAGGTCACACCGGCGCCAGAGCGCAGTGCAGCATGTGTGGCGTTGGCTCGGTACCTGGAGATGATGGCCCGTCCAAACACGGGGTGGTAGTATGAGTTGGGGCTCTCAAACTTGTCCCGAAACGCTGACACGAGGCGCTCAAAAGGCTCCCGGACGAACAGCGCTTTGGTGTAGGAGCGAAGCCGCTCGGTAACGCCAGCACGACTGTAGCCGCTGAGCCGCGGGAGGCGGTTTTCGTAATGCGCCGCGTCGTGGGGAATGTCCCGTGTGGACGCGGCGCTGCCGCTCAGCACCATCAGCACCCGCTTCCAGTTGGAGCAGCCAGCTTTGGGCACCTCGCAGTACAGCAGCCGGGACCGCTCCTCCACGTACACCCGCGACACCTGCCGCTGCGACGGCGGCCGCCTATCCACTCCCGGCTGGTATTGGGCACAGATATCTGTTAGCAGGCGGTGCCGTGACTCCTGCATCCTCGGCAGCTGCAGCGCCACCTCTACTTGGCCCGTGGGGGAGCTGGACGCCGCCACGCTGCTCTTCAGCAGCAACTTCCTGCGGCGTTTAGTGAGCGGCTGCTTTGAGCCGAGCGGTGAGTCAGAGAATAGCGAGGAGGACAGTGGCTGGGGACGGAGAGCGGGCGGAGAGACAGGACGACGTCCTGCCGCATCGTCGGCTTCCTTTAACACACACACATACAGGAAACAGAGGGCATGTCATCAGTGGGCGTTTCCCATCACGCAGGGCGTTGTCTGTATGTTTAACCTCCACGCTCGCCATTTCCTGCATGTAAAGAGTCCATGATCAGCCGCTTTGTTTTTGACCAAGCGGCTCCGATTCACATAAAACGTTCTGATCCATTAATCAGGTTTCTACTCTGCAGGTGCTACTCTGCAGGGTTCTACTGTGCATGGTTCTACTCTGCAAGGTTCTACTCTGCAGGTTCTACTCTGCATGTTTCTACTCTGCAGGGTTCTACTCTGCAGGGTTCTACGCTGCAGGTTCTACTCTGCACGTTTCTAATCTGCAGGGTTCTACTGTGCATGTTTCTACTCTGCAGGGTTCTACTCTGCAGGGTTCTACTCTGCAGGGTTCTAATCTGCATTTTTCTATTCTGCAGGTTCTACTGTGCAAGGTTCTACTCTGCAGGGTTCTACTCTACAGGGTTCTACTGTGCATGTTTCTACTCTGCAAGGTTCTACTCTACAGGGTTCTACTTTGCATGTTTCTAATCTGCACTTTTCTACTCTGCAGGGTTCTACTTGGCAGGGTTCTACTGTGCATGTTTCGACTCTGCAGGGTTCTACTGTGCATGTTTCTACTCTGCAGGGTTCTACTCTGCATTTTTCGACTCTACAGGTTCTACTCTGCATGTTTCTACTCTGCAAGGTTCTACTTTGCAAGGTTCTACTCTACAGGGTTCTACTGTGCATGTTTCTACTCTGCAAGGTTCTACTCTACAGGGTTCTACTGTGCATGTTTCTACTCTACAGTGTTATACTGTGCATGTTTCTACTCTACAGTGTTCTACTCTACAGGGTTCTACTGTGCATGTTTCTACTGTGCATGTTTCTGCTCTACAGGGTTCTACTGTGCATATTTCTACTCTACAGGGTTCTACTGTGCATGTTTCTACTGTGCATGTTTCTGCTCTACAGGGTTCTACTGTGCATATTTCTACTCTGCAGGGTTCTACTCTCTGAACCTGAAAATCTGAATTCCATCTGATGCTGTGAGTGTCCTGATCAATCATGCAAGTCAGGACGTCTGCAGTCTCAGCTGCAGGTGTCCAACCTAAACGTGTGTGTGTGTGTGTGTGTGTGTGTGTGTGTGTGTGTGTGTGTGTGTCCAAACACTGAGGATGAGGATGATGATGATGAAATGTTTCTGAAAACCTCGCATTTGAACAGAATCATCTTTCTGAGATTCTGGGTGTTGTCAGACACTGCAGGACTAAATGTGAACATATTACATTTAAATTAAATTTTTAAATACATCCCGGTCTGAAACCTACAGAGCTGAACTCAGATCAGAATCTTCTGACGTTTCTTCATGTTAAAAATATTATTTTACATTGTTATGAAATCCACCTACATCCAACTACAAACTTCAGTGTGAAGGTTTTTATTAGTGCAGCTCAAATATGGGACGATGTAGACCTGCTTTTGCTGCATATTTTAATCAGGCAACACTCATGTTTCATGCATGTGTCTACAGACCCTGATTCAGCTCGAGGGCACAGCTTTAGTCTGATATTCATGTTTAAATATTACCCGAGTTTTAGTGAAAGACCGTGGCCATGTTTCAAAAACACATGTTTCTGATACATGAAGCTAAAACTTGACAACAACCATTATAAACCTTCAAACTTTGGACCCCGAAACTTTTATGTAAATTAGAAACGGTGGAGCAGAAGGTCCTCGATGATCTGAGACTCACAAGAACCGATCAGGAACTTTCTGTTGCACTAAAATATATGAATGTCTAACCACAGGAGCTGTCGTGCTGGCTGTGGACACTGGATGGCGCTCTAATCTTTGTTCTGCTCCATGTGTTTACTCTGTTTGGAAAATGTGATGCTGTGTGAGTCCAGCAGGTGTCGCCGTGCTGCTGTTACCTTCTGTGAAGGCCGCCTGGGAGCCACCAGCACCTGCACACCTGAGAAGGAGGGGGGAGAGAGCACGGTCAGGAGCAGAAGTATGTGGACACGTTCACTTTATGTTGGGTAGGATGATTTAATGAAGCTGAAAACAAACTGCAACACACGTGAGTGTGAGAGAGAGTGAGTGTGTGAGTGAGAGGGTGAGGGAGAGAGAGTGAGAGGGTGAATGAGAGAGAGAGGGAGAGAGAGAGAGTGAGAGGGTGAGAGAGAGAGTGAGAGGGTGAGTGAGAGAGAGAGGGAGAGAGAGAGAGAGAGGGTGAGTGAGAGAGAGAGAGAGGGAGAGAGAGTGTGTGTTCTAGTGTGTGTGTGTTCTAGTGTGTGTGTGTGTGTGTTCTAGTGTGTGTGTGTGTGTGTTCTAGTGTGTGTGTTCTAGTGTGTGTGTGTGTTCTAGTGTGTGTGTGTGTGTTCTAGTGTGTGTGTGTGTGTGTGTGTTCTAGTGTGTGTGTGTGTGTGTGTGTTCTAGTGTGTGTGTTCTAGTGTGTGTGTGTGTGTGTTCTAGTGTGTGTGTGTGTGTGTTCTAGTGTGTGTGTTCTAGTGTGTGTGTGTGTTCTAGTGTGTGTGTGTGTGTTCTAGTGTGTGTGTGTTCTAGTGTGTGTGTGTGTGTGTTCTAGTGTGTGTGTTCTAGTGTGTGTGTGTGTGTTCTAGTGTGTGTGTGTGTGTTCTAGTGTGTGTGTGTGTGTGTGTTCTAGTGTGTGTGTGTGTGTGTGTGTGTTCTAGTGTGTGTGTTCTAGTGTGTGTGTGTGTGTGTTCTAGTGTGTGTGTTCTAGTGTGTGTGTGTGTGTTCTAGTGTGTGTGTGTGTGTTCTAGTGTGTGTGTGTGTGTGTTCTAGTGTGTGTGTGTGTTCTAGTGTGTGTGTGTGTTCTAGTGTGTGTGTGTGTGTGTGTGTCTGTTCTAGTGTGTGTGTGTGTTCTAGTGTGTGTGTGTTCTAGTGTGTGTGTGTGTATTCTAGTGTGTGTGTGTGTTCTAGTGTGTGTGTGTGTATTCCAGTGTGTGTGTGTGTGTGTGTGTGTGTGTTCTAGTGTGTGTGTGTGTGTGTGTGTTCTAGTGTGTGTGTTCTAGTGTGTGTGTGTGTGTGTGTGTGTGTGTGTGTTCTAGTGTGTGTGTTCTAGTGTGTGTGTGTGTGTGTTCTAGTGTGTGTGTTCTAGTGTGTGTGTGTGTGTGTGTGTGTGTGTGTGTGTTCTAGTGTGTGTGTGTGTGTGTGTGTGTGTGTGTTCTAGTGTGTGTGTGTGTGTGTGTGTGTGTGTGTGTGTTCTAGTGTGTTCTAGTGTGTGTGTGTGTTCTAGTGTGTGTGTGTGTGTGTTCTAGTGTGTGTGTGTGTGTGTGTGTGTGTTCTAGTGTGTGTGTGTGTGTGTGTGTGTGTGTGTTCTAGTGTGTGTGTGTGTGTTCTAGTGTGTGTGTTCTAGTGTGTGTGTGTGTGTGTGTGTGTTCTAGTGTGTGTGTGTGTGTGTGTGTGTGTGTTCTAGTGTGTGTGTGTGTTCTAGTGTGTGTGTGTGTTCTAGTGTGTGTGTGTGTGTGTGTGTGTTCTAGTGTGTGTGTTCTAGTGTGTGTGTGTGTGTGTTCTAGTGTGTGTGTGTGTGTGTTCTAGTGTGTGTGTTCTAGTGTGTGTGTGTGTTCTAGTGTGTGTGTGTGTGTTCTAGTGTGTGTGTGTTCTAGTGTGTGTGTGTGTGTGTTCTAGTGTGTGTGTTCTAGTGTGTGTGTGTGTGTTCTAGTGTGTGTGTGTGTGTTCTAGTGTGTGTGTGTGTGTGTGTGTTCTAGTGTGTGTGTGTGTGTGTGTGTGTTCTAGTGTGTGTGTTCTAGTGTGTGTGTGTGTGTGTTCTAGTGTGTGTGTTCTAGTGTGTGTGTGTGTGTTCTAGTGTGTGTGTGTGTGTTCTAGTGTGTGTGTGTGTGTGTTCTAGTGTGTGTGTGTGTTCTAGTGTGTGTGTGTGTTCTAGTGTGTGTGTGTGTGTGTGTGTCTGTTCTAGTGTGTGTGTGTGTTCTAGTGTGTGTGTGTTCTAGTGTGTGTGTGTGTATTCTAGTGTGTGTGTGTGTTCTAGTGTGTGTGTGTGTATTCCAGTGTGTGTGTGTGTGTGTGTGTGTGTGTTCTAGTGTGTGTGTGTGTGTGTGTGTTCTAGTGTGTGTGTTCTAGTGTGTGTGTGTGTGTGTGTGTGTTCTAGTGTGTGTGTGTGTGTGTGTGTGTGTGTTCTAGTGTGTGTGTGTGTTCTAGTGTGTGTGTGTGTTCTAGTGTGTGTGTGTGTGTGTGTGTGTGTGTTCTAGTGTGTGTGTTCTAGTGTGTGTGTGTGTGTGTTCTAGTGTGTGTTCTAGTGTGTGTGTGTGTGTGTGTGTGTGTGTGTGTTCTAGTGTGTGTGTGTGTGTGTGTGTGTGTGTGTTCTAGTGTGTGTGTGTGTGTGTGTGTGTGTGTGTGTGTTCTAGTGTGTTCTAGTGTGTGTGTGTGTTCTAGTGTGTGTGTGTGTGTGTTCTAGTGTGTGTGTGTGTGTGTGTGTGTGTTCTAGTGTGTGTGTGTGTGTGTGTGTGTGTGTGTTCTAGTGTGTGTGTGTGTGTTCTAGTGTGTGTGTTCTAGTGTGTGTGTGTGTGTGTGTGTTCTAGTGTGTGTGTGTGTTCTAGTGTGTGTGTGTGTGTTCTAGTGTGTGTGTGTGTGTGTGTGTGTGTGTGTGTGTGTTCTAGTGTGTGTGTGTGTGTTCTAGTGTGTGTGTTCTAGTGTGTGTGTGTGTGTTCTAGTGTGTGTGTGTGTGTTCTAGTGTGTGTGTTCTAGTGTGTGTGTGTGTGTGTGTGTGTGTGTGTGTGTCCAGTTCGGGTGCAGCAGCTCCTCGGGCTCATTCCTCACACTTCGCTGCGAGCTGATGCTGCCTTTGTGCTGCGAGAGCTGTGAAGATGATGAAGATGATGTGACTCGTTTGCGGTGACCTTCGTCATGCTGTGGATGGATGAGCTGCTGACCAGCTACTGTGCTGCTGGTAACAGCCGGCGCTCTCAGTTTAAATCATCGGTCTAATCGAGTTTATTCAGCGCAGCTCTCCAAGACGCTCGCTCCCCACACGACCACCGAGTCACATCATTTCACACGAATAACAACTGGCCCCGCCCACAACAGCCACTGCTTCGTGTAGTTTCTGCATGTGTGTGAGGTTACATGCTGGAAACGCGGTGAGATCACTGGAACACAAAAACACAACGTGTGACCTTTGAACACAGGAGGGCATCCTTCCTGTGGCCTGTTGGTGTGTATTCATAGCAGGCACACACACACACTCCTCATCTTCACACACATATGCATGTGTGTATCACCATGTCAAACATTTGTGTGACCCTGAAACCCAATCAGAGCCCTCTAACAGTCATGTGACGACCTGACTGAACCTCAGGACTCTACGTCCTCACAGAGCTGAACGTCTGATCAAACTTTAAACCTGAACTGGCTGACCTCACTCCAACTTGCTGTTGTTTTATTGGTTTGTGTCCACGCAACATTACTAACACACAAACACACACGCATGCAGCTGGCAGGCCCAGGTGGCCTCTCAGCAGTTTCCTGACACTGAAGGTTAGCGGCGGTGGCATCCCGCTGCAGCTCCTGGTTATTTATTACCCAGAGCGCATCTCACTGTCCCACACACAGAAAACATGTGACTAATCCAGGCTTTTGTGTCAGCACGCACACACACACACACACACACACACACACACACACACACACACACACACACACACACACACACCTATCAGCTCGCTGAGCTCAGCTGGATGCTTGAGCTGTAGAGAGCGCCCTCTGGTGGCAACACATGATGACACCAGTTTAACAGAAAGAATCTTTTTGAGCTCAGATGAGGTATTGGATCGCCCCCTGCTGGCCATTAGAAACAATGCAGATTTAGGGCTTCGCGTTTGAGACGCTGAAGCTATGCCGTGTTTTATTGTCTTGGTGTGACTGACCAGTGTTGAGAGAGGTTAAAGGTCAGGGCTGTGTGGAGCCTGAACACCTGAACTGATGTTTTTCGTTCTTCTCTGTCATTTAGGCCATTTTCCCTCTCAAGTCTGCTTCTTTGAGAAAAGCTTTACTGAAGCTTCAGGAGAGCGCGTCACAGAAACGAAGCCTCCAGCCGGCGTTTTCTTCAGCTTTGTGTTCTCAAACCAGACGTGACGGGTGTGACCGAAGACGCTCGGTGTAGCCCCGCCCTAACCCTGCTCCTCTGAGCAGAACGTCACCTCCACAATAAGCTTTGTTCGGTCTCACCTGAAACAGCATCTGAGCAAGAAACTCATCAGGAGGCTCGTTTCCTCACATCCACCCAATCAGACTTCATCCACAACCCGAGCAGTCGCCCCCTGCTGGACGCTAGACAGTTAACCATGCCACTTATCTCCGCCCAAATGATGGAGGCAACAGTCCGAACAGAGACCCCGGACCTCCCTCTCCCCTGCCCCCTCCTCCAGCTTTGAGGTGGAACCCCGAGTCAGGGCTGAAGCTGACCCCAGTCCACCTGACACCCTCGCCTCCCCTCACTCGTGAACAAAACCCTGACATACTTAAACTCCTCCATCTGGGGCAGCAGCTGGTCCCACACCTGGAGTGCGCCCTTCACCCATTTCTGATTGAGGACCATGGCCTCCAATTTGGAGGTGCTGGTTGTCATCGGCTGCGGTTTACAGGGACCGAACGACTCGTCACACCGGGCCAACGCCCCGTACTCCGGGGTACTCGGATAAAGAGCCGGCTCAGTTCTGCAGCCACTCTGCTCCTCCTGAGCTAACGGACCAAGACAGACTTTTAATTCATTTGAAAGCCTGATGCTTAACATTGTCCACCCCAGCTGTGAAACTCAGAAACCAGTCTTACTTGTTATCATCTATCGTCCACCTGGGCCTTACACAGAGTTTCTGTCTGATTTCTCAGACTTTATATCTAATTTAGTTCTGAGCTCAGATAAAATAATTATTGTGGGTGATTTTAACATCCATGTAGATGCTAAAAATGACAGCCTCAACATGGCATTTAATCTGTTATTAGACTCAATTGGTTTCTCTCAAAATGTAAAAGAACCCACCCACCACTTTAATCACACTCTAGATCTTGTTTTAACATATGGCATCGAACCTGAACATTTAACAGTGTTTCCTGAAAACCCTCTCCTGTCTGATCATTTCCTGATAACATTTACTTTTACAATAATTGATTACACAGCGGTGAAGAGTAGACTTTATCAAAGTAGATGTCTTTCTGAAAGCACTGTAACTAAGTTTAAGAATATAATCCACCCACTGTTATCATCTCCAATGCCCTGTACCAACACAGAGCAAAGCAGCTATCTGAACGCTACCCCAACAGAGGTCGATTATCTTGTTAATAATTTCACCTCCTCACTACGTACGACTCTGGATACTGTAGCTCCTGTGAAAACTAAGGTCTCTAATCAGAAGTACCTGACTCCGTGGTATAATTCTGAAACACGTACCCTAAAGCAGATGACTCGTAATCTGGAGAGGAAATGGCGTGTCACAAATCTAGAGGATCATCATTTAGCCTGGAGAAATAGTTTGCTGCTTTATAAGAAAGCCCTCCGCAAAGCCAGAACATCTTACTATTCATCACTGATTGAAGAAAATAAGAACAACCCTAGGTTTCTCTTCAGCACTGTAGCCAGGCTGACAAAAAGTCAGAGCTCTTTTGAGCCAACCATCCCTTTAACGTTAACTAGTAATGACTTCATGAACTTCTTCACAAATAAAATTTTTATCATTAGAGAAAAAATTACCAATAATCATCCCACAGATGTAATATTATCTACAGCTACTCTTAGTACCATTGATATTAAGTTAGACTCTTTTTCTCCAATTGATCTTTCTGAGTTAACTTCAATAATTACTTCCTCCAAACCATCAACGTGTCTTTTAGACCCCATTCCTACAAAACTGCTCAAAGAAGTCCTGCCATTAATTAATTCTTCGATCTTAAATATGATCAACCTATCTCTAATAATCGGCTATGTACCACAGGCCTTCAAGCTGGCTGTAGTTAAACCTTTACTCAAAAAGCCATCTCTAGACCCAGCAGTCTTAGCTAATTATAGGCCAATCTCCAACCTTCCTTTCATATCAAAAATCCTTGAAAGAGTAGTTGTCAAACAGCTAACAGATCATCTGCAGAGGAATGGTTTATTTGAAGAGTTTCAGTCAGGTTTCAGAGCTCAGCACAGCACAGAAACAGCTTTAGTGAAGGTTACAAATGATCTTCTTATGGCCTCTGACAGTGGACTCATCTCTGTGCTTGTCCTGCTAGACCTCAGTGCAGCGTTCGATACTGTTGATCATAATATCCTATTAGAGCGATTAGAACATGCTGTAGGTATTACAAGTACTGCGCTGCAGTGGTTTGTATCATATCTATCTAATAGACTCCAATTCGTGCATGTAAATGGAGAGTCCTCTTCACACACTGAGGTTAATTATGGAGTTCCACAGGGTTCAGTGCTAGGACCAATTCTGTTTACATTATACATGCTTCCCTTAGGCAGTATCATTAGAAGACATAGCATACATTTTCACTGCTATGCAGATGACACCCAGCTCTATCTGTCCATGAAGCCAGATAACACACACCAATTAGTTAAACTGCAGGAATGTCTTAAAGACATAAAGACCTGGATGGCCGCTAACTTTCTGCTTCTTAATTCAGATAAAACTGAGGTTATTGTACTCGGCCCTGAAAATCTTAGAAATATGGTATCTAATCAGATTCTTACTCTGGATGGCATTACCTTGGCCTCCAGTAACGCGGTGAGGAACCTTGGAGTCATTTTTGACCAGGACATGTCCTTCAACGCACATATTAAACAAATATGTAAGACTGCTTTCTTCCATTTGCGCAACATCTCTAAAATTAGAAATATCCTGTCTCAGAGTGACGCTGAAAAACTAGTTCATGCATTTATTACTTCCAGGCTGGACTACTGTAATTCATTATTATCAGGATGTCCAAAAAACTCACTGAAAAGCCTTCAGCTAATCCAAAATGCTGCAGCAAGAGTCCTGACAGGGACTAGAAAGAGAGAGCATATTTCTCCTGTTTTGGCTTCCCTTCATTGGCTTCCTGTTAAATCCAGAATTGAATTCAAAATCCTGCTCCTCACATACAAGGTCTTAAATAATCAGGCCCCATCTTATCTTAATGACCTTGTAGTACCATATCACCCTATTAGAGCGCTCCGCTCTCGCTCTGCAGGCCTACTTGTTGTTCCTAGAGTATTTAAAAGTAGAATGGGAGGGAGAGCCTTCAGTTTTCAGGCCCCTCTTCTGTGGAACCAGCTTCCAGTTTGGATTCGGGAGACAGACACTATCTCTACTTTTAAGATTAGGCTTAAAACTTTCCTTTTTTCTAAAGCATATAGTTAGGGCTGGACCAGGTGACCCTGAATCCTCCCTTTGTTATGCTGCAATAGATGTAGGCTGCCGGGGGATTCCCATGATGCATTGAGTTTTTCCTTTCCAGTCACCTTTCTCACTCACTATGTATTAATAGACCTCTCTGCATTGAATCATATCTGTTATTAACCTCTGTCTCTCTTCCACAGCATGTCTTTATCCTGTCTTCCTTCTCTCACCCCAACCGGTCGCAGCAGATGGCCGCCCCTCCCTGAGCCTGGTTCTGCCGGAGGTTTCTTCCTGTTAAAAGGGAGTTTTTCCTTCCCACTGTCGCCAAAGTGCTTGCTCATAGGGGGTCATATGATTGTTGGGTTTTTCTCTGTATCTATGAAGCGCCTTGAGGCGACTTTTGTTGTGATTTGGCGCTATATAAATAAAATTGAATTGAATTGAATTGAATTGAACGGAGCCCGGCCGGTTCGCCTGCTGACAGATGGAGACCTCCACCCTCCATCGTTCACAGAGCGGCGTACATCGTCAGAGTCAAGATGAACCTTTGTTTTCTGGCTGAGCCGTTGCCTCGTTTGTTGTGTCGCCGTGTTTCTGCTGTTTCACACGAGAGCAGATCAAATATTAAACTCTGACTCCTTAATAAAAACCACGTTCTGTGTGTGTCTGTCTGTGTGTGTGTGTGTGTGTGTCTGTCTGTGTGTGTCTGTGTGTGTGTGTCTGTGTGTGTGTCTGTGTGTCTGTCTGTCTGTCTGTGTGTGTCTGTGTGTGTGTCTGTGTGTCTGTCTGTCTGTGTGTGTCTGTGTGTGTGTCTGTCTGTGTGTGTCTGTGTGTGTGTGTGTGTGTGTGTGTGTGTGTGTGTCTGTGTGTGTCTGTGTGTGTGTGTCTGTGTGTCTGTGTGTGTCTGTCTGTGTGTGTGTGTCTGTGTGTGTCTGTGTGTGTGTGTCTGTGTGTGTGTGTCTGTGTGTCTGTGTGTGTGTGTCTGTGTGTGTGTGTCTGTGTGTGTGTGTCTGTGTGTCTGTGTGTGTGTGTCTGTGTGTGTGTCTGTGTGTGTGTCTGTGTGTGTGTGTGTCTGTGTGTCTGTGTGTGTCTGTCTGTGTGTGTCTGTGTGTGTGTGTCTGTGTGTGTCTGTGTGTGTGTGTGTCTGTGTGTGTGTCTGTCTGTGTGTGTCTGTGTGTGTGTGTGTGTGTGTCTGTCTGTGTGTGTCTGTGTGTGTCTGTGTGTGTGTCTGTGTGTCTGTGTGTGTGTGTGTGTGTGTGTGTGTGTGTGAGAGAGAGTGCTGCAGGTACCACTCTGAGGATTTATGATGCAGCTGTCTTCATCCCGGCTCAGTGTAAAACGTTCACTCTGACAAAGAGACGTGACAGCTTTAACACACACACACACAGACACAGACATGCACACACACACACACACACAGACACACACACACACACACACACACATGCACACACACACACACACACAGACACACACACACACACAGCTGTTTATTACAAACTTTGCTGCACTTTCAGCAGGTTCACATTCAAACACAGAATCCCATCTGTTTCATTGAGCATGCTCAGTGACTGTGTGTGTGCGCACGTGCGTCAGTCACACATTGAAAGGACAATGCGCTGCATCAACACTGAGGTCGATGGTACGTGTCACGGTCATCATCACAGACATCGCCCAAATCATCGCACTGCCGCCGCCGCCGGCTCGCCATTGCACCGTGTCCCAGCTCTGATGTTGGTGCTTTTGGCAGTCATCGGGTTCAGCGTGTCCACCTGCTCCCTGATAGACCCCGCCCACTAACAGCAGCCATGTTTTTGTCACACTTCACGTGTAACTGATGGGTCTCCGTGTGATTTCTAATCAGCAGACGTGTGTTTGTGTGGAATCGCCTCCACCCAGTGCATCCGTCAGTCCTCTGACTACCCAGCTCTTGGGGGTTGGAGCTATCTTTACACTGCAGACGGTGCTGCTGGTGGAGGTGAGGGTGGAGGTAGAGATGGGGGTTGGGAGCTGGTGCTTCAGTCTGTTTCCCGAGTCACGAATCACAGACGCTGCTCAGAGCACGAAGACTGCTGCTTCATCACGAGGAGGAGAAGGGGGCGGTCTCAGGGCAAAAAGCTTACAGCCCACTTCTTCATCACACTGCCAGCAGAGTCTTCGTCACTCAGCTGAGGTGCCACGAAGCGACGAGTCCAGAGAGGAGCGCTCCCCACCATCATCATCATCTTCTTAGAGCCTCCGGACTGCTGACACATCTGACAGGAGCCTCACCAAACAGGTGAGGAGCCTGGTTTGCAGATTTGCTCTGCCTCCAGCTAATCAGACCTGTCAGAATGATGTGGCGGTCATGTTTCTACTGCGAGGACTTGAAGTACTTTGTACTCTAGGCCTTCACCCAATCACACACACAGCTTGATGAGCAGGTGGGAGGAGCCAGGACTTGATTAGAAGCTGTTCGTCCTGAGCCACAGACTGTTGGGACGGTGACGCTAGAGTACGATGTCTCAAGACCACTTTTACGTGGTCTTGGTCTCGCTGTCTCAGATCTCAGGTCTTGACTACAAGTCTAGGTGTGCAGCCTGATCGTCCACACTGACCACAGATGGCGATCAAACCAAAACCACCATCTCCGATTTAGAGCAAAGCTGGGCGTTTCAGGTATTTTGGCCGCCGCCCACTCTGCCTGCCGGCGTCCCTGTAAACCTCAGTGTAAGAGCCCTGGGAGGCGGGCAGGTCACATGTTAGTCCTCCAGCAGGTGCTGATCAATAATCAGGAAAAGTGAAGCTCTGCAGAGTTCAGCTGCAGGGTGGCGCACTGAGCATGCCTGCGTGTTACCTGTCCCAGCCGTGCAGGTACGGGCTGCTCCTCTGAGACACATCCCGGTGTTCTCTTAAGCCCCACCCACGTTCAGTGATACTGTCATCACGATGATGGACATAACGCCATAACCCCATCACACCTGGTTAGCCACAGCTAACAGAGCACACCTGCCTGTTCTGATGATGGCGTCCGTCAGGAAGACACTTACGATCGGTAGAGTGCTGCTGAGGCGGAGCTCACGCCAAAGAAATCTGGATCTGCGTTTATGTTTACTTCGATAAATAAAGGAGGCGGGACTCTGGACACGTACATGGTGCAGGAACATGAAGCGTGTGTTAGCTGTCAGGCAAACATTAACAAGTGACAAGCTCTATTTCTCTGAAACCCCGCCTCCAAACGCTCCCTGAAGGTGACTGAGACTCAGCAGCAGATTTGATGGCATCATGTGACTCTGCTGCACGGTGTCTCATCATCCACGCTCAGCCTTCAAACCTCTGCAAGCTCAACGTAGAGAGCACGGCGCCACTGAGGGGCTTACCATCATCACCTGGCAAAGCCCGCCCATCTTTATAGCCTTAATCCTTCTCCTGAACATTAATCCTGAGGACGCCTGCCAGAGCTCGTTAAGATCCGCGTCCTACGCCACACCGAGCTACACTATCTTGCCAACGAGCACTTCCGTGAAAGAGGTGCTCACACAGAAGCCGCCTGACTGAGATCACAGCATGGAGAAGTGTTCTGAGCTCAGGCGGAGGTCCCGTGTGGGTGGGGCCTCTGAGGCGAGATAGAAGACTGCCAAGCTGACCTCCTCGCTCCTCATCAGAGATCTCAATAGAAGCACTGCACGATGACATCATTGCATCTCACCAATTACATTCATACTTTTATTCCTCAGAAAATAAAACACAGTAAAGGTCGTCACAGCTGACGAGTCAGCCTCACTGAGCAAAGCAGCAGCATTGCTGCGGCGAGCACGTCAGCATCGCTCAGTTCCTCCCTCCAGAGCAACGTCGGGCGAGCGTGAGGTTTAGGTTTGTTCTGATCCACTGAGGAATGCCGCGATGTTTGAAGGCGGGGTCAACAAAGACGCCTCCGTCTTCACTTCTTGTGTAAAAGCAGTAAAAAATGACGAGAACACCCCTGAGCTGGGTGCGGTCTGGTTTGTGTCCGGCTGTCAAACAGCATGTGTGACCGATGATGTCATTGGTACAGCATCTCGTGGTTAACGCGATCTTCCTGATGTTTAGTGGAAGCTGGTGAGAGGCTCCTCCTCCTGCTTGTGGCGGTAACGCAACGTAGTCACGCTAATCATTGAACACTGCCCAGCCTCCTCGCTGTGACACGATTCCTGCAGCGAGGAGCGCCAAAACTCAAACTGAGATGACGTGAGCTGTTGCCTGCACTCACTGGTTTCCAGTAAAGCCTTAGTACTGGACTCTGCTGCTCTCTGGAAGGCGTAGCTGAGCCAGTGTCGTCTGTTCTTGGCGCCGCGCTCGGTGTCGCTGTGAGCTCCTGAATAATTGAGCGTGAGGAGTTCAGTTACCCCAGAGTCACGCTCATACCGAGGCTCTGCCTTCAAATATTCATTTCCTGCTCATCAATAAAAGACGGACAGCACGGCGAGGAGAACCCTGCTGTCACTGAGCCGCCTCTGAGATTATCTGGGAGGGTTTCCGCCGCCAACCCAAAACCCAGCATGTCGCCAGCGGAGCGCTTCCTTCAGTGCAAGCCCGACAGGAATGAGGATAGCTTCAGATTCCTCGCTCTATCACCACCTCCGCCCACTGCCAACACCACGAGTGAATGAACTGCTGTAACGTTGCAGCGCGTCCGTCCGTCCCCGGGTCACAGAAACGTTCCCAACACGTCGTCTTTGTACCGGATTAACAGGTTTAGTTCTGATTGCTTGTGTTAATAAGCTGCTACCAGTGAAGCAGTGACTTCCCTACGGTGGCCCTGAGAGGCCAAACGGACTGCAACTTAAGAAAACACCAGCAATAAGAAAAATGGTGCAAAAGAACACAAAATACAACGGAAATAAGAAAAACGACAACAGAAATAGGAAAAAACAAGTGTTTCTGGGCAGACAATGACCTGACGGACCAGTTGCAGGAACCCAAAACATGGTAGTCGTGTTTTATCATGATCGATATCATACTCAAGACGGAACTGTAGGCTAATAGTCAGGCTAACACGCTTACCTCTCATCTTTTCTTTCCTCACAAAACCGATAGATCCTCCACTTCTTTTAAGTGTCTCCCAGCACAATTCTTAGCATGTTTTGGTTCCTGCAACTGGTCCGTCGGGTTATTGTCTCCCCAGACACCTTGTGTTTTGGAAATCTGTTTTTCCTATTTCCATTGTCTTTTTGTGTGCTTTTGCAGCGTTTTTCTTATTAGTGGTGTTTTCTTTGCAAGTTGCAGTCCGTTTGGCCTCTCAGGGCCAACGTACTTCATTAACCATGGCAGGCAGCCCATAGTGATGTGAAGTGGGCGGGGCAGTGAAACTGCCTTCAGTATAAGAGCACGGTTAGTCCCTGAGATATGAACATGAGCAAAGGCTGCAGCAGAGTCAGTTTGTTCTCCGGGTTTGATGTTCCCGTAATCTGCTCCTGTTTCTGCAGAATGAAAATAAACAAAAATAAACTGGACCATCACGTTAAAAATTCCCCCTCAGTCACAGCAAAGAATGAAAACTTGAACGTGTGAAGCGGTCACAGCGGGTCGGCTGCACCTCTGAGTTCTTCACCTCTAATCTACAAATCTGTGAACTAAGAGGAGTCAAAGTGCTGCTGCCTGGTTGGTAATAAGTCCCTGCTGAGCGAAACATTAAAAAGACAATTAGAATTGAAAATTCAGCGTCAGAGCACGAAGGAAAACAGCCTCAGCTTCTTTAGACGCTGATGAAACGCTCAGAATTTTATGTTATGTTGTATTTATGATTGTTATTGTTTAAAAACAACAGAGCGATCGATCGGCGTCACTGCTGTGTTATCATCCTGAGCCTGTGCACTCTTATACTGCAGGGATGGGTACACACCTGCAGGGGCGATGGAGGGGAACAAACAGCTGGTTAAAACACGAGGTCACACTCACTGAAACACGCCTCTCAGATCGCGTCTTTGCCTCCTGACAGGTGATAAATTGGGCGGCGGCCTCGGCGTCTCAGAGTTGAGAAAGACACATTAAAGCAGTGGGAAAGTTTTTAGTGCGGTGGGCGAGCAGCAGGAGATAAAGTGCTGCGTCGGATCACACGAGGAGAAATAAGCCGATGAGCTCATCTCAAAGCTGCGTGGAGGCGGGGCGACGAGAAGCTTCAGGCCTACAGGTGAGCAGCAGCGAGGTACCGCCCACCCCAAACACACCAATCAGAACCAAACCTCTCTGTCTGCACTGATGACATCATCACTGAAGCAGAGTCTGTGGTTTCACTCTGCTCTCAGCGTTTATAAGGAGGGACACGTCGCCATGGTAACAGATGCTGTGGACCCACCTGCTCTAAGCGAGGTTAAAGAGCTGATAGTGATGAAGAAGCATCTTTAGAACGACCCGAGAAACCGTGCTCCTCCTAACGGCGCCGTTATACTTGCCCTGCCGTAGTCCTCATTTTCCTGTCACCGCAGCCGGGTTGAGGGTGCGGGTCTGTCGGTTTCCCCGACGCTGATGCCGGTACAGGAAGACGCTGCACCCACACTGACGTGGAGCTTCTGTGGAGGGTAAGCCTGATCCTCGACTCGGTTTGGTCTCACAGAGGAAGCTCCAGACCACGAACGATGGTTCAGTCCTACCTGTCACATCCACACCTGTATGTAACAGGGTCCTACAGGCTGCTTACCTGGCCTCGAGAAGGCGATCAGCTCAGGCCTGCAGCGCTCACGTGGTTCACGTTAACCCTGAAAGGCAAACGGAGGCACACCTGTTGTTGCACTGCAACAAACGCCACGTGCCACCGGTTTGGACTGAAGGCCATCGAACCTTTCAAAGAGATGCCGTCTATGGTGACGTGGTCTCTGTTGTGTTTCATGAAGGCCAGAAACAGTTTTAACCTCCTCACACTTCACCTGTGGGAGGAAGTGACCTCACCTCTGACCCCACAAATCTGAAGCGAAGCCCTCGCGCTGTCAGTTCACAGAAAAACAGATTTTTTTGGTGAAAATGAAACAAACTGTACTAAACTACTGGATGGTGGCGCAAAGGGGACACGGGTGGAGGTCTGGCTGTTTGCACAGAACAGCTGACACGCTCTGTGTCCCACTGTCCGTGAGCGGCGATGCATCACACAGGTGACGAAGCCGATGATGCACCATCGCTGCTCCTCCATCACAGCATCCATCACAGCACCCGCCTCATTCATCATGACGTCTGAGCACGTCTGTGCCAAACTGTGCCGATGCTAACCCGATGCTGTTAGCATCGGGTTAGCATCTGTCTGCAGGTTTACTGGGAGGAGCTCCAGACTGAAGACGAGGAGGACGGTGCTTCCTCCCACCTGCTGAACTCTGAGTGAACCTTTCATACTCGGAGACGTTCGTGTTTACACCACAGCCATGAAATATGACCAGTGTGAAAAAATAAGTCTCTGAAATGGAAACGGAAGCAGTGCTGGGATGATGAAGGTGACGTAGGTGCCGTATCTGAGAGGATGCTCCAGCCTGTTTTCTCTCCCCGCCACATTAAAAGACTCCCGTCTGTCAAAGCTGCTGGATAGAAATCCTCCGGGCGTGGGAGTGTGACGCATCAGTGAGACGGCTCTGTCAGTCTGATGTCTTCACCTTTCTCCTTCCTTCACTTCTGTTGTTATCATCTAAATATTTTTAGCTGACCGTTGAATCTTTTACAATGATTCCTTTAGTGAAACCTTAACCTCACATAAAACTGCAATTCTGAAGAAAATGTTTCCCACACTGATCGTTATTAGAGGGTTGAAATAATGTTAAATGAATCTTAAAGTTTAATGAAGCTTATTCTATAAATATGTTTGTATTTGTCTGCGAGGACAACTTTTCTGTTAGCGGGACGTGGACAAGATGAGATCCGAGTCGAGCAGAGTTAATCCTGCTTCCAGACGAACAGACGAAGCTTCACGTCAGAACATCATTACTTTCACTTTGATGTCTATTTTTAGAATTCACTTATTGTTGTTTTGATTTGGAGCCATACACATCAAACTGAACTGTAAACGTAATGGTCACTGCGACCAACACTGCAGCCTCCCAGTACTCCTGTCTTTCTTATTCTCCCTGCCTATCTCACTTGTTCTCTGCTAACATCTTCCTTTGGACGCTGTAAATGCGTCATTGTTGCCTCTGGCTCCTCCCACAACAGCGTGGAGCAGACAGCAGTAATCTCAGAGAAAAGAAGCACGCTGACCTCCATCTTTACTACGACTGACTCACCGAGAGCCGTCTGAGGGCCAGAGTTTTGATTTCCATTCAGGACTCTTAGAACGTACTTCCTGTTTATTTATGACAAAGCATCATGGGAACTGTGGTTCCAAACCTGTGCCTCAAACATGAAGGAGACAAAGAATAATAAGAGTGGGGAAAAAGCTGCTCCAGTGGGCCTGTGGCTGTGAGACGATGTCAGAAAGCAGGAGATGAACGCCGATCTTCAGAGAGCTGCTCTGCCTCCTCCATCACGATAGTGCCCGCTCTTCTTCAGCCTGCAGCAGATGCTTCCTGCTCTGCAATAAAGCTAATGCATTTTTTATTGACGTGTATCCATGAGGAGGAAGCTCTGAATAAAGAATAGCAAGCCGGCTCCTTACGGCCCACTTTATTTGTCCGTTTCCATCACTGTCACTGTTTCACTGCTTCAGAGACTTTCCATCGTATCTGGACGCGTGCAAACCACAGTTTGGACTTTTTTATTGTTTCTGATTTTTAAGCTGGTTCAGTCGAGTTTTTTACTCTTTTTCATTTTGATGGTGTATCTTTTTGTTGTATACTGAATAATTAATCACGCCAACCTGCTGAGGCTGGATGTGACCCTCAGGGTGGGGAGGGGCTGTGATGTAAGTGACGGTTTCACGGCTGATGTTCGTCCGACGCCGTGATGCGAGCAGACTCCGTGCAGGTCAGAGACTCTCAGGCAACGTCCTCAGATACGAGTGCTCAGCGTGGGCGGGGTCTCCTTGCTTTCCTGCAGCGTCTGTGGGCTTTAACCATCAGCATCCTCCATCAGATGATGGAGGTCGTCTGCGGCCGCTCAGCCTTCTTCCTCGTATCTCATTAACACGACATCAGCACACAAGGCGCTGCACGCCAACGCTTCATTAATATTTCACAGTCAGGGGGACGCGTGCCCGGCAACGCGACCTTATGCAGATTAAGATGTTGGCAGGGATAAAATGAAACGCTGCCTCCTGATTATCAACGAGGTGCCAGAGGACGGGCGGAGGTCACACAGGTGCTGACCGCCGTCAGACAGAAAGGAGGCGGGACTGAAACAAACCAGGAGGGAACGACGCGTTCGCCGCTGCTTCTCTGTTAAACGTTTAGCTCATGAAGCTCAGAATGAACACATCGTTTTATTGACTGCTCTTATGACAAATGTTTAACCTCCTGAGACCTGAACTCTTCCACAGCAGCGTTTTTAATTTCTCTCTGATATTTGGGCTGATTGGGACCTGATCAATGTGAAAACAAAGAATTACCAGATTGTTTTTTACCTGATTTTTGTTTCTGATGAAAATAATATCCAGATGTGAGGATATTCATTTAAAATGTTGATAGAACAGCAGCAGCATAACGTCCTCGTAAGTGGACATCAGGCCCATGTAGAGCAAATTTGAGTATTTTGGTCTAAATAACCCAAAATGTCCACATATGTAGACGCAGGTCCTAGGAGGTTAAAGTGTTTTGTGGTTTCCTGCTCCTCCCTCTGTCACACCAGGCATGAAATAAGCCGTCACTGACGGCAGGTTTGCGTTCACGCCACAAAGAAAAGGAGCCGAGGAGGACGGGGTCACGAAGGAGCGGAGCATCATCCAAGCCGACAACGGGGATCTTCCGTGCTACCTCCACGCCTTTACTAGGGCTGCCACAAACGATTATTTTGATAGTCGACTAGTCACCGATTATTTTTGCGATTAGTCGACTAATCAGATCATCATCCATTAGACGTAAAACTACAGCTTATTGCACCAGCAGCATCTGCTCTTATATAACTATCATTAGCTTACAGCTTTAAGTGTTTAAGGTGCTAACTAAAAATAAAGACAAGATGATAGTTTATTAAATTTTAATGAAATTTGCAGATTGTTTCGGTGAAGTTTAATAAACTCCTTGCTGTCTAAAATATAACAGGTAGTGATGGGACGTTCTGTATCGAGGCTTCGGAGCGTGTGTCGAGTAATGGAGGGGGCGTTTCCGCGAAGCGCGTATCGAGGCTTGCTTCATTTATGGGAGGAGCTGAAAATGATGACGTCCGAAGCCTCGCTGCCCGGCTGTACCACGTGACTGGTTCATGAAGTGGTTCGAACTTTGCCGCGAGATATGACAGCGATATAAACCCTCAGACTTCATTCAAAAATGTGGGTGTTTGATGGAGAGTTGCGGTTAGTGAGAGTTTGGAGACCGTTTGGAGGTTTATGAGAGTGAGGAGAGAAAGTCAGGAGAGAATGGAGCCAGCTAAGAAGAGGAGGATGTCCTCCCCTGTGTGGGAACATTTTGATCTTATTCCTCCCAACAAGGTATGTAAATTTCTACAGAAGATGTATTTTCATGATACTGATGGTGCAATACAATTCATGTTGAGCTGTCTTGACTTTTGTACAAGGTGAAGTGTTTGCTATGTGCCAGGGAGCTGGGATATAACAGCAACACCTCATCCATGCTTAGGCACTACAGAGCTTTGCATGAGAATAAGGGGAACAGCGATTGTGGAGCAAGACCAGGTGAGCCATCAAATGCAATGATAATATAGCATGCAGTAATGTTACTAAATGATATAACAATATTATACAACTGTTATAAGTTACGTGTGTGATATTTATATTTGTGCTTTATCTTTATTGTCTTTCCTCAGGAGAACAATCTCAAATAGATGAAGACCTGGTTACCATGGTGATTGAGGACTCCCAGCCATTTAGCATTGTGGAGGACAAAGGATTCAAAAGATTTGTTAAATCATTAAATCCTAGCTATGTTCTCCCCACTAAAAAGGTCATAAAAGCAGTGAAAATTTAGTTTTTACAGAATAAAATGTGAACAGGCAGGACTGAGGCTCAAAGCCTCAGTGTGTAGCTGTCCATACCTCAACGTTACAAAAGCACAACCACTGTCCACACCCCAACCACACCTCACCTCACAGTAAATGATCATTTCCATTTTAAGCATTTCCAAATAATCATTTCCCATACTGCCACTATAAATATACACAGTATACTGCATCACTACAATATAGATGTTTTACACACTCCTTTTGTTGTTGACATTTACAGGCTGTGTGCAAAATGCCACACTCTTCAAATTCATGCCAGCTATTATTTTTACGTCCAGTAGGTGTCCTGCTAGAGCAAATGAAGCTTCATGAAGCTTTGTGCTGGGGTGAACCAATTGGATGAAAAGCTTCAGTGCTTCATGGGGCTTCATCTGCCCATCACTAATAACAGGACACCGGAGTATATTCTCCAGCATCTCACACTTCTGATAATCAGCTGTCTGCTTGACGTTTATTCAGCTGTGTAAAAACTATAACTTTAATCTCAGCCAAACCGATTTACTCAGGAACAAATAAAATACTAAAAAAAGCCAAACAACAACATTTTAAGTTATCTAAGTGACTCATATATCATGTTTAACCTGAGTAGTGAAAGACAGCGGTGGGTTTGAAAACGATTTGCGGGGAGTCCGGTGTTCTCACGGCGCTAGTTAGCCTAGCTCCGGCTAGCTAACGAGCTAGTGGGTAACAGACGTCTCCGAAAACGTCGGAGCGCTTTTGAAAATATGTGGTGTCCTGATAAACTGAGCAGATATTTGAGGTTTACACAGCTACATTCTCGCCTGAAAATATGTTAAACGTTTATTTTGTGACCCAGAAAGAATAATAAGAGTAACATTAAAACTAACTAGCTGCCGCCATTGTTGGAAACTGCGCTGGGCCGCGCTATGAATTCTGGGACACAGCTTCTTCTTCTTCTTCTTCTTCTTCTTCGGGGTTTAACGGTAGCTGACATCCTTGTACATGCAGTGCTGCCATCTTCTGTTTCAGTCCGTTATTACACTCTTAAATCCTGCTACTTATTCCTGCGTCTTTTGGGATCTTACAAAGCTTCAAACGACGCGTCGACTATTAAATCAGTCGTCGACGATTTTGATAGTCGACGTAATCGTGACTAGTCGACAAATCGTGGCAGCCCTAGCCTTTACCGGGTTTCCTGAGTGACACATGACGGGACTAACATTAAAACAAACAGCGACAGACGAGCAGCCACGTACACCGGCGCCATCTATAACCAAAAGGATCCATTACAGCAGACCTCCCCAAACTGTGGGGGGCGCAGAGCCATTGCAGGGGGGGCGCGGAATGAAAAGGGGGGAAAAAACAAACCGCTTGGACACTGCTAGCACGGCGCCCACACAAACGCAAAGCAGGAGATGAAGCATCGCTGAATATGTTTCCAAACCAACTTCATTCTAAGCCAAAGAAAATATGGTGAAGCAAATCTGCCCTTTGGCTTCACCTGCACAGGTGCTGAGGCAGGTCTCCCTGCAGGTCTTCCCTGCGTCGGGAGCAGCGCTGGGCTGTTTAAATCACGGAAAAACAGGATCCCACAGTTGTTTATACTTTTAACCACAGAGAGGCATTTTTGAAAAATGTATTGACAGCAATGTTGAACATTATTACACAGGAAAAAACAACTACATGTAAAATAATCACACCGTGAGCCTCTGCCTTTGTAATGGAGGGACAGTAACTGCGTGTAAACCTGCAGACAGTCAGATTAACAGTATTTCGTCTCTATCATTCTGCAATTCATCTCCTGTAAACAATAACGTGGCCACAGCGTGGCGTGAAAAAGACACATAGCTTTGACGCTGCGTGACCAACTCTGCATTCCTCGTCCACACGGAAACACAAAAAAAGGAGTTTTAAAAGTCTGTTTTCGGTGATTCGAAACGCCGTTTACGTGGACGAAACAGCTGCGTGTTCAAAATCACCCGTGTACGCAGCGTAAAAGAGTTAGTGGTTTATTTATTACTACCTGCAGTTTACTTGTATTTGCTTAACTGTTTACTAAATGTTTGAGGTGTAAAATAAACCGCAATGGAGCAAAATATGGGCGTGTGTGGGTGGAGGACGTGTGCGTGCCTGCGCGCAAGGGGGGGCGTGAACATTTTTCTTGTAAAACAAGGGGGGCCCAGCAAAAAAAGGTTGGGAACCGCTGCATTACAGGAAGACGAGCTGCTGATAGGGCTTTGGAGTTGACGTCACGCCGCAATGCATTATGGGAGCGCAGTGCCATTTTCGGGGTCTACGAATCAAACCAAACACACTGTGTTGGAACGACGACTACAAGAAAGATGCTTAAAAGCAGCTCAAAAGAGAATGAACTGTATAGAGACCGATTTCATCCAGAGGCGAAGCGGCGGTACTTGCAGAAAATAGCGTGCATTGGAAATGTGAACCCGTATGAAATACGGCCGTGGAGTAAAAACCCTGAAGACCAACCGCTACTGACGTAGCCTGACATATTTCATACCTTATCTGTGGAGTCAGCGCGTACAAGTCGTCATTCAAACAAAGGTAAGTCAGCTCGAGTACTGTGAAATGCGTTTGATTTCCCTGCAAACATTCAGATTACTGCAGCATAA
Source organism: Aulonocara stuartgranti (assembly GCF_965226115.1). Taxonomy (NCBI): domain Eukaryota; kingdom Metazoa; phylum Chordata; class Actinopteri; order Cichliformes; family Cichlidae; genus Aulonocara; species Aulonocara stuartgranti. The sequence goes on from NC_138945.1 coordinate 580,251, forward strand.
ATTCATTCATGAGGGGAAATTACAGTGAGAACATGTGGAGGCTGTTAGGTGGATAACAGTGAGTTCAGTGCATTGATGTGACACTGTCCTGAAGGATTTAGTTATTCTTTATGGTTAAAGAAATTGCACTAATTTATTCATATTTATTATAAATAATCCTAATTAAACATCTTCCTTCCATGTTTGTATCCTGTGTCACTAAAAATACATTTTATTTTAATTTTATACATCGATCAATGACCTGCAGAATCTCCTTATCATATTAAGGGATTCATAATTGTCACTTTATGCTTTCTCCATCTCTAAAGTGATGACATCCTTGCATTACATCCTTTAGGTTCATTTTCTGCAGGCAGATTTACACTATAACATGCAGCGTTCTATAGATGGACACATAAAGAAATGCATAATTACATGTATGTGCTAACTTTCTAAACACTTTGTTACATTTATGATAAAGTAGATAAAACACATTTATGTCGGCCTTGGCTCATAGTTCTTGTCTTTAAATGAACTTTGTCTGTGTGTGTTTCAGGTGCTGCACTCTAAGACTGAATGAACCAGCATTGCAGCCATGAGTCACTGTGAGCATCACAGGGAAGGTTGAAGCCGCCCACTGCACCTGTAAGGCCGGAGTCACCGAGACCTGCAGCCACGTCACTGCTCTTCTGTTTAAAGTAGAAGCAACAGTGTTGATCTGTGGCACAAGGACTGTTACAGATGAACCTGCATACTGGGTTTTGCTGGGCAATGTGACCAAGATACAGTCAGAGGTTGGCCATAAGATAGACATAAGATAAACATAAACAGACCATCTGTAGTGACAGGTAAAAGGAGCCGTCCTCAAAAAAGAAAAACCCCACCTGCTACTGTGGAGGAGTCGTCACTGCTATTGGATACTTTGCTGGAACACAGTAAAGCTGTGGGTTGTGGGAATGACCCATCATGTTTTATCTAGGGGTCTAGATTTATGCCTGTAGTGCACTGCCGTGTAAATAATTTGCATTTACTGAATATGTACTGACTGAGTCCCACTGTTCAAAAGTTGAATAAAGAAACAAACTAATTTTTGCTCTTTTTTTTTTTATTAAAACCACCTTATAGAACATCACATCAGTTACAATGATGATGTCATTTATAGTTTACAAATGACAAAATGTTTACACAAAATCATGAGTGTTTACATGATATCACCCACTACTAACATTATTTACTGTATCTTTTGAAAAAATACAGCGATTTTAACAGCACAAGACTTAAGAATATTTAACAGGAGCAGGTTTCATTTTCCCTGGTTTTATTATCACACTGTTCACCAAACGCAGCAAACCTTCACCATCTTATCCAGGAGGGTCCCCTCTTCACCCTCACATGGAAGAAGTAATCTGATTGGCATGGTGGTTTGTTTGAAGCAGGTCCCTTGTGTAGCGCTGGAACCCAGTCACGATGTTTCATCCATTTCATCGGCTGGTTTGCTGCAATAATGCCAAATAATTAGCATCTCTATAGATAGAAGGTAGTTCTGCAAAATCACTCAGTAGGATGTTTGTTCTAATTTGCTATGAGCTCAGAGCGCATCGAAAACAAAACTAATAGGCTATAAAGATATGAACATATTTAGAACTTACCGGAATGAAAATGTCTGGAGCACCAACAGATATTTGGAGATGGAAGAGAACTGCACGTCAGCTCGTCTCACAGCTGCTATCCAGGCTAGACGCCTTCGTTTGGTAACATCGATACACGAGCTGCCTCATGTTGCTTCCAGGTTGGGAAAGAATGAAAAGACAAACCATTTTCAAGCTTATTCTCTTGCCGGTCGTGTGATCGTACATTGCAGCCGAGCACACAGCAAATACGAACCATGGCTGTTGTGTGTGATTTCGCTCCCTTTTCACTTGCGCTAGACCCCCAAAATGGCGGATCGGGCCAAAATCCTTTCCACGCCCACCCCCCGTGACATCACGCTCCAAAGCCCTATTGGCTGCAGGAGGGCTCCGAGATGACCTCGAGCTGAGCCGCTCTCAGGTGAAGAACACCTGCAGGACGTCTTCCACAGGGCTTCGAAAACAGCCTCCGATAACAGCGCTCGCACACTAATGTCGCCGTGGTGCTGAGCGGCGGTCTCTGACTCTTATTCCTGAGGAGCAGCCAATCACAGCACAGCGTTTTCGTCACAAACATTCAGACGGCATGAGGACGAGCAGGAAGCTCTCACAGATGATTGGACGAACTCACCTAAAGAAAAAA
>NC_138945.1:587500-647500 GCF_965226115.1 Aulonocara stuartgranti
CCTAAAACCTCAGAGGTGGTGCTGAACATGCAAAGACACAGCATGCTGCAGGTTTCTACGCCCTGCAGGGGGCAGCGTAACGAGCACCAGAGTGAAAGGAGGCGAAGAAAACATGGAGAAGAACTAACCTGGGCGCCGCTGGAGGACCGGCTCGGTGAGGTTCTGCAGGCGGGCGAGCAGCAGCAGCGATCCGGCTCCCAGCAGCAGGAGGAACCACAGGGAGCAGCAGAGGGAGCAGGGCGGCTTCACGGCCGCACACAGCAGCCTCCTCCGAACGCCCAGCAGGCTCATCCTGGACAGACCACGGCGAGCACCTGAGGAGACAAACACTTCAGACGAGATCTGATAAAGACATGCAAACCTGATGCTCGCCGTGTGACTGCACGCCATCGGATGCCTCTGGGGCCGAGCTTCGGCGTTTCACTCTGAGCGCCGACGGTTCCTCTCCGTTTCCTTTAAACACCGTCACCTGCTCCACCTCCTCCAACCACACTCCTGCTGCCTCAGTACCTTTATTGTCTCTCCGGCAGCTCCACCTGCGGTATAAATGTGAAAATTTTACACCGCCTCAGGTTGTTATCAAGTACCCTCCATCACCTCACAAACATGAGTGTCGACACCGCCCGCCCAGCAGGGTGATGACCACACCCCACAGCCATTACACACACGATGGAAAGATCCACATGAAACCCCCAAACAGCTGCACGCTGGCTGGATGCTGATAGGCTGAAACCTCCACGGAAGCTGCAGGTGAAGGCCGGGGTGGCCGTTGGAGCCATGCTGCACCTCCTGAGGAGGAGGAGGAGGTGGTCAACACAGAGGAGAGTTTCACCGTGAGTGTTTCCAATAAAATGAATCGTTCTCATCAAACACGGACATCTGCAGTAAGTCTTACATCATTGTTGACATTATTTTGTAGCTGTCCCCTCCCACAGAGGACAGAAGTCACCATGGCAATATACCTGTAGAGGTCCGCATCCCTCCATGGATACCCAACCATCACTGACCCACCACCGAGCCGCAGAGCCGGCGTTCTCCTCGGCTTCTCCAGACACTTTCAGCTCTGACACATGTGCTCAGGCTGAGCCCGCCCTCATCTCTGCAGAGCCGGGCGGCAGCGGTGGACTTGCCGGTTCTGGTGTTCTACTGCAGTGAGCGTGGGCCCACTACAGGACATGTGGCCCTCAGGCAAACCTCATGAAGTCTATTTCTGATTGTTTGGTCAGAAACGTTCACACCAGTGACCTGCTACAGGTCTTCCTCTTTGCACAAAGGAGCAGATACTGGTCCTGCTGATGGGTTAAGGCCTTCTATGGCCCAGTCCAGTAACCGTCCGTCTCCTGAAGTCTCCTCTGCGCTCCTCAGACGGTGCTGGGAGACACAGCAAACCTGACGATGGCACGTACTGATGTGCCATCCTGGAGGAGTTGAACAACCTGTGTGGCCTCTGCAGGGTCCGGGTGTCACCTCGTGCTGCCAGCTGTGACACTGACCACAGCCAAACGCAAAACCAGTGACACACTGTCAAAGGCCTCCGACAGCTCGGTGCTCATTGGAGGTTAAATTCCTGGTTTTGTGAATGGAGTCTGGTGGAGCGTGACACTTTCACTTCCTGTCAGAATATCACAAACCTGCTCTCTCTGTGGGAACTGAGCATGTGCAATAACATGACGTTCTACTTCCTGTGACTCTTTTCCCCACGAGGATCATTTTGGCGTCCGCCCACTCACGCTCTGACCAAGAGAATGATGGAGAACATGAGGGTGATTTACGAGTGGTGGGGGAGGAAAACGAGAGCTGCTCCTGGTCCTCCAGTGCTTCCTGAAAACTCACAATCAGCTGATCGATCACTCAGACGCTCCTTTAATAACGTCTTCATTAGACTTTGGTTCTCAGGTTGCTCGCTCTCGCTGGCCTTTTAAAGCTCCTTCAGTTTATTTTCTGTTTCCACAGCACTGATCCATGCACAGCGACCTGCAGGTTATCACCACCGCCCACCAAGTGATTCAGTTTATTTTGAAAAGTCTCAACAGGATCTCCAGCTTTATTGTGAAAGGTTTATGTGGAAAATAAACAAGCGGATGGCAGAGCCATGCAATGGTTTTACCACCGTTGTTGCTAATGACGACGAGTAAAAACAGTTGCAGTTTATTTTGCGACACCACGAAACAAACGATAGACGTTTTCATATCGTTATCTGATATATATCATTATATCACACGGCCCTACTCCATCCTGACACACTCACGTCCTTCTACCCCCCTAAAAAAGCCTGAAAGTCAAATGACTGTGATCCATGTGGCAGACGAATAAAACTCCTGAAAGCTCCTGACTGTGCCGGAAACTCACTCTCGTACACGGAGTCATCTTTACCGACAGGTGGGTCCACGAACTCTGTGCTGGACCACACCTGCACCACTAGGTGGCAGCACTGCACCTGAACAAGAGAAGATACGACTTATAGGGACACGTGAAGCGCCTCCATCCTGGTTTCTATGACGATAACTGATCAAGCAGGTACACTTTGACATGACCACAGGAGGGCGCCATCACAGGACAAAAACCAATGCCATCACTGGCTGTTTACCTGCTCTGTGTGTGTGTGTGTGTGTGTGTGTGTGTGTGTGTGTGTGTGTGTGCGTTTGTTTTTACTGCACAGCCATCTCTCCTGCTGACTGCACACTTCCTGCTCCCATGAGGCTGAGCAGGAACATCTGTTTGCAGCATCACAGCAGGTGAGCCCATAACACACACACACGCACACACACACACGCGCACGCACACACACACACACACACACACGCACACACGCACACACGCACACACACACACGCACACACACACACACACACGCGCACACACTAGAACACACACACGCACGCACACACACACGCACACACACACACACACACACACGCACGCACACACACACACACACACACACACGCACGCACACACACACACACACTCCTGCAGTGTCTGTATCTTTTGTGCTGAGAGACTCTGTGATGGTTTCAGATGTTTTCAGCTGATCATGTGACACGCATAACTGGATCCAGCCAATCAGTCTGTTTATTTATTCCATCCATCCTCTGCTGCTGATCCAGCTCAGGGTCTATCCACAGAAGCTTCCCAGCCTCCTCCTGCTCCTCCTCCAACTCCTCCTCCTTGCACTTAGGTGTTCCTAGACCAGCTGAGAGAGATCACCTCTGCAGTGTGGCCGAGTTTATGCCCCGGCCTCCGCCCCGTGGAAAGAGCTGACCTAGGAGGCATGGAGTGGACTTCCTTAGACTTAGAAATGATTACAATGAAAATAAATCAATAAGGCCTCCCAAGGCTTCAAAACGGGTGTCGGTGCTGTGATGTCACCAATCTGTCATACTGTACAAATTAAACCAGTGTTTCCAACCTTTTGGAGCCACAGCATATGTTTCACATTACAAAAATCCCACAGCAAAAACAAAAATGCCACAAAAAGCACATTGATCATTTCCCCCGCACTCCAGGCAGAGCAGAGTTGGCTCGGTTTGTCCCCAGCAGTGTTGGGTAAGTTACTTTAAAATAGTAACTTAGTTACATTACTAGTTGCTTCTCTCAAAAGTAACTCAGTTACTTCAAGTTACTCGTTACTTTCAGAGTAACTAGTTACTAGGGAAAGTAACTTTGGTTTTACTCAGACTTCTCTTGTTAATGTGTTGCTCCCATAACTTTGCAGTCTTCTAGCTTGCTTACTTGCCACAGTGCACTGTGCCACCTACCAACAGAAAGAAAAAGATAATGTGCATATTTCCACGAGAGAAATCCCACGCCTGGACCGTCATTGACTGCTGCCATGATTCTAGCCTACGTCACAGAGTCATGTGCGCCTTTTACATCCAACATAAAAACTGCAGTCGTGGTGCTTCGATTGTACTCAGAACTCAGAAATTCTGCCTTCTGAATAGGAAGATGTAGGTAACACCAGACTGCAGATGAGCTGCATACAGGGCTGGACTGGGACAGAAAATAGTCCCGGGCATTTTGACTAGAGACCGGCCCACCATTATAGGAAAACTCATAAAGCCTTTGAATGAAAACAAACGCTGTTGTGACAGTGATGTTCACTGTTCTGATGGTATATATGCATCAATCTATCAATCGTTTGTTGTAAGATTCAGATAATTATTTTTTAAAAGCGAGACATTTTAAATGAGAATAAGAAAGAAAAGTATTTCTTTGTGCCCCCCTCTCCCTGTTAATGCCCTACCTGCCCCCCTGGCAACACTTTGCTAGACCCGCCCCTGCACAGTTACCAGCTGTCAGCTGCTTAGAAAAGGATCCTGGTGTTATTTGTCTCTCAGAAACAGTTCATAACTTCAACTCATTCCTGTCACCTAAAAGGTAAACCTGTTTCTCCATCACCTGTTCAGCTCTGATGGTTCAGTAAGGACATCTCCTGGTTTCATCTTCATGTTTCCCTCTCACCAGATAACCAAACCGACATCATGACCAGCAGCTTTACAGCTGTGGCTCCAGCAAACATCAGCTGATACTAGAAATTAATATTAAATAAATTCTAACAACAGCTGATCAAGCTTAAACGTGCTGCTGTTGTTTAGCGCGACATCCGCTGGTTTCCTCTTTCTGGCGCAAAGTGGGCGATAAATAAACAAGAGAGCCGATCAGCTGATCATTGATCAGTTTCATGATTGAAGTAGAAACAGGAGAGGGAGGGGGGAGAATGAAAGAAGAAGAGGCAGCTGTGCAGCAAAGACACAGAATAACTGCAGCTTTGTCTTTTTCATTGTAGCTGAATTACGGGACAAACTGTTCCTTTTCACCTCAATAAGAAACGCGTAATATTTCCTCTGAATACCAGACGGGACGGCTGGCAACTCTAATAACTTATGAACAAAATAAAGTTCAACATCAGTAACATAGCACCACCCAGCTGTATAGAAACTCCGTCATGCTAGCTAGCACGCAGTACGGAGAAAGTCAGAATAACGAAAATAAACTCCACCTAAACCTGGTTCATATCTGACCCAGAGAGACTGCAGGTCATAACTTCTTACCTGAAGTTCAGTTCACACTCGGACCGGCAGCCGCCTCGGGTCTCTCTTCCTCCTGCCTCCCTTTTCCTTCATCCACCTGCTGGCCTCCACCACTTGCTAATGTTACTGAATCTGTGGAAGCTCCGCGATGCCACCGCACGAAGTAACGAGTAACGACCCTATCTAAATCCCAGTAACGACTAACGCGCTCCTGGTTTTGGCATAATAACTAGTTACCGTGCTCGTTACCACAATAATAACGTAGTTACTGTAACGCGTTACTTAATAACGCGTTAGTCCCAACACTGGTCCCCAGTTTACCTTTTTTGCTTCCTTCTGACCACTGCTCATGCTGGGCCTTCACCTGGGTCGGAGTTTCCTCCAGGACCAGGTCACACTGACTACTTTTCTGACTATTGTCATTTCTTCGTCGTCGTCTTCTGTCTTACTGGCAGTTGGCGACCCACTGAATTAGAGCAGGTAGTTGTACTGCCCTCTAGTGGAAGAGAATGTCATTGTTCTGCCCGTTACTCACGCTAATTACGGCGGTCCGTTTGGTACTGGGCTGCGAGAGTTGAGGCTCGGGTTTGAAATTTATGGTTTTCACGGTTTTATCGGGTTTTTTAATCGTTTTTATCGTTAACTCTGTTTCCCTGGGTCTTTTCCTTGTGTGTTATGAATAAATCTTCTGTTTTTGGTACTGGTTTTATTTTGTTGTATTTATCTGCGACACCTTAAAAGCCGGTCCCGTGGCCCAGTGGTTGGGAAACACTGTATTAAACTATATTATATCAAATCACAGAAGGGCTGCAACAATTGACTGAGTATTTCGAATAATTTAATTAGGAAAAATTTGACAAATTTTTTGCGTCAATGTTTCGTTTAAGGCACGGCTCTGTAGTGTGCTATCGTCACCATGGAAACGGTTACCATGGTAAATCTTAATACTGAACTGAGGCCTCAGTTACACAGGCGACTGCCTGGCAACCGTTGCTAGGGAAGCATGTACTCATCAAGTGGTCGGTTGGTGGAGCTGCACCAAAACCTCGTAACCAGAAACAGAGACCGTCAAAGTAAAAGTCTTGCCTTTGGAAATATGTTGGTTTAAGCAGTGCAGCACAGCTTTTACTTTGAAGGTGTCGGTTTTCACAGTTTCGCCGCAGCTCGGAGAGTAAATGGCGAGTGAATCACTCCCGTCTCCAACAGTCTGATTTATAACAAAGGAAACGAAGAGCACCACGTTGATTTTATCATCGCTCTCAAAGCAGTGGCTGTGATCTGTTTGCGATAAGGACGGTTTTCAGCCGCAGGCGGATCGACCTCGACGTCTGAGATCACCGCTGAGACGCTTTGTTCTGTTTTCTGAAGTTTTACAGCAGAAACTTTTGTTCCTCTAATAATAATAAATGTGTTATTAAGGTTTCTATTAGCGACGAGTGGCTGATGATTTATAGCATCACGCTGCAGCAGCTCATTCTGCTGAAACGAGGATAAACAGCCTGCATTTAAATAAAACAGGGCGGCTGAGAACAAGACGCTGCGTGCAGAAAGAATCCAGCCAGGCTGATTTGAGTGTTTGTTGGCAGGATTAAAGAAAAACCATCAGGCTGCATCTAATGAAGCATGAAATACTGAGAACAAATAATCAGGTTTCTGAGTATTTTCCCCCAAACAGGTCGCAGTCCCAACTGAAGATTCATTTAGTCAGAAAACCAAGAACACGGCAGGAAACTCAGAGGAACGAGTCACAACGAAGAGTCGAGAGGACGACCCCTCCTCACGTCCTTGTCGAGTCAAACTCTGGGCCTCCAGCTGACCGCTCGGCAAGGACGCTTCAATCCTGCCGCGCCCGGATTAACATGACGGCAGGAGATGGATACCCTGCAGTGTGATGGCAGAGCTCCACGCCGTACACCACAATCACACCTCCCTGAGCGACATCATCAACACTCTGAAACAGGAAACGCCCGCTGTCATCGAACCGCCACAGACGTTTTGAGCTGCGTCAATATTGTGACTGCAGCGCTCACAGATTATTGACACGCTGAAGGAAACCACGGAACAAACGAGAGCAAACAATCAGGGTAAACTGCAACAGGAGAACTCACGCTAACTGCACTGAGGGAGAAACTACAGAGAAAATATGAATAAAGTGTGACACAGTACAAGCACCGAGTCTGCTGGTCTGGGCTCGTGTTCCTCCACAGCTGCAGGACGAGTCCCACCAACAGCTGAAAGTTACAGGAACATGTTTGCAGAAGATTTCCTCACTTTTCTTCAAACTTTTGTTCTCCTAGTATCTGAAAGTAAAGTGTTTTAAGAACAAATACATGTGCTGACTTTGTCGTTGCGGTGCTCTCCAGCAGGACCGGGAGAGTATCCTGAGTTATTCACATGGTTCCTACAGGAATCATTCAGCAGCCTCGTACCTGCAGGACGTGTTCACACGCCGGTTTGGTTGAAGTCAAAGCTAATGAGACAGCAGCCTGAACACTTATGTACAGTTGGTACATAAAATGAGAGCTTGTGCAGGCGGCGGGTGCCCAGGAGGGCAAAGAAAGCCGATAAAGGAGTCATTTTTAACAGTAAGCAGCTCACCGAGAAATTCCACCTCTGTGTAGCTGCACCACAGACGCTGAGACAGCCTCCATCATCACGGTTACAGTCGGTCTTTCGCTCTGCTTTGTGTGCAGATACAAAGACAGAAAATGGGCTGCGTGAGCGAGGCTGCAGCAGCTCGCTCAGACCGTTTAGTGCTAATTGTTCAGAGTTCAGGATGAGGCCAAGGACGGCGTGCGGGCTGAGAAACGAGCCAGAGCTCGGGGACAAAGAGTCCCACGCTGCCCCTGAAATGAAGGTGACCCGAGCTGGAAAGCGAGCGGAGGCACGAGTGGCGTTTCTGCAGCTTGTTTGATACTGTGGACTTTCCACTGTGCTTCCCTGATCTCTGAGTTCAGCTCCTCACACTCAGCAGCAGCACAGCGCTCGACACACAGCAGGAGTTTCTGTGCCGCTGCCGCGTACGTGGACGTTAACTGATCATCCTCGCGGCCCAAATCAGTTTTCTACTTCCTGCCTTCTCGACTCCGTCCGCTGTTTTCGGCACAGCGGGTGTCACCACGAAACGAGATTAACTGACGGTGTTTAACGCAGACAGATCACCATGGTAACTGACGATGGTCTGACCTGTTTGTATGTTTATCACAGTGAACATTCAGTAAAACAAACACTTCATATACTCAGTGTCTCATTGGACTGTGGGACCGAGCTGAGCAGGTGAGTCCAGTTTGAAGTCTCAGAAATAATTTACCATGTCAGCTGACATAACACTGCTTTGTTCTTCTGCAGCACTTATCTTAGTCTCACCATTTTACTCTGGGTCACCTGTTCCTCTGACACTGTCCGACTGAAGGAGGAGATGAAAAGGATTCAAACACCTCGTTTAATGGGAGCACACTGAGGTTAATTATGGAGTTCCACAGGGTTCAGTGCTAGGACCAATTCTGTTTACATTATACATGCTTCCCTTAGGCAGCATCATTAGAAGACATAGCATACATTTTCACTGCTATGCAGATGACACCCAGCTCTATCTGTCCATGAAGCCAGATAACACACACCAATGAGTTAAACTGCAGGAATGTCTTAAAGACATAAAGACCTGGATGGCCGCTAACTTTCTGCTTCTTAATTCAATTCAGATCAAACTGAGGTTATTGTACTCGGCCCTGAAAAGCCTAGAAAGATGGTATCTAAGCAGATTCTTACTCTGGATGGCATTACCTTGGCCTCCAGTAACACTGTGAGGAACCTTGGAGTCATTTTTGACCAGGACATGTCCTTCAACGCACATATTAAACAAATATGTAAGACTGCTTTCTTCCATTTGTGCAACATCTCTAAAGTTAGAAATATCCTGTCTCAGAGTGATGCTGAAAAACTAGTTCATGCATTTATTACTTCCAGGCTGGACGACTGTAATTCATTATTATCAGGAAGTCCTAAAAACTCCCTGAAAAGCCTTCAGCTGATCCAAAATGCTGCAGCAAGAGTCCTGACAGGGACTAGAAAGAGAGAGCAGATTTCTCCTGTTTTGGCTTCCTGTTAAATCCAGAATTCAAAATCTAATTCATGTTTCCATCATTTACCCAGGAATAAAAATGTAATTTTCTTGGATCTCTCCGACTTTTACTCCCTGAAAAAGAAACATACATCCCCATGGACATCTTTTACTTTAATAAAGCATCACATTTAATGAGAAATGTCAAACTGCGCCTCTGACAGGAGCATTTGTGGCGATGCAGCTTTCTGATCTTTGAATCACCTCAGCTGAAATACTCTGTCCGTCCTTACGGACGACTGCACGGAAATATGAAATAACCATAATCAGGAATATAATCTGCAAATCCGATGAGTTGATAAGCCACCTCCTCCGGCACAATAAAGGGCTTGTGTGGTCCCCTCGACGCGAGCTAGGAAGATTAATCCCTCTCATTCCGTTATGGGACTCTAATCTTATGGGATAACATATACGGAAATCTCCACCTCCGTTCACGTTTATCCGCAAGCTGCAGCACGAGGTGGACAGCAGGGTGGAGGTCCTGCGTTAAGTGTGAGGTCACTCCGGCTTATCGTCACCTTTTCCATCTGTTCCCTACGTTCTCTCCGTGCCTCTCCTGAACTCGGACGAGCTGATCAGGTCACGCGATAAATGTCATGATTTATATGATGAGTAAAAGTTGTAGGTTATCAGAAGAGAGGCACCTCTCCATCATACTAGCACACCAACCCACGCCCAGAGCTGTGGACTGGTGTGGGACCCGGGGCATGGGGCGACTGCTGGAGCCAGTTTTTGTGTTTGCTTTCAATCTGGAGTCAGACCTGATCTAGACCTGGTCTCAGTCAGACTGGGTCTCAGTCGGACCCGGTCTCAGACCTGGTCTTGGTTTTGTCTGTTGTCCTGGAGTCAGACCTGATCTAGACCTGGGCCCTGTTTCAGGAAGCCGGTTTAGTGCAAACTCTGAGTAAGTATATCCTGAGTTAACGAAAACTCTGGGTTTTCGGTTTCACAAAGCGAGTTTAGATTAATTCTGAGTGAGTTACTATGACGACACACTCCGTGAAGCTAACCTGCCCCCTAGCAGGTTTACTTCTACTAACCCTGACTTTCTCCGCCCCTTTGTCAGAAACCTGACTGTAGGAAGTGTCAGACATGGCGTGCTCCTTCCTTGAAGAGCCAGTAGATGTTGAAGCCCAAATTCTCCACAGAGCTCTCCGCCGGGAGAGAGTGATTAGAGCGCGTTCGGACATTTTATCATTTCCTGATGATTTCCTGTGTGAACGTTACCGTTTTTCAGCACAATCTATAAGTCATTTGGATAACATCCTCAGACCTAATATTGCTCATGTGACACATCGCGGACATCCTCTCAGTTCTGTACATATTATTTGTATCGCACTTCGGTTTTTTGCAAACGGCAGCTTTCTGTATAATATTGGTGATGCTGAGCACGTTTCCAAGGCTACCGTCTGTCGGGCAGTCAGGAATGTTACAGTTGCACTGAAACGTCTCCTGTACTCGTTTGTGGTGTTCCCCGGTCACAGACCCACAAGATTTATCAAAGAGGGATTCCACAAAATTGCAGGTATCAGGATGAACGAAACTTAATTCATGATGTGGTGATATTTGAACTACTACTTAAATTTTACATTTATTCTCACGGTTCCCAGGCGTGATTGGCTGTATAGATGGCACTCACATTCCAATCATTGCTCCTTCAGTAAATGAAGGAGACTATGTGAACAGGAAGTCTTTCCACAGCATTAATGTGCAGGTACATAGTTCCCTGTAGCATGTCAAACTAACAAATTATTTCATTATAGTAATGGATGCTAATTTGTGTTCTCTGCACTGTGAAGATCATATGTGATGCTGCCAACATTATCACAAATGTGGAAGCCAAGTGGCCAGGCTCTGTGAGTGGTGGTGGTGGAGGACCCCCACCTGTTTTTCGGGCCTCCGCTTTTTTCCTGTTGGCTATAACGGGTCACATTTGAGCATACAGAGTAAGCAAATATGTACTTGTAATGTGCTCAGATAATTTCAATAAGTGCTTACAGAGGGGAAATTAATGTAGCCTCTAACTGCAATTGATTTACATCGGACAAACAGATCAAGCACTATGGCTCATAATACAATTACACCTTACCTGTTTGGACTATATTTTTATATTTCATTTTTACTTGCTGCCAGGAACGTTTGGGGCCTGTTGGGTTGCACCTGCGCTCACATCACATTGCAAAATAAAATGTATAAAATAAAAAATAAAATATAATGAAATAATGTGTTAAATGGGTGGAAATCCCTAGATCAATGTTTAAATTAACACTCACGCATTGACTCTGTCGGCTATGTTTTGCCATGCATGCTCCCTTTCTTTTGCAGCTGAGGCTGTGTTACTTTTTTTCCGCAAAATTTGCATGTTATCAGCATATACTGCCATCAGAATTTCGGCCTCAAGCGCTGTAAAATACATTGACCGCGCCTTCAGACAGTGGAAAAATGTCAGTCCTAGTTTTACTGGATCTCAGTGCAGCATTTGATACAGTTGACCACAACATATTACTCAAACGACTGGAGAACTGGGCAGGTCTTTCAGGAACTGTACTAAACTGGTTCAAAACATACGTAGAAAACAGGAAATACTTTGTATCAATAGGTAACTTCACATCTGAGCAGACAAGTATCACATGTGGAGTTCCCCAAGGTTCCATCTTGGGACCCCTTCTGTTTAACATTTACATGCTCCCACTGGCACAGATTATAAAGAACAACAAAATAAACTATCACAGCTATGCAGATGACACACAAATATATATCACAATGTCACCAGGAGACCGAGGCCCTGTACAGGCTCTTGGTAAATGCATTGAGGAAATCAATGACTGGTTGTGCCACAATTTTCTCCAGCTAAACAAAAACAAACTGAGGTAATAGTCTTTGGCGCCAAAGAAAAACGATTACAGGTCACCAGAGAACTTCAATCTATACATCTAAAAACCACAAACCAGGCGAGAAATTTGGGTGTAGTGATGGATGCAGACCTAAACTTAGAAAAACACATTAAGACAATAACAAAGTCAGCTTACTATCACCTCAAGAATATATCAAGGATAAAAGATCTGATGTCTCAACAGGACCTGGAAAAACTAGTCCATGCATTCATCTTTAGTAGGCTTGATTACTGTAACAGCATCTTTACAGGTCTACCTAAAAAATCAGTCAGACAACTACAGCTCATTCAGAACTCTGCTGCTCGAGTCCTCACTAAGACCAAAAAAGTGGACCACATCAGTCCAGCTCTGAGGTCTTTACACTGGCTGCCTGTCCGTCAGAGGATAGACTTTAAAGTTCTGATGCTGGTCTATAAAGCTCTGAATGGTTTAGGACCAAAATACATCAATGACCTCCTGACCCAGTATGAACCATCCAGATCCCTCAGGTCATCTGGATCCGGTCTTTTATCAGTTCCCAGAGTCAGAACCAGACACGGAGAAGCTGCATTCAGCTTTTATGCTCCTTATATCTGGAACAAACTCCCAGAAAGCCTCAGATCAGCTGAAACACTCAGTTTATTTAAATCCAGGTTGAAGACTCACCTATTCTCAGCTGCATTTGAATAAAGCACCAAATCCACACTTTAAGCTTAAATTTCAAAACTTACATTTAACTACTGATTTTATCTGTTTTGATTTTATATACTGTTGTTTGTTTGTTTGTTTGTTTGTTTGTTAATTAGTTAGTTATCGTCCCGATACCCAAAAACTCCAACCCATCTTGCCTCAATGATTACCGCCCAGTAGCACTCACCCCCATCATCACTAAGTGCTTAGAGCGACTGGTCCTAGCACACTTCAAATCCTGTCTCCCCCCCACCCTGGACCCCCACCAATTCGCATACCGCCGGAACAGGAGCACAGAGGATGCAGTCTCCATCGCACTGCACTCTGTCCTCTCACACCTGGACAACAACAACACCTACGCCAGAATGCTGTTTATAGACTTCAGTTCAGCATTCAATACAATCCACCCCTCACAACTCATCAGGAAACTGACAGACCTGGGTATCAGTTCCCTCATCTGCAAATGGTTACTGGACTTCCTGACCAACCGCCCCCAACATGTCCGGCTGGATAACCGCTGCTCATCTACCATCACAATGAACACCGGTGTACCACAAGGCTGTGTGATGAGCCCTTTCCTCTACTCCCTCTTCACCCACGACTGCAGACCTGCTGATGGTTCCAACACCATCATTAAGTTTGCAGATGACACCACGGTGATTGGCCTCATCAGTGACAACGATGAGGCCGCCTACAGGGAGGAGGTGGATCGTCTGGCTGAGTGGTGCGACAGAAACAACCTGCTGCTTAACACCGAGAAGACCAAGGAGCTCATCGTGGACTACAGGAGGAATGCTGACCCACATCCACCCATCCACATTAAGGGGACGGCTGTGGAGCGTGTGAGCAGCTTCAAGTTCCTGGGAGTCCACATCTCCGAGGATCTCACCTGGACGACCAACTGCTCCAAGCTGGTCAAGAAGGCTCACCAGCGCCTCTTCTTCTTGAGGACTCTGAGGAAGAACCACCTGTCCTCAGACATCCTGGTGAACTTCTATCGCTGCACCATCGAGAGCATCCTGACCAACTGTATAACAGTCTGGTACGGGAACTGCTCTGCCTCGGACCGGAAGGCGTTGCAGAGGGTCGTGAAAACTGCCCAACGCATCGCCGGAGCACCACTTCCTGCCATAAAAGACATCTACAGGAAGCGGTGTCTGAAAAGGGCTGGGAAAATCATCAAAGACCCCAGTCACCCATCACATGGACTCTTCACCCTCCTGCCCTCTGGGAGGCGCCACAGGAGCCTCCGGACTAAGACCACCAGGTACTGGAACAGCTTCTTCCCCACAGCTGTCAGACTCCTGAACTCTGCCTCCTGACATCTGACCCACGTTAAACTCATGGACTGAACATACACACACACCCACAATGGACAACTGTACCCTCAAACACACAATAATAACATGGACTGAACCACCACTCACAACCACTAGCACTTTATATAGCCTCTGTAGAAACTATCTACACCCTCACTTATCTTAACTGCACTACTGTATAGCTCTGTGTAAATAATCATTCTGTGCATTCGATAATCTTTAATCCTACAACTGTTTACAACTTGCATAGTTCCCATTTCTGTATAGCTGTATATCCCAGATTCTGTAAAGTTATTTATTTCATATTCTGTATAGTTTTTCATATTTATATCCTGTTCATATCCTGTACATAGCTTGTACTCACTACAGCCTGTACATACTTATAGTTATAGAATATTCACAACATACTTCATACCGTGTACATTATAACATACCATAATAGACCCATTTCTGTAATATACTCACATATCTATATTATTGCTAATATATATTGTAATATATCTATATCACTAAAGCACTTCTGGATGGATGCAAACTGCATTTCGTTGCCCTGTACCTGTGCATGTGCAATGACAATAAAGTTGAATTCTATTCTATTCTATTATTTGCTTGTTTTATTCAATTTTAAATCATGCTTTTTATTTGTTCTTGTTTCTAATGTCTCTGTAAAGCACTTTGAATCACCTTGTTGTTGAATTGTGCTATACAAATAAACTTGCCTTGCCTTGCCTTCTTTCCCTCCGTCTCCATGGTGACTCGCTTAATCTGTGCTCCACTAATCAGGGCTTTATGTATCCTCGTGCGCGCTTAACTTGGGGTTAAAGCAACTCCGCGTTGACTGAACTAATTGTTATCAGCCTTTCTGAAACCGAATATTCCGAGTTGGACAGTTCGGGGTTACTCAACCCTGAGTATCGTTTTTCACTCTGAGTTTTCTAAACTCTGTACATATTAAAGTCAGACCCAGTCTCAGTCGGACCCGGTCTCAGTCGGACCCGGTCTCAGACCTGGTCTTGGTTTTGTCGGTTGTCCTGGAGTCAGACCCGATCCTGGACTTTGGGGCTAGTTTAGTTCTCTGCTTTAAATCTTGTTTTGGACTTTGGACCTGTAGCTGGACATTGACCCAGATACTGAACTGGTTTTGGATGTGGTTTGGGCCATGTACTTGGAGATGGGACTGCTCTCTCAAACCTGGAGTTGGTCATTTGGACTTTAAACCAGTGGGTCTGTTGGTGATGGATAAATACTTTCCCCGAGTTTCTAACTTGATTAAACAGCTACCAGCACAGGGACTTTTTGGAGGCTTTTTTCCTGCTGCGAGTGGAGCAGACAGAAGAAGCTGGAGGTGGAGCTCCTATAAATGTGTGATCGTGGCTTTAAGCTGTCCCAGGTTAATTCTCTGGGGTGTTTCTGAGTCTAAATAAATCCATACAAGCCCGGCTCATTCCCACAGCAGTGGGTCACAGCAGTCTGGCTCCAGCGAGCCAAATGAATAATGAAACACGCTGAAAGGCAGAACTAAACAAGCTGCTGAGCAGCAGCGTCGCTTTGTTCTCATCATTAATGTCACTAATCCTCTGAGCCCGCCGGCTGCACAGCTACTCTTAATCACTGGCGATCCAGAGACCGCCGCCCCCGATATCTGGAGGCGGTTTCTCACCCGCCAGTTAGAGCGAATTATTAACTAGAATGACCTCTGATGACCGGCTCAAACTTTCCACACAAAGGACTCATTCAGACCCACAGAGCCCTGTCCGACACACGGGCAGGTGGAGAGGACAGGTGGAGCAGACAGGTGGTCAAAAGTGCTTCAGATACACAAACAAGCAAAACACACTGAGGAGAAAACCTTACCCAGCTCCTCACCTCCACCTTTAACATAAAATCAACACTTAAAAACAGGGTGAGAACAAACCTCCACCTTCATCCTTATATTTCATTGTGTTAGCAATAGGCTAAGATGTTAGCTCTGAGCTAATAATCAGAGCAGTGAAATGAAGCAGTGCTTAAACACCTGCACAGGTGTGCGGACACCAGCCTGTGAGAAACGAACACTGCTGCTGATGTTTACAGCATTTCAGCACTCGTGCCGTCAGGCAGGAAAGCAGAACGAAAATGGAAGCACGATAAGCTCCACGTTTCTTACCAAGTGTTTAGAGATTGTCTAAATAACTATCAGCGCACCATCAAGGTAGAAAGAGCAAATTATTTCTCCAAGATAATCTCTGGTAATCCTAAAGTTCTATTCAACACAATCAACTCTGTCCTGCGCCACTGCAGCCATATCTGAGACGGCCTCACACGAAAGTTCTTTACTGAAAACATTGATGATATCCGAGCACATATCCCGCTCCCATCCCAAGACCCCTCTGAACCACCTGCATGTTCATTCCTTTTCTCCGAATTTAAACCAGTTTCATTATCCCATCTCACTGATATAATAATGCACATGAAACGTGCCCCTTGGATGTGTTACCTACACCATTTCTCAGAGATGTGCTGAAGACAGTCGGCCCTAACATCCTCGTTATTGTAAATAGCAGCATCTCAAATGGGACTGTTCCTCATTCGTTTAAACAAGCTGTTGTTCAGCCGCTTCTAAAAAACCTGGTTCAGACCCGTCAGTTCTTGGTATTTTCAGACCAATCTCTAAGCTGCCATTGTTGTCTAAGGTTCTTGAGAAAGTCGTCCTCCACCAACTTTCCTCATTCTTAGACACACTAATATTCTGGACAAATATCAGTGTGGTTTCAGAGCCTTCCACAGCACAGTCTCTACTGAAGGTGTTCAATGATGTGCTTCTAGCTGGTGACTCTGGAAAAAGCACAGTTGTCATCCTTCTAGACCTGAGCGCAGCCTTTGACACTGTCGACCACACAATCCTGTTAAACCGTCTACAGACGTGTCTGCATTCGAGGCTCTGCTCTAACATGGTTTGCCTCTTACCTGGAGAGCTGATCCTACTCTGTGATGCTGGGTAACAAATACTCCTCCCAGCTACTCTCACCTGTGGAATACCTCAGGGCTCTATTCTGGGCCCGGCCTTGTTCTCCTTATACATGCTCGCATTAGGCTCCATTTTTCAGAAACAGTAGATCTGCTGTCACTCCGATGCAGACGATGCACATTTCTACCTCTCTCTAAAACCAGGTGCTGACAGTACGCTGCAGAAAGTCTCAGAGTGTCTTAGCGACATACATTGCTGGATGTCTCTGAACTTTCTCAAACTAAGTCACGACAAAACCGACATGATAATCTTCGGTAAGCAGGACTCTGTTAGTCTCATAAGAAACGATTTGGGCCCATTATCAGCTCGTGTACATCCCCACGTAAAAAATCTTGGTTTCATGCTTTCCTATCGTCACGTCTTGACTACTGTAACTCTCTCTATTTAGGCATCTGTCACTCAAGCCTGTCCCGCCTGCAACTTGTTCAAAATGCAGCCGCAAGGCTCCTGACGGGTACTAGAAACAGAGACTATTACTGCGATACTCGCATCTCTACATTGACTACCAGTTAAATATAGAATCGATTTTAAGGTTTTATTATTTGTTTTTAAAGCTCTCCATGGTTTGGCTCCAGGTTACATTTCAGATCTTCTTAGCTTGCACCGACCCACTCGATCTCTGCGCTCCTCCAGTCAGATGCTGTTATCAGTTCCACGCTCCCAGTTCAAATCTAGAGGGGACAGGGCTTTCTCCATTGCCGCCGAGACTCTGGAACAGCCTTCCCCCTTTCAGTAAATCCTCTTCATCCTTGGAAGTCTTCAAATCGAATCTGAAGCCCTTCCTATTTTCCAAGGCTCTCTCTGACACCTCTTTTATTCTGCGATTCTGGTCTTTTATCTCATTGGGTAATGTTTGCA
This sequence comes from Aulonocara stuartgranti, assembly GCF_965226115.1. NCBI lineage: Eukaryota > Metazoa > Chordata > Actinopteri > Cichliformes > Cichlidae > Aulonocara > Aulonocara stuartgranti. The sequence continues at coordinate 605,401 of NC_138945.1, forward strand.
TGTATTTTATGTTCACGTGTGCTTGTGTGTGCTTGTGTACATTTTTGTATATGTATTTGCATATATGCATGTACACATTTTTTTACAAACATATATGGATGTCTTACAATGTTTCTATAATGTTTTCATCTCATCTATTTTAATTCTTTTTATTATATCATCCCTCTGTTCAGCACTTTGGCCGACACTTGATGTCTTTTGAATGTGCTATATAAATAAAGATGACTTGACTCCGATGGGCGGAGAAACCCCATCACATGACAGATGAGCTGCAGGTGAACCGAGCTGACGAAGAGCTGGAGAGGTCGGGCACGAACGCTACAGTTTTATTTTAAAGAAAGACGCGGGGACCCGCTGCAGAGAGCTTCATCCAATCAGACGCTCGGACCGGAAACAGCTGGACGGTGTGAACATGGGACGATGGACAGATGTTTCCATACTTTCTAAAATAGATTAATCAGTTTAACATTGATAAACGTGAGACTCTCACACCGCCCTCAGCTGTGGGTGGTGTAGGTGTTGGTCTGAAAGCTCTCCGGTGAAGCTCGGTGCTGCCTGTGGTTAGGAGATGACTGTTCAGGACCCTGTGCCCCTGCAGAGACCGATGGAGGCGCTCTGCAGGGGCGGAGGTGTCCCTCTCCGATGTGTTATTCATGCCGGCAGCCTGGAAGAAGAGCCTCAGCATCCTGCAGCGCGGCTCTCCTCGTTAGCAGGAGGGATCGAGTTTCCTCGATGAGGCCGTCGGCTCAGATTAAAGGTGCTTATGGTAATTGAATCCTCACACGGTGAAAGTGCAGCTGAAACAAGTCGACACACGATACGACTGTTTCTGTCGGAGGAACGCACAAACACGTCCTGCTCCACTTCAAAGGAAACTGCAGCAAAGCAGCGCTCAGACCCGCCTCCAGATTAACCAACACGAACCTGGTACCACACTGTCAGTTTATCCAACACACACACACACACACACACACACACAACTGTATGCTATTATGCACTTGAATCAGCAGCAGCACTGATCAGTCCCTCACAGGCAGAAGGACGAGAAAACCAAGCGAACCACCTTGATGAGACAGAGACGTTTGTGACGTCCACAGACTCAGGATCAGAAACTCTTAGAAATGGAGCCACGCTTGCAAACATAATAGAATAGAATAGAAAAGCCCTTTATTGTCATTGTACAACACAACTGTGGAGCGAGACGCAGTAACACACGATCGATACAGGACGTTCGAGTCCAGAAGTTCCAGCAGAGGGTTACACAACAGTCACACCTGGAAGAGCAGTGGGCGGAGCCCGCGACACGACCACAGTTATTGAGACTGCAATGATCCGGTGATCTTTAAAGACGGGGACCATGTCTGCGACCAATCAGCTGCCATCATTAAAGCGACCCCGACACGTCTCTGTGACTGGATGTGGTCATGACATCCAGTCTGTGATGAATCCACAGGTTCAGAGACTCAGTGACGCTCAGTTCCTGCAGGGGGCGATCTCCCGCTGCCCGAGAGACGCTGTGCACACCTGTTACCTGTTCAGAGACAGGTCACCTCCCACCAGGTGACCTTGTGATCCAGGTGTTGCACGCTCAGATGTTTCCCTCATCGCTCGGGGTCCCGTTTTCTCCAGTGTTATGGATCCATTAATGACAGACTCGGTCTCAGGTGAGCTCAGGTGTAAAACCTGCACACAACTCGACCTCGCCCGTGTTATTGTTCTTACTCCCAGCCCACGTCTACGTGATGTAGGGCTGGGCGATATATCGAGTTTTTAAATATATCGATATATTTTTATACGAGATAAGAGATGTGACAATATCCTTTATATCGATATAGTCTATGCTATAATTATAGTCGTGGAGCCGCAGGTTTGCCTCTCTTTCGTCCACTTTTGTCTCTACGCTGCGTTGCTCCGCCTCTCCTTCACTGACCACAACACCCCCTCCTCCCCCATCGCTTCACCTGCAGGCAGCGACAAGATGGACACGGCAAATCTCCGTTAACGAGTTACTGCGCATCGCCCCGTGCGTGGGGCTGGACGGCGTCAACGTGTTAACGAGCTAACCACGCTAACGCCCAGAGGTGCTGCACGGCCTAAAATCCTTTCATTTTCTCAAAAGTTGACAGCGCGCCTTATGTATGAGTTCTGGTTGTGCTCACTGACCGCGAACCGCTTCTCTGTGGAACACGGCGCTCAGCAATCTGACTAAAAATGTTTGAGTACGACTTTGCTACGGAGCCGCACCGCGTTACGGCTGCCGTAGTCTGGAGCCTCGCGGAGTGATACGTACTGTGCTTCAGCGTAATATCACCGTACTGTGTGCGTATAAGGACCATAAACGGCTCCTGTTCAGAGACGCGGTTACGAAGAGGATTTCAAACTCCAGGCTGTCGGTCACGCAGTAGAAGTTAAGAACAGAGCAGCTGCTTGTTGTTGTGCTCAGCGTCTGTTAGTTTACATTTTGACTGCACAGTTGTGAGCTCTTTGTTATGCACAAAACAACATTTTTTCTTTTATTTATGGAGCATGATTATTTAATAAATGCTGATAATTTATTTCTGAGTAATTGTTTCTTGTACATCTGCGCTGTGTGTTAATAAAAGTGCCTGTGTGACATCTGGGACACAGCTGTGACTAAACTCTCTGTTTGTTCTTACTTTATGGCTTAAAAATAAATATCGAGATATATATCGTATATCGCCATCCAGCTGTCACCGAAATCCAGCAGATGAAAGCTCAGGGTGGGACGCACCGGGCTGGAGAAACAAACACAGCCAGCAGCAGCACTCCCTGAACCGAGCGGTCAGATGGCGAGCGTTAACAGGTAACATCTATAAAATGATCGATCGGGGAAAACCTCAGTTTGATCTGTGACTCGTCCTAAACCCACACAGATCAGACTCGAGGTCGTGTTTATGAACGATAAATCACAGCGCTCCCTCCGCCTGCTCTGAGGTGCTCGGGTTTATTTCAGCCTCGCCGTCGCTCCGGTTTATTTTGGTTCAGTTTGTTACGGCCGAGGTCAGGTGACTCCGAGGGTCGTCGTAGGTGCAGCAGAGCTCCGTGTGCAGGTGGAGCAGCCGGGTGGCTATTTTTAGACACGAGGAGAGAAATTATTCAGCGCGATCGCAGCTTTTCATTCAACTGCTGCTGACAAAGGAGAAGAAGCAGCCGTCCTCCTCCTCCTCCTCCGTCAGCTTGACAGGTGGATCTGAGACCTGTGCAGGCTCCGCCCACAGCTGATATTGCACCCTGAAGATCAGGCGCCGCTCTTTCTCTTTGATCAGCTGCTGAGGATCCACACGGCAAACATCTCCATCTTTGTTTTCAGCAACTCCGCACGCGCTCAGTCTGCCACTGACATCACAGAAACAGACACCGCGACATCAACCGACACCCCGGCACCGCCCCCCTGCGACTGACGTCAGACGCTCAGACGAGTACACGAGAGATCAGTTCTGTTTCCCCATCAGCAACTGATCAACTTTAATCATTTTGTTGTCATGATTAAACAAATATCAACAGAGCAAACACAAAGAAATAAACTGGAATCAATTAGAGGAGCAAAAAATGTAACATCTGGATGACATAAAATAAATGAACAGAAACAAGAGAGTCTGTGTTCTTTTGATTTCTTTATCGGAAATGTTTTTCACGCTTCAGTAAAAGTAAAAGTTTGGATTTCTGGTCCTTCTTTAGGTGAAACCTAGTCAGGAAGCAGCAAACAGAGCGCCACAATAACAGTTCCAGGTGTCAAATAATGTGAGAAACGTCCACCAATCAGGGCCGCTCGAGCACAAACTACAAGCTGATCATCAAACACGGCTATCCAATTAGCTGCCCCGTTTAAAACCAGCAAAAGGAGGGGGGGCTTTTTCCTTACCTGTGCCCCGGGCCCCGTTTCTCTGTATCCGCCCCTGTCCGTAACCTTTCACTGGCTCAAAAAAACGCGGTTTAATCTGCGTTAACGGGGGGGCGGAGTCAGTGTTAATGACGAAAGCACTCCAAACACACCTGCTTTACTTTCAGCTGCTCCGCGAACCCCGCCGCTCGCCGTCGGGCTGTCCGGTCTACGTCACAGTATCACCGGAGTACCGACTGAAAGTGCGCCCGCTGCCCCCGGTCCTCGCTCCGCCGGCGCTCACCTGTGTGCGGCTCAGCATGGACGCAGTCCGCGGAGTTCTGTTCCGTCGGAAAGTCTGCGGGCGTCCCTCCTCCTCCGGTACTCAGTAAACGCTCTAACGGGCGCAGAGCTGCCGGTGAGCTGCGGTGTCCGCGGGCTGAGTTCGTTAGCGGCCCCGGAGCTGAAGGACTGGACTGAGAGTGTACTGTGAACGGGAGGGCAGGGCGGCGGAGCCCGACCGGCAAGCTCCGGGAGACACGGAGGAGGTTTGGTCAGACCACCACAATAAAAGCCCGCATTCGCCAAATCCTCAAAATAAAAGCCCGCGATGGTCAGGGCTGCAGAGGTGAATCTGATGTAACGCAGACACACACCAGAGTGACGTCACAGATTTAACTGTTAGGATTGATTTTATTATCATAACAGTTAAAACTGCTGCTCGGCAGATCTGTGTTTGTGCTTCTGCTTAGTTTTTATTGTTTCCTCTAATCCTAACCGTGAGTCAGGAGACAGGAGAGCGTCCTGTTTGAAAAATTCATTTCGTTTTAATGAGTTCAGCTGTTACAGCTGGAGGTCCATTTAAACCGCGTGAAAACAATAAACTGAATGTTAGCTTTGACATTTCTGTGTCCATCTGTGCAGTCACACACAGTAAGAGAATTTTATGCAATGACACATGAACAGTTATGTCATTGATGCTCAGCACATTAATGTGAGCCCAGTGTTATTACTGCACGGTGTTCCAGTGTTTGTAACAGAGCACAAATACAGTCAATAAAACAACAGGTTTACAGTTATTCATGAAGACACGTGAAAAAGCTGCTCCCTCCTTTAGCTCGCTCGGTATTTTTCCCTGTAGTGTGACTGTGTGCAGGTGTCTGTGACAAAAATAACACTTTAGAAAAATCGATGAAGATCTGAGCAGGTTTATGATGCTTTTATTTACCAGCAGGACAGGAAGCAGAGACTCTTATTATTGTTAAATTGACTGTAGAGCAGCCGTGTGTGTGTGTGTGTGTGTGTGTGTGTGTGTGCGCACCTCCTCCTCTCCCCTGCTCCTCCTGTCCTTGCTGTTTACCAGCTCTCTTCCTCCTCCTCTCTGGGGACCCCCGCCTCAGCGCTGCCTGCTGACTCGGTGTGTGAATGTGTATATTCCAAGAAACCGGAAAGACGAAGGAACAAGCTGCACAACAGGACCGAGTCCACCTTTACCTGTGATCTGTCTCAGGTGCGGAGGTCATGTGACCTGTTTACGAGACACGAGAGCAGCAGCAGGACCTCGATGTCACAGAGGCTGACCCCGGGAGCCCCGCCCTGAGAGGAGAGCGTGTTTAGTTTTGCCTGCTGTGAGTCGCTTTCTATCCTTTCAGTGATATTTAAGGTTATTCAGTTTAACCACGATGCCTCCTCAGCACCTCCCAGCTGATGTGCAGCTTCCTCCTGGGTGGAGGTGCCAGGGCAGACCCAGCTCAGCTGTGCTTATTTTTAGGCTGCGGTGCCTCGACCTGTGACCTCTAACCTCCCAGGTGTGAGGTGTTTACAGCCAGCTCTGAGCTGTGACCTCTGACCTCTGAGGCCTTTAGAGTCAGAGTTTGAGTTTACAGAGACACAAGCGACTTCCCTCACGCTCACTCTGCTGTCCTATCGTGCATGTCCAGCCTGTCCTGTGGCGCCCCCTGCTGGTGTTTTATTAAATCCAGGATGTAGAGTGGAGGTGACAGACGTCCTGCTCCTTTGTGGAGGCACTCATTGATCTTTGTGAGCGGCTGTGAGCTGCAGGAGGAAGCAGAGAGCATCTGTGCTTCATCCTGATGATGATGAAGCTCCGCTGACAGCATCGTATCACTCGCTGTGTCTCCACGACAGCGAGGAGCTCCGTGAAACACCGCCTGTGTCCAGCTCACAGCTCCTGCTCATCATGGGTCATCCATCCAAGTCTCAGAGCAGGAACATCAGCAGCAGAAACTGAAACACACTCAGCACTTTATCATTGAACTCAGCGATGAGTTTCATACAGTTAATGGCCTGTCACGCTCACCCCAGTCGTGAAGTCTTTGAAAAACTCATCAGAAATGTGATTATGGAAGAGACTGGACATCAGCTGAGTCCAATGCAGTTTGCACAGAGCCCCATCAGAGGAGTGGAGGACACGTGTTTGACTGTACCGAATCTGAGGCTCAAACATGGGGAGAGTAAAGGGACTATGCAGCAGACTGTGACAGCACTGAGCAGCTCCTTCAGTGGGAGACTGCGGCACCCACGGTGTGGGACGGAGAGATTTCGCAGGTCTTTCCTCCCCACTGCTGTCAGACTCCATAATAAAGACTTTAACTGATCAAGCACACACATCCATACATATGCAATAATACTAAGTGCAATAATCCTTTCTGTCATCGTTGTATTTTTACTCAGTTGTATATAGTATTTGTATTTGTATTCTATTTTTATCTTATTGTATATTTATTTTATTCTACTGTATATAGTATTTTTTTTTATTCTATTCTGTACAGTTGTGTACTGTATTTATTCTTATTGTATTCTAATTTTTGCCTCATAACTTTTGCACTGTCCACTTCCTGCTGTGACAAAACAAATTTCCCACGTGTGGGACTAATAAAGGTTATCTTATCTTATCTTATCTTATCTCTGCTTCTAATACAACACAGCCCCAGATTTTAATCAACAGACTCTTAGTCTGAAATCAGGAAAACCTGGTGGGCTGGATTTGACACTTTTTAACTGACACATCACAACGAGTGGGAATAAATGGGGCTCTGAATACTAATGCATCGTGTCATCACAGTCCATCACGGACTCTGAAGGTACGAGACACGGCTGCCCATTGAGTCCTCTGAGTTTTGCTCTAAACATCTTCCACCTAAAGCCACTGAGTGGGTGCAGACTGCACTGATGCTGGGGGGTAAGCTCATCATCTCCCGGTGGAAGGCCCCTGCCACCCCACCTGTTACTCTGTGGTAGCATCAGCTAAGGAGGCTCGCCGCACTAAAACGTCTGTCATACAGGCTTCTGAAGGAAGTGGAGTGCTTCCACCTGATGCGGGATCCTTCAGAATAAAAGGATCAAATTAAAACTCAGAGTGGGACAGACACTGGGATCCTAACGGCCCTGAGTAGCACTGCAACATCCACCCCCAGGCTTCTTCATCCAGCTTGCTTGCTCTCCTGGCAGCAGCAGAAGCAGCAACATGTGTCACCATATGTTTAAATAACCTCCAAAAACAAATGTTATTTTCAACCACATAGTGCCTAAAGTTGCACTGGTATAGTATAGTGACCATTCAATATTTTTTCTACTTTAAATACAAAAAGTCTGAATGAATTTAAAAACACACACAGAGCAGACAGCACGTCTGTCGACCTTTGACAAACACACGAGACGAAATAAAACAGCTGAAGTTACAAAGGTGCTTTTTGTGCTTATAACATATAAATACTATAAAATACAAATGTGATGACGTCAAATTACAGAAACAAAAGTCTAGGCAGTGACTATAAAACCAGCTGAGCAGTCACAGGTGTGTGGAGACGTTCACGTGATGAGTTTAAAACACTCTTAACTTTGCAGTGGGTGGTACAGTAGCACAGGTCCTTTAGCCTTTAGCAGCGTTTTGTTTGACAGCGAGTCTGAAACTCCCGCTGTCACCATATTTTTACCACTCTGGTAGGATATAAACACACGTGCTCTGTGCAGGTAGAAAGTTTTCCAGTTGGAAGGGGTCTCCCATATGGAAAAGATCAAAATCTTATAAAGTTTGTATCTGTCTCATGTGAAACTTGTATGAAAAGCATACAAGAGTGAAAACAGATACAAGACCCCTAGAAAAATTATATAAATGAAACTTGTATGTTTTGGATACTTACTAAAACAATATATGAAAGTGATGAGAAAGTGGCCACTTTATAATAAGCCTGATATGACTCACTATATGAAGTAGGCCACGTCTGATGCAAGTCTTTTCTATTTCTTTTCCACATGGGTAATGATGCATTTGCAGCGTGTGGGAGAAACATGACTCTCGGTGAATTAAAAGACAGCTTAATATTTCTGTGGCAATTTGTACTTATCGGTGAGGATAAAGTCATTTTAACCATCGTACGTGGGAAACCTCGGCATACATGGAGCATATTCGATATATCGCCACCCCTACCTTAATGCAATAAGAAAACATAGATTACTTTAGCATGAGACAGTTATTTTAGATATTTTTAAAAGTATAACACAACACACTGTTTAGATCGTACAGTTTTCAGCTGCCATCAGAACAAAGTGCTGACATGTCAGGTGTTCATGGCGAGCAGGTAAAACACTGGTGCTGCAGCATCTTTGGAATATGTCTCCATCTATTATGATTTTATTTCACCAGCGTGTAAATTTGAAAGTGAAACGTCAGATAAAATGGCGACACTTGCATTCCCACTTCAGGCGCCCACACTGATCTTCCAAAGGCCTCCTCTCCAAAAACCGTTGGCTGGACAAACTGGGTGCACAGTTTTCATCTCATTCATCCTAATACAGCAGAGATGAGGCAAAGTGTGACATCCACACAGAGTCCTTCTGTGACACCACCTTAAAGGGAGGGGACCAGAGACAGCTTATAATAGCGTGGAGGTGAAACTGAAACCATCAGTAAAGTTCACACTGATCCATCACAGCTCAGCTGCCTGACAAAGACAAACATGGCCTCTTCACAGCAATGTAAGTACATTTACAAATGTTAGACGTCTGTAAATTTGTTAAAAACACAAATTTTCTGTGAGACTTTTAGGTCATAACTTTGGATAAAATGTCAAAAAACGAAGTTTGACTTTTTTTTATAATCTAAAAAATCCTGACAGAAACTTTCAGTCTTATTTTTGAATTTCATTATTTTAAAATGTAGATTTACAGGAAGAACAATGAATTGAAAAAAAAAAACCTAAAAACTAAAACTGTCATAATTTCTAAAACAGTTTTCAGTGGAACCATATCCCTGAATGTATTTCCTGACTTCCTCGTACCAAGGCTTTCTGCCTCCCTGATTGTAAGTAACACCACCGCACTGGCGTTCCTTACCACTGCCACCAGCTTTGTGGAAGCGACGCAGAAGACAGGGTAACCGTGGAGGTCGGCTCTTCAATCTGAGAATCTGGATTTCTTGTTTTCCCCATGAGCTTTGCGCCATTGGTCGATCCTGTCCGTGACTCTTGGTGCCGTTGTGTGCTTCGGACCCGGTGGACTCCTGGTTGGTTCTTCTTGTGGGATCTCTTGAGAAGAGTTCTGCAAAATCCCCTCCTCTTCGACATCTGCATTGGCACGGAGTGGACCAAACAAACCTCCGACCAGCAGGGGCGGATCTAGAGAAATTTTCTTAGGGTGGCAAAATCAAAGCCTCCCCCCCCCAAACACTCATGCAGGTGGTTACATGTGGTTACATGATTCAAATGCAGTAAGTATGCACGTTTTTCATATAAATATAGTCGATAACTTAATTATTGTCTGTAGCCCACATGATTACACACTTTAGTTACATAAAACATGTGAGTTTTGATGCTATGTACTGTATAGCCTGTATGATAAATAAATATGTAGCCCAATAAGTATAAACTCCAGTAAGCTACACAACATGGGGCGCTTCATTTACAAACACAAGTCTAACTTAAGTTTCACTGTTTTTGTTAGAAAACAGTCACATTGTTGCAGCTTAAATTACACAAAATGTCAGAAATCTGCACCGTCATGAACAAACATGTAAACCTCATTTTTCATGATTTGTTGGATGAACCCACTGAGGTCTGAAATACAACCGGCGATGTGTGACTCCTTTGAGTTTACGTTGTTTATGTCCAACACAGACATGTTGGGTAAATGTTTATAACTTGAAATGCAAATATAAAACGTACATTTTATAAACATAAACAACTATTTATCTAAAAATGCAGCCAATACACCGTTTGTTTCATTTTCTACAACCATTTAAAAATATTACTAAAACTAAAATGAGAGAACAATCAGGTGTGGCAATAAGATGCCCCACAAATGATGTGTGCCAGTAAAAAACAAGTTTGTCCACCAAAAGACAGAAGAGCACAGGGACAAACCTGCAGGCCCGACAACAGCAGGTGTATCACTCCGCTGGTTTTCTACTTAGTGACAGTGTTTACGTTGCAAATGTGCCTCTGACAGTCATTAGTGCCCTCACTGACACACTAAACAAAACGACTACACAACAGAACGACTACACAACACACTAAACGTCACAAATCTGCCACATCTAAACTCTCTCTCTCGCTCTGTCTCGCTCGCCCTGTTACCGTCACTCCCCAAACTTTTCCCTCTTCCTAAACAACCAAATCCCACATGTTGACTTTTTTTTAATTGGTCGACATGGTGCATTTTTCCACCAATAAGAAAGAGGTGGCTTTTTTCCTTTCTTTCCTGTTTTCGTGCTGTCCTTACAAAACGCTTAAAACACACACGTGACGACAGTATTTAGAACGAAGCGTGGCTGATATATATATGATCATAACTCTGGATTTACTGGCCTGTAATTAAAATTTAAAAACTTTGAAGTCCGAACTTTCAATGTGGCCGAAACAGAGACTCAGCGTGGCTGCAGCTCAGGCACGTGCAGAGGCGGGGGGAGCTGGGGGGGCTTGAGCACCCGCCCCTTTCCTGATGGGTGCCCAAAGTGCCCTTTTGTTGAGGCAACTTTAAAAAAAATTTTAATTTTTTAATGTGTGCGTGCGGAGTCCTGTCTGTGCCCCTCAACAATAATATTTAACTATTAATCACAGTTTTGCTAAATAAAAGGATCTGGCTTGCATCAGTCACATGATCACATTTAACCAATGATCGCCCTTGACGGCAGAGCGCGCTGGTTACGAGCCGGGAACGAGCTCACAAAGAGCACGCGCATTTGTTGCGGTCCGGAGCTGTAGGAGAAACACAAGTTAACTCAGAGACACAGACTGATGCGACAAAACCAGGAAGTAGGTGTACAGCGTACACTGTAGTGTGTAGCACCCAGGAGTATCAGCTTATTACGTACACGTTGGTAAGCTGTCTTGTTGCAACTGACGAACTGAAACAAATGAGCGTGCTGTGTGTGCAACAGCGCGACACACATTACCTGTCCTTTTATTAACTGCACAAGTAGTGCTGGTCACAGCTGCTGGCTACCTGTGTGTGCAAATTCCCTGCTGACTCGGCCTCAGGATGTCTAGTGGCAAGAATCAAGCGCACCCAAATGAGCGCATCAGTGATCATGTGCGCATCACGCAGAGGGAGAGTGAGAGACGAAAAGCAGCAGCAGAGCAGTTGTATCGCAGTTTGTGTGATTCCGTGTGCGTTAATGAGACTGTAAGTGTTATTACCTTTGACAGGTTAACTGGTATGATAATAGTTATAGTTGTTTGTGTATGTTTAAGCTAAAGTTATGCCTCAGTACACTGCTACCACGTTAGTAGGTTTATTTAATTATTTAATTAATTAGCACTAAGTTAATAGCAGTGGCCAGAATCTCCCCCAATGACTATATCCCGCGGTTAAAGGATTTTTCTGTTGTTTATTGTTTGGTTTAACTGTTGTTAGCTTGCCACATGCTTGCCTTAGTACTAGCAACTGGGAAGATGTGCGCTATTTAGCCAACTTCTGGTCTTACGGCGACCCCTTGTGGACATTGTAAAATATTGCTGTGTCTGAGTAGATGATGTCTTCTGATTGTTGCTTAGTTATCTTTGACCTTGCTAATTATAGCATTACCTGTTTCTGTTTCCAGACAACCATGCTTATAGTCACCTATACTGCATCTGCCACAATTATAAGTGCATATCTGGTTGTATCACAGTTGGATTTATCCTGGCAAGCCCTGCTGTAACCAGTTCTTCTGTGAAGCTTCATTAAAGACGGTGAACTAAACTCCTGGACTGCTGCAGTCTTTCTGACCGAAGACTTAGGCCAGACTTGTATACCCAGCACTTCCAGCATATATATATTCTACACTGTGTAAGGCTGTCATGGGTCTGTAGCTCTGTCACCGTTTTAGGGAACATATTTAGTTTTAAAGTAAGTTTCCGGGCTTTTCCTGCCTTTCTGGAGGGATTATATTTCACTAAAAACGATCTAATATGCATGTCCACATAATTATGCATTATTATAATATTTTTAAAAACACACGCTGTATTTTAAAGAACATACAGTGGGGCAAAAAAGTATTTAGTCAGCCACCGATTGTGCAAGTTCCCCCACCTAAAATGATGACAGAGGTCAGTAATTTGCACCAGAGGTACACTTCAACTGTGAGAGACAGAATGTGAAAAAAAATCCATGAATCCACATGGTAGGATTTGTAAAGAATTTATTGGTAAATCAGGGTGGAAAATAAGTATTTGGTCACCTCAAACAAGGAAAATCTCAGGCTCTCACAGACCTGTAACGTCTTCTGTAAGAAGCTTTTCTGTCCCCCACTCGTTACCTGTATGAATGGCACCTGTTTGAACTCATCATCTGTATAAAAGACACCTGTCCACAGCCTCAAATAGTCAGACTCCAAACTCCGCCATGGCCAAGACCAAAGAGCTTTCGAAGGACACCAGGAAAAGTATTGTAGACCTGCACCAGACTGGGAAGAGTGAATCTACAATAGGCAAGCAGCTTGGTGTGAAAAAATCAACTGTGGGAGCAATCATCAGAAAATGGAAGACATACAAGACCACTGATAATCTCCCTCGATCTGGGGCTCCACGCAAGATCTCATCCCGTGGGGTCAAAATGATCATGAGAACGGTGAGCAAAGATCCCAGAACCACACGGGGGGACCTGGTGAATGACCTGCAGAGAGCTGGGACCAAAGTAACAAAGGTCACCATCAGTAACACACTACAACGGCAGGGAATCAAATCCCGCAGTGCCAGACGTGTTCCGCTGCTGAAGCCAGTGCATGTCCAGGCCCGTCTGAAGTTTGCCAGAGAGCACATGGATGATACAGCAGAGGATTGGGAGAATGTCATGTGGTCAGATGAAACCAAAGTAGAACTTTTTGGTATAAACTCAACTCGTCGTGTTTGGAGGAAGAAGAATACTGAGTTGCATCCCAAGAACACCATACCTACTGTGAAGCTGGGGGTGGAAACATCATGCTATGGGGCTGTTTTTCTGCCAAGGGGACAGGACGACTGATCCGTGTTAAGGACAGAATGAATGGGGCCATGTATCGTGAGATTTTGAGCCAAAACCTCCTTCCATCAGTGAGAACTTTGAAGATGAAACGAGGCTGGGTCTTCCAACATGACAATGATCCAAAACACACCGCCCGGGCAACAAAGGAGTGGCTCCGTAAGAAGCATTTGAAAGTCCTGGAGTGGCCTAGCCAGTCTCCAGACCTCAACCCCATAGAAAATCTGTGGCGGGAGTTGAAAGTCCGTGTTGCTCGGCGACAGCCCCAAAACATCACTGCTCTCGAGAAGATCTGCATGGAGGAATGGGCCAAAATACCAGCTACTGTGTGTGCAAACCTGGTAAAGACCTATAGTAAACGTTTGACCTCTGTTATTGCCAACAAAGGTTATGTTACAAAGTATTGAGTTGTATTTTTGTTATTGACCAAATACTTATTTTCCACCCTGATTTACCAATAAATTCTTTACAAATCCTACCATGTGGATTCATGGATTTTTTTTTTCACATTCTGTCTCTCACAGTTGAAGTGTACCTCTGGTGCAAATTACTGACCTCTGTCATCATTTTAGGTGGGGGAACTTGCACAATCGGTGGCTGACTAAATACTTTTTTGCCCCACTGTACGTTAAGAAGCAGATTATATTAGATTTATATTTTAACACCAACACCGAACAAAAACAAGCTCCAGCGAACCAAGGAAACTGTCCAAAACAAAAACACACATGCTGGAGTTCAAGAACAAAACACAGTTCAGGAGGCCGGCCCGGAGGCTGACAACTCAGAAGTCCAGGCCAATCCATCTTCTGAGGCCGGCCACATTGGCGACACAGATCCAAAAGCCGACCGCGCGGAAGGCAGCGGTGGCGAAGTGGAAACAGTTCAGGCGGCCGACCGTGCGGACAGCAACGGCGGCGGGGGAAACAGTTCAGGCGGCCGACCGTGCGGACAGCAATGGCGGTGGGGAAACCGTTCAGGCGGCCGACCGTGCGGACAGCAACGGCGGCGGCGGTGTTTGGGAGGTCGTCCATATCAACGATGACGCCCAACAAGCGGCCTAGCAGATGACCGCCGATGTCGAGGCGGCAGTTTGGGACCTGAAGGTGGCGTGGTCCCCGCAGCACCAGACGAGGCAGAGGCTGGACCAGACGGGGCAGAAGCAGAGGCTGGACCAGACGGGGCAGAAGAAGAGGCCGGACCGGGCGACGCGGATGCGGAGGCCGGACCCGGCGACGCTGAAGCGGATGCTGGAGCCGGACCAGGCGACGCTGAGGATGCTGGAGCCGGACCAGGCGAAGACGATGAGGCTGCAGCTGGACCAGCCGAAGCTGCGGCTGGCAAGGATGATGAGTCTTGGGGCTGGACGGGCTCCTCGGGCCCTCCAGCTGGTGAAGCAGGAGGCTGGACGGGCTCCTCGGGCCCTCCAGCTGGTGAAGCAGGAGGCTGGACGGGCTCCTCGGGCCCTCCAGCGAAAACAGTCTCTGGACCAGTGGGCACAGGGGCCCCTGGAACACACAGGACAAAACCAGCAGGCGCACGGGCCTCTGGCAAACACAAAGCAGACTGCAGCTGCACAGAGCATTGACTCAGCTCAGGCAGCGACAGCCGGGTGCAGTCCTCAGCTGGCTTCTTAACCTCCAGGGGTCCAGAGTCAGCTGGGGGCTGAAACCCAGCCTCTGGGGAGGCCCTAGAGTGCGTAACAGTCTCTGAACTGGCCAGCTGTTGAGGACTGATTACCATATTGTGTGCTTTGTCTCTCTGCTTGGGATGAACAGATGAAAAATAGTTCTTTTCGGGGGGATTGACTCAACTTGTTGTACAGGAGGAGTTGGTGAAGACGATGGCTGAGCTGATAATAAGGCTGATGAGTCTCCTACCAACTGAGCTATTGACTGGGCTATGGACTGTAACATGGTGTCTAATAAGTCTGGCTGTGACTGTAACTGGGCTATGGGTAGTGAGGCTGAATGAGATGGAGGTGACGGCTGGGCAGCTAACTGAGCTTCTGGCTGGGAAGCTAACTGAGGTAAAGACAGCTGAGCAGGAGAATGAACAGGCAACAAACAGTTCTCCTTGTCATCTGCTGCACAAAACAAGGCCCCTGAATAAACTGTCCCACAGTCCAAAACAGAAAAAGGGTCCTTCTCACTCACCACAGCCGGCAGTTCTGAAGTCCTAATATCCGGCTGTGGGGTGACGCGCCGACGGCACGATCGTCGCCTCCTCCCTGCCGACTGCTCCGGCGGGCCGGGCAAAACCTCCGGCGGGCTGAGTTGGGAAGCGGTAGCGGCTGGAGGGTGGAGGTGAAGTTCGGTAAGAATGAAGTCTTGTGCGAGCGGGTGAAGAGAGTCCAGTAGCCAGGAGTGAGCAGAAATTAGCTGCTGTAGCCTGGCTTCTACAGCGCGGTGAAACTCCTCTCCCTCACGTTCGAGCCACAGGTTGAACAACCTTGAAACGGAGTCGATTACTTCCTCCCGAAACTCCTGGGAAGGTGCGGATGCTGCTGGGTCCATGTTTGGTCGGCTCGTACTGTCACGGCTGGCGGAGTGAGCCGTGTGGTGTGGAGGAAAAGGAGGACCCATAATGCGGCAGTGACTGATGTTTCGAGTGATGTTTATTTACAAGGTGGCAGTGGCAGAAACAGGCAACGAAGCGTGAATAATTACTAACGGAAACCTAAACTGGGAGAAATTAAGAGCAAACCTGAAATCTTAACGAAACGGAGAGCAGAGCAGAGAGACGCAGACTAAGGAACAGGAACACCACAGAACGCAGAGACACACGGATGAATGCAGGTGAACGCAGACGAGGTAATCGGGTAATCAGAATAACTAGAACAGAGGAAAATGATCACAAAACACAAAACGCTGGGTCAACGACCCAGGACCATGACAGCAGAGTGATATATGAAATGATGGGATGGAAGGAAGAAGAGAAGCAAAGAGTGATTCACAGGCAGAGCCTAATTTATTTCTCACAGTTTTTGTTGCCTTATGGTTCCAAGCGCTGTCACCAATCTTTGCATTTTGTTATTATCTCATGACACAGCTACCATCTCTCCTATGGACTTTTTAATGTCTACAGTCTCAGATCAACACAGCCCCGCCCTCCAGCACTATCAGCAGCAGGAGCAGCATAAAAACCCCTCAACAGCAACATTGTACCCATCAGGTACAATCAGGTACCAACATTGTACCCATCAGGTACAATCAGGTACCAACATTGTACCCATCAGGTACAATCAGGTACCAACATTGTACCCATCAGGTACAATGTTGCGTGTGTGTGTGTGTCTGTGTGTGTGTGTCATCATTCCTGGTTAAGTGAAGGTCAGCAGTCTCCAGTGGACCCAGGTGGCCTTGAAGGAGGGACAAAGAGTCCTGACAACAGTCCTAACCCTACCTTAACCCTTATCATGGAGAATCTGGTTGTTGCAGTCAGCTTCGACCTTGGCAGCCTTCAGCACCAGTGGGATGGCCGCATGAGTGAAGATGGTGAATGTTTGGGTTTAGTGCGAACAACTGCATCCAATTTTTACAGTTGGTCTAATGTCCCTCACTGCTCACCGGGTTTGAATGTCTCTGCTGTAATTTCAACAAATAATCCCGATATGATAAATTCAAACTAACAGAAACCAATAAATAAACTAAAAGCTCAAACATGCATGTTGATTATTTCTATCTTATGAAAGTTGATCCATCAGCTCATCTTGGTCCCCTCCACCTTCACTAAAGTTCAAAGGTCGCTCAGCTTCGTCGACCTCACACTCACTAATTTCCAGTTTGAGGGCCTCATGATGTTTTTGAGGACTTAAAAACATTGTTATCATAAATACTTTTGTTATTCAGCCTCTCAGGATTTTTAACCAAGTCTTGTTTTTACACTTAGTTTGTTACTTTATTTCTGTGTCATTGTTTTTCATTCTAATGGTCTTCAAAAGTAGTCTCCTGTCTTATGTGTGACCCAGGTCCCACGTAGCTCTGATAAGACTGGACCTGATCTCGCTGTGCTGCGATGTGTAACCAGTGGCTTCTGATAAGATTAACAATGACCCCCACAGCTGGATCTGACACAAAACTGTCCTCTCAACAGGCATTTATCTGGGGAGTAAAAGGGTCTCTGAAGCTCCAGCTGTTCTTTCTTTTATAAACAAAACCTTTTCCTTAAAAGTTAAAACAGTTCTCATTAAAGTGGCCAAGGCGGTCACAGCTGAGCAGTTAGCACTCTGCAGTCACCAGGGATGGGCACTGATAAGTGATTGGATCCCATTATCGACATAACTTCCTTATTGATTGTCATTGGCTCCACTGTAAGAGTCTCCAGCATCTCTACGCATGCTGTGGGTCACATGTTTGTGCAGGTTGGAGGGATTTCCCCTCTTAGCTTAGCGTTAGCATGCTACCTGTGCCGGTGCTTGCAAAGAGCTGAAGCTGTGTTGCAACATGATGCAGTTGTTTTTGTCCTGGAGCAGGCTCCACTGCACCATCACATTTATGTGCAATAAAAATAAAAGTAATGCCCACTTTCCCCCGACACATCGTAGTGAGAGCAAGAACCGATGAGCGGGACCGAGAGGCGGGCAGATGAATGAGGAACCAGGAGAACGTGAAGGACCTCAGCCATCCCAACAACAGACTGTTCTCTCTGCTGAGGTCAGGAAAGCGATTCCGCTCCCTGAAGACCAACACAGAGAGACTGAGGAGGAGCTTCTTCCCGCAGGCGATACGGTCTCTCAATCACACCACCACACAGTACTGACCCACACATATGGTTCTTACACACACACTGGACTTTCTGGACATCGTTTTCACTTCATTACTTAACCCTTGGTAGTACCTAAAAAACGTACCCCTTATGAGGTCCTAGAGCCAAAAATCGACCACGCCATAAAAAGTGCTATAAAAAGATTATACATTAATATTTTATTCCACTTTAAATTAGCCAATCTTTCAGACCTACTTCTCCTTGAAATATTCATGTCAAGTTTTAATTACATTTCGCGGATTTTAACCCTTTATATCCCGGTTTTGTCACATGAGCGCACGGCCGTTTTTGGCGAAAAAAATGAAAAAATGAAATATTTTCCATAAAATACATTTGAAAGTTATATTTTATTGTACTTTTAATTAGGCCTTTAGATGGACTAAAGATTGGCACGAACAGTCATTTCGATCGCCTTTTATTTTTTTTTTTCAGGACCAGAAAATGGTCTCCAGGCGGCAAATGCTCCTCCTCTAGGCCGAAATAAGTGCATGTTGCCGGGGTACGTCGCGACGATCACCGGGGCACGATCACCGGGGACTGCTTTTTCCAGCCCACACGTCCGATACCACGTGACAATAAATACGTCATTTCCTGTTGACTAAAAAAAAATGCACCCTCTCGTGGTCCTAGGGACCAAAAAATGGTCCCGTCCGATCAGCGGGCGAGGCCGCCGCTGCACGCCGGAAATGAGGCTTCATTTCCCGCAGGTCTTTCCAAGAAGCCCGCTGTTTTCCAGCAGGGATCAAATGTGGAGCAAGGGCGCCACCCGGTGGCCAAATAAAAAAAATTACAATTCTAAGGCCTTGAGTCCAGAATGAAAACGAAACCTAAGCCATCACACAGATATTAACGGTAATAATTGTGCAGCGAAAAATAGCGTTTATAAAGGGTTTCAATGGGGCGATTTATGGCTAGGACCTCATGTGGATGGCGGTTTTTAGCTTAGCCACCTTAAGCTAATCGAATAAACGGAGACGGCAATTCTAAAGAAAAATGAAAAAAAAAAGGGTTGGAAGGTTTGGCTATATTCTATTCAACACAGTGAAAATGGCCTAATATTAAAAAACGCTGTGGATGATAAATGGCCGTAGGTACTACCAAGGGTTAAATCACGCTGCTGTTATTGTGTATATATTTATTTATATTTCTTCATACATTCTTATATAGTTCTATATTGTGTATTTTGTTGTACAGTTATTTCATTTTCAACTTTAATTTATATATTTTATCTTATTCTCCCAGTTAAATTTACCCTTCATTCTAATTTGTGTTGTACAGTTATTTCATTTTTAACATTAATTTATATATTTTATCTTATTCTTTCCCAGTTAAATTTACCCTTCATTCTAATTTGTGTTGTACAGTTATTTCATTTTTAACCTTAATTTATATTTTATTCCTTCCTAGTTAAATTTACCCTTTTTAATTTTTCATATTTATTTCCTATCTTATTCATAGCCTTTTCCTTTTTTGTTTTCTTTAGGTCACGAGCAGTTGTCCAAGCATTTCACTACATATCGTACTGTGTATGACTGTGTACGTGACAAATAAAATTTGAATTTTGAATTTGATTTGAATGCAGCCATGGTTTCCTCTTTAAAACCACCTGTAGAGTTTTCTACATGTCGCTGAGATTAACCAAATTGTCCTGCATAATAACTGAACATGAAATCCTTTTTATTTATCTAAGCAGATGATTTTCAATCCTTTTATCAACATTTTATTACCATGAACTGATTCTTTTTTACATGTTTTAAATACACAAACCCGAATAATCTCAGCCAGGGCTCCATCTATCCTGACATATGTGGACATACCGTCCTGTAAAAAACAGAATCGTCTGGTATTCAGAGAAATTATTACGTTTCTTATTGAGGTGAAAAGGAACAGTTTGTCCCGGACTTCAGCTACAATGAAAAAGGCACAAAGCTGCAGTTATTCTGTGTCTTTGCTGCACAGCTGCCTCTTCTTCTCTCATTCTCCCCTCCCTCTCCTGTTTCTACTTCAATCATGAAACTGATCAATGATCAGCTGATCGGCTCTCTTGTTTATTTATCGCTCACTTTGCGCCAGAAAGAGGAAACCAGCAGATGTCGCGCTAAACAACAGCAGCATGTTTAAGCTTGATCAGCTGTTGTTAGAATTTATTTAATATTAATTTCTAGTATCAGCTGATGTTTGCTGGAGCCACAGCTGTAAAGCTGCTGGTCATGATATGGTTTGGTTATGTGGTGAGAGGGAAACATGAAGATGAAACCAGGAGATGTCCTTACTGAACCATCAGAGCTGAACAGGTGATGGAGAAACAGGTTTACCTTTTAGGTGACATGAATGAGTTGAAGTTATGAACTGTTTCTGAGAGACAAATAACACCAGGATCCTTTTCTATGTAGCTGACAGCTGGTAACTGTGCAGGGGCGGGTCTAGCAAAGTGTTGCCAGGGGGGCAGGTAGGGCATTAACAGGGAATGGGGGGCACAAAGAAATACTTTTCTTTCTTATTCTCATTTCAAATGTCTCGCTTTTATTAAATAATTATCTGAAGCTTACAACAAACGTTTTTATCTGACATAAAATGTATAGAAATCATACATATACCAACAAGACTGCACATCACTGTCACAACAGCGTTTGTTTTCATTCAAAGGCTTCATGGCTTTAATACCTGGGGGGCCGGTCTCTTGTCAAAAGGCCGATTTTTTTGTCCCAGTCCAGCCCTGGGCACAACACGCAGTGAGTTAATCTGAGAAGGTGCATTAACAAATAAATGGCCGGGCCAGCGGTGCACATCGCAAATCAGCTCGCATAGACACATTAGTTGTGCCGCTCCTTAATGACGGTATCTTAACTAACGACCCAACTACCAGGTTCAACTTGTAGTTGGCTAAAAATAACTTGCTAGCTGGCAGTTTTATCAAGCGATGTTGAAATTTCCACATTCAGACACTTCAAAAGCTTCAGACAGCAGCTTCAGCAGCTGTCCGCTCAGCGCAGCATCAGCACCACGGAGATACACGGATACATCCGAAGACTCGGAAGTCTCGGAAGCTTTAATGAGCAGCTGGTTTGTCTCGCATTAACTGGCTGAGTTAATACCAGTTAATGCGACATCGAAGCAGCTGGAATCCACAGCTGTGCGTGTTCATGGAGCTGCATGTTCACCTGCTGGACGTCACTACCTGACAGGTTTAACTGTCTTCAGAACGTTGCAGAGGCCTTATTGACAGTATTTGGCTCTACATGTCTGTGTGAGCAGGTTTTCTCTCACATGAGTCCTCAGGTAGCCTCTGAATGCTGGACACTGGGAGACCTGTGTGTCTGACTGGGAGACCAGAGATCACATTAACATGTGTGTCTCTGTATTAACAAACATGCCAAATTGGCCCAGTTTATTTTTCTTATCATTGTCGTGAGGAGACCATAAATAGCATTTGTATTTTCTGTTGTTCAGTCCATTTGCTGTTATGGATAAAAAGTCTTTTTCTTTGTTTCAAAATAGCTGAAAACTATTCGCTGACAGCTGCCAACATCTGTGAACAAATATAATCCTATAAAGTTGTTCTATACAGTGTGTAACTGTTCATATAGAGCGTTATTAGATTTATTGCTAATGCAGTCATACAGCACACTGACGTCTGAGGAAACTTTAGATGCACTCATCATCAGAAAGGTTGCCGACTCCTGGTCTACAGTAACTCGAACTTTGGAGCAGAGATGTAGTTCGACCCTTTGGTCCGCTGCCCCCTGCTGGTGAGAGGTGTTCAGTGACGCTGTGTCAGAGTGGCTGTTTCTGATCACGTGAACACTTTAACTTTCTTTAATCATTATACTCGTTATATTTTATCTTGAAACTTTTTCCCCCCAAGAATTATTTTCTTATTAAAATCTTATTGACGATCCCGCATTTATTAGTTCTCTTTTTCTCTTGTCTTCGTGTTGTTATTTCCTGTTTTATTTTGGTGATCCCTGTGTGTGTGTTTAGAGTTTCAGTTGTGTTTCCATCGTGGAGCGCTGCTCTCAGATGTAACTCTGGCTGTGAAGCTGGATTTGACAAATAAGCGATTAAAGTTTACGTTTTTAAAAACATTTTTAGCGCCGTCGTCTGTCAGTACACAACTTTTTGTCACCAGCATAGATGATGTCATACTGCTGGAACAGGCAGCTCGCCTTCTACAGACCAAGCAGGTTGAAGACAAAGTCAGGATTTGAATGGTCCAGATGCTGAGGAGGTCACAACTGGTCCGTTGAGTCTCTGCTTGCCCATTGGTCTGGGATTGAAGCCAGGTGAGACTAACCTAAGCACAGAACTCTTTCACTCTGGGAGGTAAACTGGGGTCCTCAGTCGGAGACGACGTGAACAGGTATAAAGTGAAGCCAGAAGACGTCAGCGGCGTCCCCCGTTTGAGTGAGAACTGGAGCAGAGGCGTTTCATCTCTCAGATTCTGGTAACTTCCACGTGATGATTGCAGCGATGGTTTAAAATGTCTGACGAGCACGCTCAGACCCCCGACTGGACTCCTGTTGATCGAGCTAACACAGAGTTATGTTGAACATTTTGTAGCCACGCCCCCTCTCTGATGTCACTAACAGCGTCTCCACCCATCGTCCTACTCTCAGCTGCTGGTTTCTTTTCCACACTTAGTTTTATTGCAGCTCACATAGACAGAGGGAGCCGGCTCAGTTCACACAGTTTATTGTTTTTACATCAGGAGCCTGTAACCAAGGAAACGCCTGCAGGATGTAAACAGTACAAAATAAAGGCACTTAACTTACAGCTGTGAGCTCCATTAAATAGCTTCTCTTTGCTCTTCTGTACACGTATTTACAGACATGGGACAGCGAAGGAGACGAAACACGCACGCCACGAAGTTTAAGACCAAACCGACAGATTTAAAACATTGATGTTAAAAACAGAAAGGAAAATACGACTAAAACACAGGAAGCTGCTCCTTCACAGTAAAACACTCCGTCTGTGTCTGCGTGCGTCACTGGGAGGAGCTGCGGTCGTTGGCGACGTCCTGCAGGCGGCGCATTAGAGCGTTGGAGTCGGGACAGACGCGTTTGGGCGAGGCTCCCTCCTCCAGAGCCATGCCACGCTTCCTGGTCGGAGTCTCTCCGGTGCGGATCATGCTGTTGATCTCCTGGAGACGCTGAAGGGTCAGAGGTCACAGATTAGTGTTCAAAGCTCTGTCGGGCTGAGCTGCACATGCTCAGACTCCTGACTCTTTGATCTCGGAGCTCGTTTATTAAACTGTTTCAGGGTGATGACGGCGTCCTGCAGGGGGGACCATTTTATCGTACTTTCAGGAATCCCTCCATAATCTGACTTCCTGTTTAAAGATGTTAAATAATAACACTTGAATATTGATGAGCTACAGCTAACCTGTGTCCGCGTTCACATGGACCTGTTTAAATAAAGTTAGAGGGTGAAGCATCTCGAGACGACCGTTGTTGGGACAGGAAGCTGGTTTTACGCTCAGTTTCTCCAGAAAACATCAGAGGAACACTTTATTTTGAAAAGCCAAACTGTATCCTGTATAATAAACTGTTTGAACATCATGTGAAGTTATAAACGGACCTCTAACCTCTGCCTGCATCACGAAGCCCAGGTACACCGCAGAGGTACGACAGACTCTCGCTCGTTTTTCTAACCGCCGCTGCCGTGCGCCGGCGCCGGCGGGAGAAGCCGAGTGTAAATCGACCACTGAAGGTTTTAAAATCATGAGAACGTTTCAGACACACGAGGAAAGCAACAGTTTGGTTTCCGTACGAGAAGAAACAGCGTGGCGTCAACACGTCGTTACGGATAAAATAGCTGCTGTGAACGTGAGCAGTGACTCGTGTGGGGGCTTACGTTGGGGGGGCTGCTGCAGATGTAGTAGTGAATCTTTTCCCTGGGGGTCATCAGTGAGGGGGCGGAGCCTGCCTTGTGAGGCGAGATGTAGATGGAGTGTTTGCTGGACAGAAGCATCCGGCGGGGAGAGCCGGTCCTCACGGAAGGGTACGGACACAGAGGGGGGGTCTCGACCTGAGCATGAGAAAAACAAAGAGGTCAGGAGAACGATGCTGTCACGCCCAACCGTCAGCCTCCGTCAGCCTCCGTCAGCCTCCGCCTGGGCTGTGTTTGTGCTGCTGGAGCCTTTTTAATGACATTTATTGATATTTAAACATCTTGGATTTAAAATGAGTCAAGTTTAAATGTTTGGTCCAGAAGTCTCATCATCAGCTTCACAGACACTAAGCTGCTGCATTAATAATCAATAATGTTATTGATCAGCTAAATGGCTCCCAGCTCAGTCCACGTACCCCTGCAGACAGCGAGTTTGGCGAGTATTTCAGAGCAAAGGGCGTCATCTGCTTGATATACACGTTGTTGTAGAAGTGGATGAGGTCCCCTCGCTCCTGCTCCTCCTCCCCGGCATTGGCGGTGGACGTGCACGAGGTCTTGTTGGAGGTGTTTGTGGGCGTGGAGGGGGCGCTGCCGGGCTGGGGGGTGGGTAAGGTGCTGCTGGAGCGAATAGGGACCGGGCTGACGTCGCCACCTGCTGGAAGGAAGAACAGAGTAAGAGCACAATGACGGCACCTGAACACAAAGATGGCCGACGCTGTGCTTCTGCTACAAGAACACAGAGGTCGTGTCCAAATTCATGGGCTGCATCCTCCTGAGGCCGCATTTGTAGACCGATTACGTCACAGCGACGCGCGGAAGGCTGTCCAAATTCGTAGACTCCTCCGAATGCAGCCGACAAATGCGTCCTCCTTTTCCCCGAATTTGAAAGATGGGTCGGTGTGTCCTTCGTGGCCCACCATATCCCAGAATTCATAGCGCGGCCCAGCCAAACTCCAGTTTCCAGCAATGGCGGCCGCTACTAAGTTTTAAAATTACTCATACTAATCTTTCTGGGTCACAAAATAAACTTTTAACATATTTTCAGGCAAGAAAGTAGCTGTGCAAACATCAAATATCTGCTCGGTTTATCAAGATATCGCATATTTGCAAAAGTGCTTCGACGTTTTCGGAGATGTCTGTTACCCACCAGCTCGACAGCTAGCCGGGAGCTCGAGGGTCACTGAAGCCGCCGAGAACGGCACAACTCCCGGCACATCATTTTCAGATCACCGCGGAGTTTCGCTGCTTGGGTTAAACGTGATATATAAGTCACTTAGACAACCTACAAATGTTATTGTTGGGCTTTTTTCAGTGTTTTGTTTGTTCGTGAGTAAATCGGTTTGGCTGAGATTAAAGTTATTAGATTAGATAAAATAAAACTTTATTAATCCCCCTCCTCCTTGGTTTTCACACAGCTGACTAAACGTCAAACAGAAAACTGATCAAACAGAAGTGTGAGACGGTCGAGAATTTACGCCAGTGTCCTGTTATATTTTAGATAGCAAGGAGCAGACGGCTGAGTTTATTAAACTCCACCGAGACAGCGGCGACGCTAATCAGAAGGCGAGACCGTCCAATTTCCCCAGCCGTTTACTTCCGGCCTACCCGACCTTCTGAGGACCCGGCCCACGTAGACCGCGAAGGCCGGGTCCACAGGAGGATGCAGCCCATGAATTTGGACATGACCAGAGTCTGAAATCTCCCCCTGAGCAGGAAACAGGAAGCACGTCAGATTGAGTGATGAAACTGCTGACAGCAGGAGCATGTCATTGACGCAAGACACTGATGAACGTCATAAACAGCAGGAAGGGACGATCCGGGTCAGACGTGGGCTGCAAGGTGGCTTGCAGCAGCATAAACACACGGAGAGACGCAGGTGTGGAGTCTGTAAGCTAACCCTGAGGTTAGCATCGCCAAAAAACAACACTCACAGCTAACACACACTGCTAAAACACACGCTAACACACACCGCTAACACTCACAGCTAACACACATAATAACACACACGCTAACACACACCGCTAACACTCACAGCTAACACACATAATAACACACACGCTAACACTCACAGCTAACACACACGCTAACACACATCGCTAACACTCACAGCTAACACACATAATAACACACACGCTAATACACACCACTAACACTCACAGCAAACACACACTGCTAAAACACACGCTAACACACACCGCTAACACTCACAGCTAACACACATAATAACACACACGCTAACACTCACAGCTAACACACACGCTAACACACATCGCTAACACTCACAGCTAACACACAGAATAACACACACCGCTAACACTCACAGCTAACACTCACAGCTAACACACATAATAACACACACGCTAACACTCACAGCTAACACACACGCTAACACACATCGCTAACACTCACAGCTAACACACATAATAACACACACGCTAACACTCACAGCTAACACACAGAATAACACACACGCTAACACACACTGCTAACGGAGTTGATGTTTCCACACGTTTGAACCGACTGAGCATGCTCAGGGAGGTCAACCTCAGGATGAGGTCATGTGTCTGTACCTGCGTCCTGGCTGCCGTCTGTGAGCGGGTTCGGTTTGTTGGTGCTGGAGTGACGCCTCCTCCCTGAGATCAGCACGCTCCTGTAGACCTGAAACACGAACACAGAACATTGGAGAACATCAGCAGCAGCTCGTCACCCCTCGTTTTTCCTCACACAGCAAGCTGGAGGGAGGAAGAGTTCCTTACATTGCTGCTGGCCTGAGGCTGAGAGCGGTAACACTTCATGATGTTCTGGAAGGATCTGTCCTCTTTGGTCACCTGACAGAAGCAAACAGGTCACATGTTACTGGAGCACAGAGCTCACAGAGACGTTCCTCCTGCAGCACCAAGTCAAAGACGAGCAGAAAAGCTGAAAACAAGCGTGCTCAGCTTCCTGTTACCAGAGAGTCAAGAGTTGAGTGACAGTAAAGCTGGAGGCAGAGAGTTAACCCTTCAAAGCTCCTGCAGGTGAAGGTGGGATACCTCTGGCCTTTCTGAACTGAACCTGCTCTTCTTCTTTGTGAGTCTCAGAACATCTCTGAGCTCGTTGTCACGACGATGAAGAACCTGACTGACCTTGGCCATGACGTAGACGGCACACATGAGGAGCTGGTCCAGGTGTCGGTCCATCATCATGTCCGTGCAGTGGACCAGCGAGTACTCGAAGCAGGTCCAGATCTTCCTCCGGAGCTCCGGCATGATGTCCAGTCGGACGCACAGGTCTCGGAGGCGGACGCTGGCGAGGTGGTACACCTGGGAGGAAACGCTGCAGGTAAATGAATCACACCTACACAGCGGAAGCAGAGCCGCACTGAGCATGTGCACGAGCACGTACCTTCCTGAAGAACAGTGACAGCGAGCCCTTCCTCAGCGCGCCGCCGGCCAGTTTAGGGGCCGGCTTGACAGTGGCTGGTTGCACGGCGATGGTGCCGGCGAGCGCCTGCGGGGGCAGCGGCTGCAGAGCGGCACCAGCCTGTCCTGTCACGCTCACCTGCACCGGGATGAAGGTAATCCCTCCACTCTCATTGGCTATCCCTGCAGAGAGGTCAAAGGTCAGAGGGTGCCGTTTCTCACTTCACCTTCGGGCTCGTGTTTTCTGACTCTCACCCTGCACAGGGATGGTCACTGTCTGCCCGTTGTTGGCGGTCACGGTGGCAGTTGCCATAGTGACCACAGTCTGTCCCGCCGGGATGGCCGTGACGAGGCTCGCCTGGGTGGGCTTGGCGACAGCAGTGCTGGCGGAGCCACTGGAGGCGAGGCCGGGCTCGCTGTCCACGGGGTCAACAAAGAGACGGCGGCGAGCCGTGCTGGCCGGCGGTGAGCTGTAACGGTCCAACAGGGTGGTTGGGGAGGGGGACACACCTGTAGGAGGAAGAGGAGGGCCAATGAGCTCCAAGAGTCCTTTAGCCGCATCAGAAGTCACACACACACACACACAGTGTGCAGGTGTGACAGGTATCAGGTGTGTGACCTTTGAGCGTGCTGCTGCTGCTGAGCTCGGCGCCGTGGCTGACCGGAGTGACGGGAACGCTGCCGGAGCTGCTCTCATCCTGCTGCTCCAGGTACTGAGGAGGCATCACCTGAAACACACACACCTGCTGATGAAACACACCTGAAACTTTGTTCAGCCAAACAAGAAGAGGAGAAGCGAGGACAAGACTTTCACGCAGCAGGCGGGACGTTTTTACGGATCAACAGGACCGGAATCAGCTGATCACAGCGAGGCCTCCTGCAGGTGTTATTCACCCAGAGTCAGAAACCACCAAACATGAAGGTCTGCAGTTACATTTGACCTCAGGACACACGAACAAAAAAAGCACAAAGAAGGAAACACCGACACGTATATCATCAAACATGGACGGACCTCCTGGCAGCTGGGGGCGTGGTCTTTGGCCCCACGGAGGCTCTCCCACAGCGGGGAATCGCCAGTCCAGGCCAGATTCTCCAGGACCTGCTCCTCCACCTGGTTCAGGTGCTTCACCACCTCCCGAAACAGACCCTGCTCCGCCCGCACCAGCACCTCAATCACCTGCAGAGACAGACGACAAGCTTTCTTCATCCAACTGTTCATCCATCATCCATCCAAACATCATCCATCATCCATCCAATCATCTGGCGTTTTCTGAAAAACAAACCTTGTTAGGACCTACTTTTTGATGAGGGCGTATTGATACCTTGTAGAAGTGATAGGCAGGCAGCTGGAAGATGCCGAGCACGTTGGGGAAATCTCCAGGAGGTCTGTAGGAGAAGATGACGATCTCCAAGCAGCAGGCGAGCAGAGAGCGGTGGAAGATATCCTGCTCCAGAATACACTGCAACACACACACACACACACACACACACACACACACACACACACACACACACACACTTTATAAGATGACTTTATCAGTACACGGCTGCATGTGAGATAATCTGAGAAAAACATTCAAACAGGAAGCAGATGAAGCAGTGATGGAGGCTGACATAAAGAAGGATTATTCTGATCTGTGACTCATGCAAAGTTGCTCTGAAAATGGAAATAAGTGTTTTCCCTCACAGACAGGTCGGCGTCGCCCAGAATCATCTTCTCTCTCTCGATGACTGACTCCAGGATCCTGTAGTAGAGCGCCTCTGCCAGGTGGAAGTACTTCACCGCCATGTCTGCGAGGACAAACGTTACTCGGTCACAGCAGGTCGCTCGTGTGCAGTGATGCGAGGCTACGTGCATACCTTTGCCCATGGCCCTGCCCCCGTCTGTGGCGCCGTCCTCGTAGTGCTGGGAGAAGACGTCGAACATGTCGTTCAGGCGCCGGCTGATGGCGTTGCTCGGGTCTCTGGCGCAGCTCCTGGGCGAAACGAGAGCAGGCGTGTTGAAAGGGTCAGAGTTAAAGACGACGTCAGACACGCTGACACGTACCTGAGCGTCTCGGCCAGCTTGGCGCTCGGCCCCTGCTTGGTGCCCGACAGCAGCGTGTGGAGACGCCCCACGCTCTTCATGGCGGAGGAGAGCGGAGACGCCAGGCTGCCCTCCTGCACGTACTTCCTGCCCGTCAGTGGGGTGGAGACTTTCAGAGCCGAGGCCTGGGGGGGAGGTGGCATGTTAGCGAGGTGGGAAGCAAACCAATCAGAGAGCGTAAAAGAGGCAAGGTCAGGTCTTACAGCGAGGCTGGTGTGGAGCCTGAAGGTGGCGCTGTTCTGGTGCTCCGCCCCCTCGCACAGGCAGGGCCCCGGGGTGCCAATGTCCTCGCTCGCTCCCTCGCCGGTGAAGATCCTCTCGTCCAGGCTGCCTGTGGCCAAAACGTGCTCCTCGTACAGGCGGCTGAGCGCCAAACTGAGGGCGAATCAGAGCAGAGGGCGGTCAGCGGCGTCTACGTGCTGTTACCATGACCCGTCACCAGGGGGCGGAGTCAGAAACACGTGGGTCTTTAGTTTACCCCCTGCTACAGGTAAACAGCTCCAATTAACCAACACAGAACGGCCTTCAAACTTACAGACTGTCTCCAAAGTTCATGGGGTCCAGGAAGCCGGTCAGACTGTCCTCCTTTCCTCGGAGAATCTGCCAACGGACACGAGAGGAAGCTGAGTGTAGCGCCAACACGGTTCCTACCTGTGCAGGTACGAAGCTGCTCTATGTGACCAAACCAACCAATATTATTATTCATTTACATTTAATCGTATAAAACTTTAAATGATTTCTGATGTTTGATGTGATTATTATTTATCAGCAGAGCTCTGCAGAGCAGACAAACAGCCAACATGTTAAAGACGCGCTCGCTTTACTGCACTCTGCATCCCTGACGTGTTCAACACCGGGGCTCACACTCAGTCTCAGTTCTCAGTCCCAAGCTGCTCCGACTGTGCTGTGGGCCGGACCATAGTCTTTGCTGGGCTGATTCTGGCCCCCGGGCCTTATGTTTGACCCCTCTGCTTTAACCCAGATCACTAACATGCACTTTTCCAACACCCTCACTAACGCCGCGTGTGAAACACACGCCCGTCATTCTGCTTTTACCCCGTGGAGTGGCTCCAAACCAACAGAGGAAACCTCGCCGAGGCTCTCGAGGCCCGGCACCCGCTCAGGTGTGTTCACCTGAGTGAAGGTGTGGGAGGAGGTGGCTCACCCTCTTGTGGAAGAGCTTCTTGATGAAGGGTTTCCAGAAGTGCTCTTTGACCCCTTTGGCCTCCAGCACCAGGCCGTCGTGCAACTGGCACAGCTGCTCCATGAAGCAGAACGGGCCCGAGGCCGGCCGGAAGTCCTTGGTGCCGAAGTCCTCAGGAAGCCCTGTGGGACGGAGAGACAGCGTTACCATGGAGACATGACAACACACAAATTGTGTTATTTTTAACGATAACATCATTTAAACTTTCATTCCTCGTGTGTTAACCCCACAGCGGCCCCAGGAGGCTCCACCTCCTCAGTCGCGCTGATGATATTGTTCAGCTCTAATCCTGGTTCTACTGCAGCTGATTCAATCCCAGGATAATGAAATCCTGATCGCTGGTCTGTTGGTTCAGCCAGCACGACCTTCTTCCTGTTTAACAGGCAGGTATTTAACCCAAACCTTCAGGAGCGTCTCGTGTCACCTGAGCGGGCTGAACCGCGCCCTCCCGCCTCTAAACGTGCACCTTTCTTTAAATGTTAGTTTCATGCCGAAACGCTGCTCGTGGGCGGAGTGTTCAATGAAGCAGGCGAGCTCCCCGAGTCTGACCTCGCTCGGCTCCAGGGTTGTGTCTGACGGGATCACGTGGTGTTTCGGGGCCTCACGGGGGCGCACAGGAAACCCGACAGGAAGTAAGGGCAGCACTGACAGAGCCTGCTGCCGGCTCCACCTTTGATTTATTTGAGGTGTGACCCAATGCTGCAGGTGAGCGATAAGCAGGCTTCCTCTGCAGCCGACATGATTTATTCAAAGAACTGGAGACGTTACTACAGCAACCAAACTAAACCGAGCGCGAACAGCACGTTAACAAAGGCAGGAACGATGTGTACGTCAGCCTCAGGACGCCACCTTTGAACTCGGGGTTCAGCAGGTCCTTCCTGGCGTTGCACAGCAGGGCGTTGGTGAAGACGAGGTCGAGGGCGCACAGCAGCAGGTGGTACGAGTTCACCAGGTCGTCGCTGATCATGGGGAAGTTCCCTGAAAGAAGAAGCAGAAACATCATCGAGGTGCAAACCGGACTCATCAGCGTGCATGAGCAGAACCAGAGCCGAGAGCAGGAAGTGAGCCGCACGCCGAGACCTGGCATTCCAGCTGAGTGGCTGCTGGGACGAGATTGAAGCTTCACAGTTCTGATTATTTATTATCCCATTTCTGCAGCTCCCAACAATAACGCAGAGAAACACCACACACGTGAGCGACAGTGGGGAGGAAAAACCTCCACCTGTCTGTGACGAGCTGTGGTTTGCACCAGGGCGCTGTGACGGACTTCTCTGACATCATTAAACAGGAAGTGCTTACCTTTGGCGTGGACAAACAGCACCCAGCAGAAGTTGAAGACCTCGGTCACGGTGCACGGGTGGCGTCTGCAAAACAAAGAGCGCACATAGGTTACCAGGCAGCACTGCAGACCCGCCCCCGCCTGGCGACCACACCAACAAACACCAAAGAACTGAATACTGAGCGGTTAGCATGAAGGTGAGGTCAGAGGTTACGGTCCCACCTCTGCTTGCGGCTGCGGTGCACTCGCGGCGGCTCCTCTGACGGCGCCCTGAAGATGGATTTGAAGATGGGGACGTACTTCTTGAAGATGACGGCGGACACGATGAAGTTCCTCTCCAGCTTGTCGGTGCTCTGACGGAAGTCCGGCGGCAGGTCAGCCATGTCCTGCCACTTCTTCATCTTACTGAAGAACTCGATGAGGCTGAGGAGGAGCAGAGGGCGGGGACATGAGGAGCGAGCCGAGCCACGAAGATGACGTAATAAAAACCTTGTGGTCGCCTCTAAACCCTTCACAGAGCGCACATCCCATTTTATTCTATTTTTATTTATTCATCATTTTAAATATTTTGTAGCTGATATATTTAGTTTTCCTGCTCGTTTCCAGCTGTTTGTGTGTCTGAGTGGTTCTCGCGTTCCCTCGCGTTCATAGTCTTTTGTCTATTTCCTGTTTTATTTTGAAGGTCTGCCTCTGTTACTGTGCCTGCTGGCCCCGCCCTGATTCTCTTCACCTGGGTTACCTGCCTGGCCGTGTGTCGTTATGTCATCAGTGATTGTGTTTCTGTGGGTGTGAAGGTGGAGAGGGGCACACCGACCTCATCTCGGAGCAGCGCAGGATTCGGGTCAGAGAGACGTAGTTCCCCTCGGCCGTGCCTTTTCCTACCGTGGGCACAGACGACCTGCAGGCCACGTAGAGGGCGCACGCCAACCAGTGCAGCTCGCTGCCCTGCGACAGGAAACAAGATGACAGGAAGCTTTGCAGACGTTAATGAATAAATATAATTTTTATTTAAAAGGACGAAGGGCGCATCGAGGGACGGACAGCACTCTCATCTCCTTCCCTCTCGTTTCCTTCGGTAGTGAACACTTGCTCCCTGAGCAGAGAGCTCAGGCTGTGACGTCGCTCTGTGCCGAGGCTGACCTCCATGATCTGGACCTGAGCTTTTCTAAAACAACTCAGGAACCTGAACCTGAGTTTGAACCCATCCTAAGCAGATCTAATGTAAGAATACAAAATAAGGTTTGACTCCACACAGCCTCCTGTGACTAAAAACACCTATAAATAACTTCAGGTGTACCCCGCCCCTCAGCCTGTGACGACAAACCCCGCCCCTCAGGCGTTCCTGGGTATTTAATGGTCACACTCAGTGTACTTAGAGCAATCATGAAGTAAAATAAACCGCCATACTGCTCAGATCCAAGTACTCACAGTACTTAAAGTACTCGTTATGCTGATATTAGTGTAGCACAGTTCTTTATTATTACTGTGTTTAATACCTCGGACTGCTGGGCGGAGCAACATAAACACCACCTTCACCTGATGGAGGAGGAAACACCCTGCAGGGCACCGAAGTACTCGAGTAAAAGTATTCAGATATTTGTTGCTGTAGAAGAACGACAGCGCTACAGTTAAAGAGGCATCCGCCCGCCCCCTGGGGACACGCCCCTGCCCCTGGACGCCGAGACCCGTCAGAAACACGTCACAGAGCCACCTGTCCAGGTGAGCGTGCTTACCTCCAGGGTGAAGTTCCTGCTGATGTTCTCGTAGCTCCCCCACGCCTCCCCGCTCGCCTCCTCGTCCATGTTCAGCGCCCTGCAGAGCTCCTCGAACCCGCGGCGCGCTCTCTGCGCGGTTTCGTCCTCGTCGCTCATTTTCACCGCACTGACCGGACAGTGTCGACCCCGCCGGGCACAGGGGGCCTCCCGCGGCGCGCGGACACGCTATTCACGGGGCTGATGTCCTGAATAACGCCGTTATTACCGAGCACCGGGGCTCCCGGCCTGCGAAGCCATTTAAAAGTCCTTTGACTGACAGATACGCACGCATGCGCGGCTGCCAGCCACAGCGTCAAACGTCACGTCTCAGCGTACGTGCTTTAGCGAATAGCACAAATAACGTAGCGGGGCCCCGCCCACTAAGGGTGCGTAGCTGAGTGTGAGTGGGTGAGCCCACCTGTCAATCACACTGGTGCTGCTTCCGGTTGTTTTGTATTTTTCGCTGGTGTGGCGCTCCGCTCGCCCGGAAGTCCATCTGAAAAACATTCAATTATAACTTTTGTAAAATCTGTGATCGGTAAAAGGCGGGAAACACAAACCTGTGCAAACGTTTAAATGAGCGCTCATCGTTCGGCTCTCATTAAACTGCTGCACAGGTCCTCACAGTGCAGTGAAAGCGAAGGATGAAACGGGACAAAGACTCAGCTGTCAGAACAACCCAAATAAAGCTGCTCAACCACGACATTAGTGTGTGAAAGGAAAGCAGTCATTATATCTCAGGAGAGTTTGATAGATTAATGCTGCAGTTACCACAAAACTGTGACTGTGGGCAGCAGATTAGACCCTGAGTACATCCTGGCTGTGCTGTAGCACTGTACACACCAACCCTTCAGATTCTTTAATAATCAGCTGAGGCCTGACCCACACTGCCTGACTGTGGGTGTGTGGAAATCAGTGCAGATGACAGAGATCATTCACTAAACAGCAGATAGGAACCCAAACGAGTCATAAAAATAAAGATGTTAGTCAGAGTTATTGCACTTTATGTGTTGAATTAAATCTCAGATTCTATAAATTGATTGTAGTTTTGTTTAGAATCTGGAGATGACTCTACACCTTTAAATATCATCACTAATAAAGGTCTTAATGAACTTAAACTGTGACTCGTGCATTTGTCTCACGGTCCTCAACAAAATGTTATTATCATAAAGTTAATTTACCGTTAATTTGAACACGCAGAACTCACGCACACATTTCTTCACCTCATGCTGGATTTTCTGCGATGCAATCAAGTGTTAATTATTGTAAAGTTGTAAATGTTTCGTCTTCTTCTTGCAGCGGCTCCTTTCAATAAAGTGTTAAAGACAGAATAATAGAACAATAAACTCACTTAGAGACTGAAGTCATCACTTTAGGAATGTGTCAGAAACTCAGACTCATTATAATGATCTTACCACCGTTTTTTAAAGCTACTGAAAGCTTGCAGTGCTGATATAAACTCCATCCTGAGATTAATCTTTGTCGATTATTGTTGCATTCTCTCCGTCCAGCTCAGCGGCTCACATCAATGTAGAAACATGCATCTCGTCTGGAGCGACGGCCTTGCAGGTCTCTGTCACTCGTTGTTTAACCTCGTCTCCTTCCTGTTCAGCCGGCCGCACAGACAGAGGTTCCTTCTTCTGTTGTAACACGCCATCCTAGTCACATGTTGTCACGTGTTAAGAATTCTGAAGTCTCCTTCAGATCCTTTCACATATGTGTGCATCTTGTACAGTCTTTGATAACTCTTCCTTCTTTAAAGTAACAGGAAGTGATTTTCTTGTGTTTTTACGTTGTTTTCTTGGTCTTTTGTCGCCTATTTGAGTGTTGTTTGGTTTTTAAGGTCTGTAGTACGCTAACGCTGGCAAGTTTATCGCCTTATTTCTGTGGATCTTCAGAACTGTAATTTTTCCAACTGTCCTTTAAAGTTCATCTCTATACATCAGGCTGCAGTGTGCTGTTGGTTCCTGAATGAACTGATTTGTGTTTTTAAGGTGAGAAAATTATTTAAAGGTGCTACCCAAACATTCCTCTGACTTTCTCGTTCCCATCTTGCCTGAATCAGACTTGAAACCAGTGACTGAGACCAGAATCTCATCACTGAGGTCAGAGGTCAAGCTGAGCAGGAGACTCATTATCCAGTCAATCTTCAGAGGACTCGCCCCCTGCTGGACAGCAGCGGGACTGCAGGTCGTCAAGGTCAGTGACCAAACTCCTTTAACACACAGCTGCCCACCTCCGGAAAGACCTCAGCTTTCACAGGATGGACACAAGCCAACCACACACAGCGCCACCTGCAGGGCCTTTTAAGAATTTTCTATCTCTTTGCATTTCTGCTGATCATACTGTTAGATATGTTTCATATGCTGTGGTATAAAATGTGACACAAGGAGGCCGTTTAATGATTTTCTAATAAAGTTTCACTCATCAACTGACTACCTCATTAAAATAATCATCATATTAATCAATTCAAGTAATTTTATTTTTGTTATGCATCATCATGAAGAAAGCTCTGTGTAGTGGCAATTCCTTTTGTTTGACAAACCAAACATCCCACAATTAAAAGTCCACAAGCCACTGCTGCACTGAGATACTATTTCGTACGCAGGCGAAAGAAGTCCACTGTCCAAACTTTAAAGTTGCGTTTTTATGGTTTATTCATCCAGTTTGGCAATAACAAGATCCATTTTTTGTTACTTCCTGCTGCTTCTCCTGCTCTGGTAAAAAACCACAGGCTCACCCCAGTGCATGCTGGTCCTATACCAGTCTCTCTATTTATAGAAACAAAATGGCCCTACAGCTCTTATTGTCATGGTTGCGGCTGTGTGCAGGCTGGATGAGGACCCAATCGCAAACTCACGGAGGCAGGAATTAACTCAAACTTCACAGCTTTATTGCTGGACGGAAAAACCATACAAACTAAACTGGAAAGTATAACATGTTACACGGAAAAACACACGGCCATGGATGAGGGAGAACGCGACACAGAACTGAGGGAGATGCAGACATAAATACACAGAAGGTTAGCGAGGGAAGTGGGAGCACACGGGGAACACAGCTGACACTGATAATCATAACAAGACACGGCAGAAGTGAACGCAACACTGACGGGAGACGGGCAAAGTAAAACAGGAAGTACAGAGGTTCAGACAGGAGGAGAGAGCACGGGGAAAACACAGATATAACGGGCTGGGGAAAACATGGAATAAAACACAAGGAGAGACGAGGGCTCACAAATACACAGAGGGGCACACAAGGGGTAAGAGTCACAAGGGGAAAACACTTAGGGAACAACGTAACAGGGCAGCCCAGGAAACATGGCCTAAATAAGGAGCAAAATACAAAAATACATGAAACTAAGAATACTGGGCCAACATGGCCCAGGACCATGACACTTATTGACTGATTTAACAAGGTAAAATCAAACAAATAAAACATTGAAACAAATATTAACCTACAAATAAACTTGTAAATAAACCCCAAAATATAAGTAAACTAACAACAAACTTTAACTAATTTCAAAATAATAAAAAATAAAGAACAGATAGCTCCAACACTCTGTAAAGTCTCTCCTTCATCCTGAGCTCAGCTTCAGCTTAAAGGACGCTCCTCCCACTGAGGTGTTGACAGCGCTCTTCCTTGCTCACCTGCAGGAGGCGTCGCTTCCAGCAGAGATGCAGACAGCTGCAGCTTCAGAGGTGGGAGGTGGTCTGCGAGCTCCCACCATGCCCCAGGTAGAGCGACTGCTGAGGGAAGGCTTGGCCTGCAGGGGATGCTCACCTGGAGGGAGACACCGTACAAACGCCCTGAGACGGCCCGAGGGAGAAAACCTGTTTGCAGCTCCACAGTTTCATTTTAGAAGAATTAAATAAATAATAAATAATAAAATAAAGACTTTTCTTCAAGTGCTGAGAATGAAATGTTTGAATAATATTGGAAAATGTGGATGTCTCAAAATGACTTTCTTAAACTCCATATGAAACATCATCAGCAATAATGCTAATGATTAAGCTAGCACTTTGGTGACAGTGGGAAAGAAAAACCCCCTTTTAACAGGAAGAAGGGAGATGATGATGATGATGATGATGATGATGATGATGATGATGATGATGGTGGTGATGATGATGATGATGATGGTGATGATGATGCTGCTGCTGCTGATGAGAGTGATGATGATGTTGATGAGAGTGATGATGATGATAGTGATGATGATGATGATGATGATGATGAGAGTGATGATGATGATGATGATGATGATGATGGTGGTGATGATGATGATGTTGCTGAGAGTGATGATGATAGTGATGATGATGATGATGATGATGGTGATGATGAGAGTGATGATGATAGTGATGATGATGATGATGATGATGATAGTGATGATGATGATGATGTTGATGAGAGTGATGATGATAGTGATGATGATGATGATGATAGTGATGATGAGAGTGATGATGATAGTGATGATGATGATGATGATAGTGATGATGAGAGTGATGATGATAGTGATGATGATGATGATGATAGTGATGATGAGAGTGATGATGATAGTGATGATGATGATGATGATGATGATAGTGATGATGATGATGATGATGATGATAGTGATGATGATGATGTTGATGAGAGTGATGATGATAGTGATGATGATGATGATGATAGTGATGATGAGAGTGATGATGATAGTGATGATGATGATGATGATAGTGATGATGAGAGTGATGATGATAGTGATGATGATGATGATGATGATAGTGATGATGATAGTGATGATGATAGTGATGATGAGAGTGATGATGATAGTGTTGATGATGATGATGACGATGATAGTGATGATGATAGTGATGATGATGCTGCTGCTGATGAGAGTGATGATGATGTTGATGATAGTGATGATGATGATGATAGTGTTGATGATGATGATGACGATGATAGTGATGATGATGCTGCTGCTGATGAGAGTGATGATGATAGTGATGATGATGATGATGATGATAGTGTTGATGATGATGATGACGATGATAGTGATGATGATGCTGCTGATGAGAGTGATGATTCTGCTCCAAATGTCCTGAATCTGAAAAGCTGAGTTTTGATCTTGTGTCTTTTTGGTGTTTCACAGAAGAAGGTCCTGAGTTCACCATGGCCGGGGTCTTTCTGTGTGGAGTTTGCATGTTCTCCCCGTGGTTGCGTGGGTTCTCTCCCACAGTCCAAACAGATGCAGTTAAGTGGGGGCAGGTTAACTGGTAACTCTAAATTGCCCATAGGTGCGAATGGTTTTCTGTTTCTATGTGTTAGCCTGGCGACCTGTCCAGGGTGTACCCTGCCTCTTGCTGATGCGGAAGAGGATGCATGGATGGATGTTTTCCTCTAAAACCAGTTCAAAAATAAAGATATTCCTTTTTGAGGAAACTTGGCCATCTTTAAAATGACAGAATGAAGATTTTAGAGTTGAAAGTTTTATTTTCTGTGAAAAAAAGTTTTTATGAGTTAATAATTTTCAGCCTTTTCACATGTTTGGAGTCTGTGTGGAAAGAGCTCCAAACTTTATTTATTCTGACACAGCTGCAGTAGCTGGATGTAACTGGTCCCAGTCCTGATCCTCGTCCCGGTTCCAGCTGCTGCTTCAGGCTCTGAGCGTGCTCACATAAAAAAGGTCAAAGGGTCATGTGACTACCATGACCTGGTTGTAAATATGTTAGAGGGTTAGACCAGCTGTTGGCTTCAAAACGATGTGTGACAAGCAGATCGCCTCCACTGTGGGCGGAGCTTTAAGATCCCTGCTACACGATGTCTGCCTTTTGTTTATCATTTCAGCTCAGTCAACAACAAAAAATCTCTTAAATCTATTTTATTTATCAATTTTATTATTTGTAACTTCATTGTTATGAACTCCCAGTGGAGGGGCCCCTTTTGAGTATGTACCCAGGACCCCCGAGGCTCTAGGACTGCCACTGTTTATGCATCTGTGGCTGCATAAACGAGACTTACAGATAGAAAAGTTTAAATGTTTTATATTTATAGTTTATGATTTAAAAAGGACACATAAGTGTAAACGTGCCAAACAAGAAACACACCATCAGACATAAATGCATAAAATCA
This sequence comes from Aulonocara stuartgranti, assembly GCF_965226115.1. NCBI lineage: Eukaryota > Metazoa > Chordata > Actinopteri > Cichliformes > Cichlidae > Aulonocara > Aulonocara stuartgranti. The sequence continues at coordinate 645,177 of NC_138945.1, forward strand.
CATCATAAACCATCAGTGTAGTGTAAAAATGATCTGTACGCATTGATGAGCTGCTGTGACGTCACAGCTTTTAGGAACGATAGCTGTGTCCCAAACGTCGCTGCATCCTCCGGAGGCCGCATTTGAAGGCCGATTACGTCACAGCCAGGCGGCGAAGGCTGTCCCAATTCGTCAACTCCTTCAAATGCGTCCTTCATTTCCCCGAATTTGACGGATGGGTCGGGTGTGTCCTTCGTGGCCCACCATATCCCAGAATTCATAGCGCGGCCCAGCCAAATTTCAGCTGCCAACAATGGCGGCCGCTACTAAGTTTTAATATTACTCTCATTACTCTTTCTGGGTCACAAAATAAACGTTTAAGTTTATATTTATATTTTCAGGCGAGAAAGTAGCTGTGTAAACATCAAATATCTGCTCGGTTTATCAAGATATCGCATATTTGCAAAAGTGCTTCGACATTTTCGGAGATGTCTGTTACCCACCAGCTCAATATCAAGCCGGGGGGTTCAATGATCACTCGAGCCGGCGAGAGCAGCGGACTCCCGGCTTCATCGTTTTCAGACCCCCGCTCTTTCGCTACTCAGGTTAAACATGATATATAAGTCACTCGGATAACTCAAAAATGTAATTGTTTGGCTTTTTTCCGTGTTTGGCTGAGATTAAAGTTATTAGATTAAATAAAATAAAATAAAGTAAAATAAAATAAAAGGTGATGCCCAGCAGGGGGCGCTCTGAGCAAACAGACTGCAGGCAGCCTCCCCCTCTGCTTCCCGCAGCATCACCTGCCACCGCCTCTAACGAGGTTTCACAAAGTGTGAAGCAGGAAGCAGACGTTTCAGTCGGCTGTGCAGGTTAAAGTTTCAGTGGCTGTCAGTCTGGGCAGGTTGGTTTCACTGCAGAGGGTCAGAGGAGGGCGGAGCTCCACATCACCTCCATCACACACGTCAACGCATCAGCACCACAGTTTTCTGCCAGTTTCCAGCTTTTAATCATCACGCTTGTGTCAGATAATTGTGGTGATCATGATCTTTTATTTCTCAGTATTCTCTGACACGATTAACGGTCAGGTTTACCTGTGTCCACCTGAGAAGGCGAATAAAAGAGAAAAACAAACTTTCACTTTATTAAAGCAACACGAAGAGAATAAATGAAATATGATGGCTGATGAAATGAAATGATTTCATTTGCTGGGGCAGGTGGAGAGGAGCGAGCGGAGCAGAGGGTCAGACGGCGGGGATGCAGGCTGAAACGGCACTGCAATCACTGGAGATTCTGGGTAATTTTGAGGGACGGCGTGTTTGCAGGAGCTGCAGGGAGCCGCCTGCTGGCCGTCCCAGCTGCTGAGGAGGAGGAGCTGCGTGGCAGGAGGTGGCAGGAGGGTTTGAGTGGCATCACCAGGCGACAGCTGCCGGCCCACGGCTGCACCCCTCGCCGCCTCGCCAGGATGCTCCTCACCGTCTGACAGCGTAAACACACAGCTGGAAGCTGGTGGAGGGGAGGTGACGGGGAGTCGCTCGGGGGGGCTGAGGGACTCTGAACAGGCCGGGAGGTGAACCCGAGCTGTCCATCTGGCACCGTCAGAGGAGGCGCAATTAAACGTATTCCTCAGACTTTCCATCATATAAATTATTATTATTATTGTTACTATTGTTATTATTGTTAATATTATTGTTATTGTTATTATTGTTAATATTATTATTATTAATAATAATAATATGATTGTTATTGTTATTATTGTTAATATTATTGTTATTGTTATTATTGTTAATATTATTGTTATTGTTATTATTGTTAATATTATTATTATTAATAATAATAATATTATTGTTATTGTTATTATTGTTAATATTATTGTTATTGTTATTATTGTTAATATTATTATTATTAATAATAATAATATTATTGTTATTGTTATTATTGTTAATATTATTGTTATTGTTATTGTTATTGTTGTTATTTAAGCACCATGAACAGGAAAACAGCGAGAAATCAAAGCTGAGGCCAGAAATAATTTCCCTTTTCGACTCAATTTAATTATCAACAGTCACCTCGAGGTCCTTCATACTGTACAGACCCTACAATCAGTCAGAGACACACTTTGACTGAGCACTTGGTGGCAGTGGGAAGGAAAAACTCACTTTTAACAGAAAGAAACCTCCGGCAGAACCAGGCTCAGGGAGCGATGGTGCCAAATATCAGATTTGTTTATCGATTTCTGCTTGTTTCAAACTGAACCCAGAGAAAAGCTCAGCTTTGACGAGCTCGGCTCTGCTTTAGAAACTCAACTGAAAACTGTAAGAACCATCAGTGATTCTATGAATGCC
>NC_138945.1:655000-675000 GCF_965226115.1 Aulonocara stuartgranti
CCCTCCTGTCCTCCCCTCCTGTCCTCCTCCCTCCCCTCCTGTCCTCCCTCCCCTCCTGCCTTCCTGCCCTCCCCTCCTGTCCCTCCCCTCCTGTCTTCCTGCCCTCCCCTCCTGTCCTCCCCTCCTCCTCCCCTCCTGTCCTCCCCTCCTGTCTTCCTGCCCTCCCCTCCTGCCCTCCCCTCCTGTCCTCCCCTCCTCCTCCCCTCCTCTCCTCCCCTCCTGTCTTCCTGTCCTCCCTCCTGCCCTCCCCTCCTGTCCTCCCCTCCCCTCCTGCCCTCCCCTCCTCCCCTCCCCTCCTCCTCCCCTCCTGCCCTGCCCTCCCCTCCTGCCCTCCCCTCCTGTCTTCCTGCCCTCCCCTCCTGTCCTCCCCTCCTGCCCTCCCCTCCTGTCCTCCCCTCCCCTCCTGTCCTCCCCTCCTGCCCTCCCCTCCTGTCCTCCTGTCCTCCCCTCCTGTCCTCCCCTCCTGTCTTCCTGCCCTCCCCTCCTGCCCTCCCCTCCTCCCCTCCTGCCCTCCCTCCTTTCCTCCCCTCCTGCCCTCCCCTCCTGCCCTCCCCTCCTGTCCTCCTGTCTTCCTGCCCTCCCCTCCTGTCCTCCCCTCCTGCCCTCCCCTCCTGTCCTCCTGTCTTCCTGCCCTCCCCTCCTGCCCTCCCCTCCTCCCCTCCTGTCTTCCTGCCCTCCCCTCCTGCCCTCCCCTCCTGTCCTCCTGTCTTCCTGCCCTCCCCTCCTGCCCTCCCCTCCTCCCCTCCTGCCCTCCCCTCCTGTCTTCCTGCCCTCCCCTCCTGCCGTCCCCTCCTGCCCTCCCCTCCTCCTCCCCTCCTGTCCTCCCCTCCTGTCCTCCTGCCCTCCCCTCCTCCCCTCCTGTCTTCCTGCCCTCCCCTCCTGCCGTCCCCTCCTGCCCTCCCCTCCTCCCTCCTGTCCTCCCCTCCTGTCTTCCTGCCCTCCCCTCCTGTCCTCCTGTCTTCCTGCCCTCCCCTCCTGTCCTCCTGTCCTCCTGCCCTCCCCTCCTCCTCCCCTCCTGTCCTCCCCTCCTGTCTTCCTGCCCTCCCCTCCTGTCCTCCTGTCTTCCTGCCCTCCCCTCCTCCCCTCCTGTCCTCCCCTCCTGTCCTCCCCTCCTGTCCTCCTGTCTTCCTGCCCTCCCCTCCTTCCCTCCCCTCCTCCCCTCCTGTCCTCCTGTCCTGGCTCTTCTGCTGTCAGCACCTTTAACACAGGATGAACCTCATGAATTCGTTTTGTTGCCAAGCTGAAGGATGAAAGACAGTACAAAGCGTAGAATAAGAAACAGACGTCTGCTGTGACTGTTGTTCTCTCTAATGCTGCGTCTCCAGGATGACGTGTCCATCGAAGCACTCAGAGGGACGTTGTTTGTTTCTGTCGGTCTTCAGCATTTAGGACGACGCGTTTGATTCGTTCGGTTTCCTCTTCACACATTCAAGGCGCCAGTGAAAGCTCGTGGGGTCCTCTGCAGCGGAGGACGCCGCCCGGCCGTCTGTGACGGCGATCATTAATGTGCGTATGTACTTTGTGTGTTATTTTGTGTGTACTGGCTGCTGTCAGGTTTTTCCTGGTTAAAATAAATCAGGTAAAAGTTTTACTGTAATTTGGCATCCTGCTGATGTTACAGCGATGCTGTGCAGCACACCCCGAGGCCTGAACGCTGCTACGAGTTTGGGGGAAAAATATTCCTGCTTCTCTGAAAACATCAAAATCAATCTGAGCAGCGAAGCTACCAAAGAGCAGCTTAATATTTACACTTCCACATGATCACCTGCTGTTTCACGATGAATATAAAAACTGCAGATCAGTGTTAGTTCATAAACCGGGTTTGATAAGTGATTAAATTGTGTCCTTTAATCAAATTAAGACGAGCTGCTGATGTAAAAGCTCTCACATATTTGTGAATGAGTTTCATTTAAAAGCTCTTATTGTTGTTTTAAAATGCTACAGTCTTTGTGGTCTTTGCGTCTGCGGTCGGCTCCAGTGCGCTCGAGTTATTTTGAAACGATTACGGAGGAAACTGTTAAGAAATGAGTCATGGCAAAAATTCAGGTGGGTGCTGCGCTGCGGTCTGCACACTTACACCTGAAGGATGAGCTCAGTGTGACAGTTTCATGCAACTCATTGATTTATAAGAATATGAGCTGAACTCATCCTGAAACAGTCCTTTCATAATTTTTGGATTTAAGACAAAACAGACAAATAATTAAAAAAGATTTTAAAAAAACTTCTGAAAACATTTTTCAAAGATGAATTAATTAGAAGCTAAATTACAAAAGGATTCATTTAAATATTTAACACGATGCTCATATTTAGGTTTGAATTTCAGTTTGTTTCTGTGTTTAAATTATTACATATAATAAATGTAATAATATAATTATAAAAGCACAAACTGAATCACATTAAAGACGAAACGACTCCATAAATCTAATCAGATGCAGAAAAAAGGTCATTTTGTAAATGAAGAACAGATTTTTATTGGTTAAACCTGGACGTTTGTTTTGGTTGGATGGTTGTGAGAGGACGCCGCTCGCGTGCGCTGCTCTGGATTTAATCAAAGCGTCAGTTTTACAGCAGCTCAGTGAACGCGGCGCCGTCCTCTGCACTTTATTTAAAGATCAATAACAGCTGGATGACGGCTCGTTAAACGTGTGGTGGATTTGAACTGAAACATGGATAATGTTGTTAGAAATGCGAGCGAGGTGACACGAGCGCGTGAACGGGCCGCTGAGGCCGCGGCTCGTTAAATCAGCAGCTCGTTATCTGCGTGTGAAGAAGAGCAGGCGGGTTAATAAAACTAGGCTTTAATGATACGTGAGGATTACAAACATCTGATCAACATAGAAAAACTGTCTCAAATTCAACCTTCCTGTTAACAAATCAGTCTGCCCCGCCCCCCGGGGGCCGCGCAGACCCGTGGAGGCGCTCTACACGTTCGCCGTGCCTCTGCTGTGCTCGTGTGGCTCCAACTGGCTCTGGCAGCGCAGCCGGCGGTCTCGGGCCGCCGTCTGCAGTAATCCGTTTAACGACGAGGCGCCGCTGTGCAGGGGCCCCGGGGGGCCGTAGGCGGAGTATCCGGGGATGAAGGGGGAGGCGTAATAGAAGTGTCGGGGCAAGGCGGGGCCATGGGGGAACGGGGTCCGTTGCTGTCCCGCCCCCACGCTCTGTGCAGAGTCACTACATCCTTTGCTTTTGTCCGAAGACGTGGCGATCTCAGCCAGCGACCAGAGTTTGGGTTTGGGGGCCACGTTCGGCCCCTGGGTGGTGCCGCAGGGGCGCTCCTTAGACCGCGGGCTCGGCGTGCGCGTCCCCTCCAGCACTCTGAGCGAGACGCTCAGAGTGGGGGCGCTCCGAGGAGGGTCCGCCGACATGTCCACGGGTCTCCGGTCCACGGGGGAATCCTTAAAGTCCAGCTCGTCGAATCCTCGATCGGCGTCGCTGCCGCCGTCCTCTCTGAACGCCAAACTGCGGGAGTCTGGGGGGGGAGGTGGGACAGGCCAGGTCAGACCAAACACACATCAGGGTTCAGCGTGCAGGGTTATGAGTTTGATTCAAACACACACAAACAAAATGCACTGCATATTAGACCCCGCCCCCTCACATCTGCCTTATGGTCACAGTTTCCGCAGCCCAAACAAAATCAGCAGCCAATCAGCAGCTGCTCTCACGACCAATAAATCGACTTTAAAGAAGAAAGAAAAGAGTTCAGCCTGAAAGTGTTTGATTCGTCCAGATCAATGACATCAGTGAGAAATAATCAATCAGAAGAACGCCGCCACCGACCGTCTCCACGCTTCAGCATCATTAAACGCACTCAGCTCCCAACATCTTCTCCCGCTTCTCTCGCCGTGCGCCTGCCGCTCTTCACTTTTTAAAAAACGGGTCCAGAACATTCTTTGATTTTAACCGATGATCTGATGAAATGATGAAAATCTGAAGCTGATCAATAATCTGATCTATGAACAAACAGGAGCAGTAACAACGACAGACCTGATCAGGACGAGCCGCTCGCTCTGCTCACACTCAGAACTAAAACCAACCTCATGAAACTGTTTCCACTGCAGCCGCTGCGATGATGTCATCACCTACAAGAACGGACGGAGAGGAGCGCCGGCAAACGTCTCCGGGTTCCCGACGCGTGTCACGTGCAGGTCATTTTAAAACCCATCAATTAATCGATCAATCAATGGATGGACCCCTCCCCCCTCACTCACCAGCTTCACGCTTCGGCTCCGTCTCCTCGCTGCTCGCCTTCAGTGGCTCCTCGTCCTCTTCGTTGCGTTCCAGGTCGATGTTGTCCTCCTCTTCCTCGTCCTCGCTCCTGTTCCGTGGCGTCCACGTCATCTTGTTCTCCTTCTTCAGCCGGCGCCGGGCGTTGGCGAACCAGGTGGACACCTGCGTCAGGGTCATCTTCGTGATGATGGCCAGCATGATCTTCTCGCCCTTGGTGGGGTACGGGTTCTTCCGGTGCTCGCTAAGCCAGGCCTTCAGCGTGGCCGTGGCATCCCGTGTGGCGTTCTTCCTGTAGGCGGGGTCTCCATACGGATATGGGCCCAGCGCCCCAAACGGGTGGTAGTCCAAGGACCCGGAGATGCCCGAGGACGGGTCGTAACCCGGACTCTGAAACAGAAACCATCATGTTAGTGGTCAGCTCGAGTTCCCACGCAGTTTAACCCGAGGGTCACATGACCACACGGCTTCAAACTACAGACCCAAACACAGAAGGAGGAAAGACCTCGCTCAGTTTAATCCACCTGAAAAATCTCACAGCCTCACAGAAATGTACAATGTTCCTCCTTCAATTTAAAATACATTTAAAAAAATAATTTAAAAAAATGAATTAAAGAATAAGTAAAAATATATATAAAAATAAAAATGTAAAAACAAAAATAAGTTAAAAAAACCATTAAAAATAATTTACAATTTTTTTTAAATAAAATAAATTAAAGAATAATTAAAACTAAATTTAAAAATTTAATTAATAAATATAAATAATAATTAATTCAAAAATAAAAGACAAATAATTAAAAATTATTTTTATCTTATAAATAAGATTTTTAAAAAGATAAAAAAACAGATTAAAAATGAATTTTAAATAAATGTAATAATAAATTCAAAAATCATTGAAAATAAATGAGAAAAATAACTTTTTGAAGAGCAGATATTTTCATTGTACGGACCGGAACCAGACCCGGACCCGAGCCCTGGCCGTCTCCGCGCGCACTCACCACATAGGAGCTGAGCGCCGCGGCGGCGCGCGGCTCCCCTCCGTAGGGCAGCTGGGGGCCGAAGCCGGGGGAGGTCGCCGGTCCGGAGTACGGAGCGAAGGCGGAGCCGGACGCGGAGCGGCCGAGCTCCTCGGAGCGCGCTCCCAGGAGGAGGCCGGAGCCGAAGGAGGAGTGCAGAGCCAGAGGCGCGTGGGGCTGGAACAGGAAGCCCTGAGGGTACGACATGACTTTTACGCGCGGGAGAAGTCGCGTCGGAGCGCGGGACGGAGGAGGGAAAAGCGGGCGGAGAGGAGCGGGAGTTCCAGGAGCATCGCAGGAGGCTCGCGGCGGCACTTTGTCCGCTCCGGCTCTGCGCACCCGATCTGCGCCGAACCCGCAGACAGACTGAGCGGAGAGGAGGCTCAGCTCCACCTCCGCACGCTCACACCTCCTCCTGCTCGCTCTCTCCTCTCCCCTCAGCCCGCGCGCACTCTGCGAGCAGGTGGAACTAACGCGACCCTACAAAATAAAAGCACCAGGATAATAAGGCTTCACGTTCCTCACACCTGCAGAGTTTCTGACTGTTTGTGCACGAAACACGTCATCAAAGTGCGCCGTGGACCAACATGTAGTTTATGAAATATTCCAAATGATTCGTGACAAACAAATATTACTCCACTCTTTAGCTCCTTTGGTTTGACTTAGCCAATAAAAACTTTGGGTTTAGGTTTAGCCAATAAAAATGCTTGGTTAGGTTCTTGGTTTAAATAAACTCCCAGCAGGACACAAACATGAGTTGATGTGTGTTCGGAGCTCAGAGGGTTTAAACCTGCATTACACCTGCCGGCCACCAGATGGCGATAGCAGTGGTTTCAAAGTGACTGTAGCTTTGCAGAGGTTTCTCATGTGACGTCACGCACACATTGGATTGGACGTGATACGACCTGCATTCACTTTGGTTGTTAGCAGGTTGCTGCGTTCACTTGTAGCTTGCACTGAAGACGACGATACGTCTGCAAACGCTCAACAAGAGCTCGCTGAGTGGGATTAAAACTTGAAAATGTGAGCTCCAAACAGGAAATAGAAATAATTCACCCTCAGAGTTCAGAGTTGAACGACTTTTGCTTTAAAGGCAAATGATTATAATTTCATTTTTAGTAGTTGGCAGGTGTTTGCAGACAAGTTGGCATCTTCCATACAAACTATAGCAAAGAGAGGTTATCCTGCTGTGTTTCAGGAGGAAGGATTATGCTCATTGGCTAAAACATGTGATTAGCTGGTCATTAGCCAATGAGTGCGCGGTTCAACAGCTCTGGTTAAAAAAAAAACGCTCATGCTGAGGTTTTGAAACGTAAGTAGATGACGTATCAGATGCTACATCACAATTAACAGCCACAGGGGTCAGTAGGAACAACTTTAACTTCTACACAGAGGAAAAATCATCAGAGGGGCGGGGTTTGAGTGTAAAAGTTACATTCCTTCATTCATTTTCAGTTTAATTGATTACTTCCTGTGGAAATGTCATCAGTTCTAATTGTGTGACTTAAGAAGCGTTCAGGACGTGATGTCACTTCAGGTGTTCGGGATTCCACTGATGCGTAACAGGTGACAGTGTGAGCAGGACAGATGCCGTGACAGGCAGTACAATCCGGTGAAACATCAAACCAGGCCGTCCCGCTCTCGCGTATTTTAGCGTTCTCTGCTGAACAGTGTTGAATTATGAACTTGGTGGCGATCAATCTGCGGACTGATTGGTGTGCGTGTGGGAGAGCGTGGACAGCTGTGGCTGATGCTGAGTGTCCTGAGAGCAGCTCAGTGAACTTTGAGGATCTAAGCCCACACCGCCTCCGCCTAATCTGATTAGTGGGGACTATAATTAGCAGAGTGCCAGCAAGGAGAATACTTCCCGCGTCAGTGGAAGTCCGGTCGCTGCTTTTCGGTGAAACCAGCTGAAGTCCATCTCTAATGGCCACGTCCACGGATTTTCAGAACGAGGCTGCAGGAATTTCCACGTTTGCAGGTAGGAGCACAGCGAGGAAGCCGAGTTCGGTGCATTAACTGATTAGATTAGATTAGATTAGATTAGATTAGATAGAACTTTATTAATCCCTCGGGTGGGTTCCTCTGGGAAATTCGATTTCCAAAAAAGCACAGCAACGACCGAAGTTACAGAGTTACAGAATATTATATATATATATATATATATATATATATATATATATATATATATATATATATATATAATACACACACACACACACACACACACACATATATATAAATACAGAGACAATATAAATAAAATATACGAAGGGGATAAATAGAATAAATAGGAATAAAAATAAAAATACAAGTGAATTGCACATTTCAAGTATTGAGTCTATTGCACCGTTGACTATTTACAAAAGGTATTGCACAGTGAGGTGAAGAGGCACTACAGCTTAGTTGTTCCCCTCTCCTTTGTCCTCCTGTTTCCCCTCCCTCTCCCCTCCAGGGAGGAGTTAAACAGTCTGATGGCGTGTGGGACAAAGGAGTTTTTAAGTCTGTTAGTTCTTGTCTTTGGGAGAAGCAACCTGTCACTGAACAGACTCTTCTGGTTGTTTATGGCCGTGTGCAGAGGATGTCTGGCATTGTCCATAATGTCCATCAGTTTCTTTAATGTCTTTAATGTTTCTTTAATGTCAACTGCTGTTGATCCCAACACTCCACAGGCCATTTCAGGAGGCACGCCGTCACAGGTTCTCTCTCACAAACGTCATCCTGTTTGGAAATCATACTTTGAGATGTAAACAATAGTTACTACTACGAATATTGATTTGCTGCAGTGAATCCTGGGTAAAGTGAGCAGCCTCTCTCCGGCTGCACTGAGGGGGAAACAATGCGAGTCGGCTGATCCTCTGCAGAGGCTAAGCAGTTTAACAGAGACGTTTTCATGCTTTTTTAAGCATCTTTCATTAAAGCCCTCTGCACCGGCTGAGGTGCGCGCCTCTCCTCCTCCGCCTCCTCCTCGGGTGCTGATGATGCTCAGGAGGGCGAGCCCACCGAGGGCTTCCTGCTGGATGGAGTAATGACTCGGAAAAGCTCTTTCATCATCTCCACGGCGAGCCCCCCAGCAGGCCCGCCCCTGGAATGACACTGTTCTGCTGTTTTATCATATCAAAAAGTTATGTTCACAATTTGCACGAACAAAGTCGAACACTGAGGGAAGTGTGGCGGCGGCGTTTCCCCCGTATTCTCAGTGGCACGACTCTTTTGTGAAGATTTTCACATGAAAGGAGCGCTCGTTTGTTTCCTCCAGCAGCTCCCGAATGAGCTCAGCCCGCAGGGCAGATGTCCAGAGGTTACTTAAAGACTGTGTGTTTAATTAATTGGAAAACACTCGTTTTTAATAGTTATTATTCAAGTATGAAATGCAATCCTTGTAATCTGTGTGCACACATAATTAGCACCCATGAGATTTCAGCATGCAGTGCTTCAGAGAGGAGACGGTCACATCAAACCGGTGCACATCCTCATTCAATGGTTGTTTACACGCTGATCAATGAGCACTGTAATCAGATGAGAGGCAGAATTTAAGAGTGCAGCGGCAAGTCCATCGGCAGGAAATCAGTCTGCACTCAGGTCTGATCCTCTCACGGCTGTCTGACGATGTGCTGGATATCTGGGCTCAGACCGAAGCTGTTTGCATTACAGAAAACCTCTACAAACCAGGTGTGAGGGGACAGGTATGAGGGGGGACAGGTGTGACAGAGGACAGGTGTGAGGGAGGACAGGTGTGAAAGAGAACAGGAGTGAGGGGACAGGTGTGAGGGAGGACAGGTGTGAGGGTACAGGTGTGAGAGAGGACAGGTGTGAGTGGGGACAGGTGTGAGTGGGGACAGGTGTGAAAGAGAACAGGTGTGAGGGGATAGGTGTGACGGGGGACAGGTGTGACAGGACAGGTGTGAAAGAGAACAGGTGTGAGAGAGGACAGAGCTGAGTGGGGACAGGTGTGAGAGGACAGGTGTGAAAGAGAACAGGTGTGAGAGAGGACAGAGCTGAGTGGGGACAGGTGTGAGAGGACAGGTGTGAGGGGAAACAGGTGTGTGAGAGGACAGGTGTGAGAGAGGACAGGTGTGAGAGAGGACAGGTGTGAGTGGGGACAGGGTTAGGGGACGGTGTGAGTGGGGACAGGTGTGAGAGGACAGGTGTGAGGAGACACAGGTGTGAAAGAGAACAGGTGTGAGAGAGGACAGGTGTGAGGGAGGACAGGTGTGAGGGGACAGGTGTGAGGAGACACAGGTGTGAAAGAGAACAGGTGTGAGAGAGGACAGGTGTGAGAGAGGACAGGTGTGAGAGAGGACAGGTGTGAGGAGAGACAGGTGTGAAAGAGAACAGGTGTGAGAGAGGACAGGTGTGAGGGAGGACAGGTGTGAGGGGACAGGTGTGAGGAGACACAGGTGTGAAAGAGAACAGGTGTGAGAGAGGACAGGTGTGAGAGAGGACAGGTGTGAGAGAGGACAGGTGTGAGGAGAGACAGGTGTGAAAGAGAACAGGTGTGAGAGAGGACAGGTGTGAGGGAGAACCTGTGTGAGAGAGGACAGGTGTGAGAGGACAGGTTTGAGAGAGAACAGGTGTGAGGGAGGACAGGTGTGAAGGTACAGGTGTGAGAGAGGACAGGTGTGAGGGGACAGGTGTGAGAGAGGACATGTGTGAGGGGGGACAGGTGTGAGAGGACAGGTGTGAGGAGACACAGGTGTGAAAGAGAACAGGTGTGAGAGAGGACAGGTGTGAGGGAGGACAGGTGTGAGGGGACAGGTGTGAGGAGACACAGGTGTGAAAGAGAACAGGTGTGAGAGAGGACAGGTGTGAGAGAGGACAGGTGTGAGAGAGGACAGGTGTGAGGAGAGACAGGTGTGAAAGAGAACAGGTGTGAGAGAGGACAGGTGTGAGGGAGGACAGGTGTGAGGGGACAGGTGTGAGGAGACACAGGTGTGAAAGAGAACAGGTGTGAGAGAGGACAGGTGTGAGAGAGGACAGGTGTGAGAGAGGACAGGTGTGAGGAGAGACAGGTGTGAAAGAGAACAGGTGTGAGAGAGAACAGGTGTGAGGGAGGACAGGTGTGAAGGTACAGGTGTGAGAGAGGACAGGTGTGAGGGGACAGGTGTGAGAGAGGACATGTGTGAGGGGGGACAGGTGTGAGGGGGCACAGGTGTGAAATAGAACAGGTGTGAGGGGACAGGTGTGAGAGGGGACAGGTGTGAAAGAGAACAGGTGTAGAGGACAGGTGTGATGGGGACAGGTCTGAGAGGATAGATGTGAGAAGGGCAGGTCTGATAGGGAACAGGTGTGAGAGGACAGGTGTGAGAGAGAACCTGTGTGAGAGAGGACAGGTGTGAGAGGACAGGTTTGAGAGAGAACACGTGTGAGAGGGGACAGGTTTGAAAAAGAACAGGTGTGAGAGGGGACAGGTCTGAGAGGGGACAGGTGTGAGGGGGGAAAGGTCTGAGAGGGTACAGGTGTGAGAGGAACGGTGTGAGTGGGGACAGGTGTGAGGGGACAGGTGTGAGGGGGAAAGGTGAGAGAGGGGACAGGTGTGAGAGAGGACAGGTGTGAGGGGACAGGTGTGAGAGGACAGGTGTGAGGGGGGACAGGTGTGAGAGGTCAGTGTGAGGGGGGACAGGTGTGAAGAGGGGACATGTGTGAGAGGACAGGTGTGAGGGGGGACAGGTGTGAGGGGACAGGTGTGAGGGGGAACAGGTGTGAGAGGACAGGTGTGAGAGGACAGGTGTTAGAGGACAGGTGTGAGAGAGAACAGGTGTGAGAGAACAGGTGTGAGTGGGGACAGGTGTGAGTGGGGACAGGTGTGAGTGGGGACAGGTGTGAAAGAGAACAGGTGTGAGGGGATAGGTGTGACGGGGGACAGATGTGAGAGGACAGGTGTGAAAGAGAACAGGTGTGAGAGAGGACAGAGCTGAGTGGGGACAGGTGTGAGAGGACAGGTGTGAGGGGAAACAGGTGTGAAAGAGAACAGGTGTGAGAGAGGACAGGTGTGAGAGAGGACAGGTGTGAGTGGGGACAGGGTTAGGGGACGGTGTGAGTGGGGGCAGGTGTGAGAGGACAGGTGTGAGGAGACACAGGTGTGAAAGAGAACAGGTGTGAGAGAGGACAGGTGTGAGGGAGGACAGGTGTGAGGGGACAGGTGTGAGAGAGGACAGGTGTGAGGAGAGACAGGTGTGAAAGAGAACAGGTGTGAGGGAGGACAGGTGTGAAGGTACAGGTGTGAGAGAGGACAGGTGTGAGTGGAAAGGGGTGAGGGGAGACAGGTGTGAAAGAGAACAGGTGTGAGGGGACAGGTGTGAGAGAGGACATGTGTGAGGGGGGACAGGTGTGAGGGGGCACAGGTGTGAAATAGAACAGGTGTGAGGGGACAGGTGTGAGAGGGGACAGGTGTGAAAGAGAACAGGTGTGAGAGGACAGGTGTGATGGGGGACAGGTCTGAGAGGATAGATGTGAGAAGGGCAGGTCTGATAGGGAACAGGTGTGAGAGGACAGGTGTGAGAGAGAACCTGTGTGAGAGAGGACAGGTGTGAGAGGACAGGTGTGAGAGAGAACACGTGTGAGAGGGGACAGGTTTGAAAAAGAACAGGTGTGAGAGGACAGGTGTGATGGGGGACAGGTCTGAGAGGATAGATGTGAGAAGGGCAGGTCTGATAGGGAACAGGTGTGAGAGGACAGGTGTGAGAGAGAACCTGTGTGAGAGAGGACAGGTGTGAGAGGACAGGTGTGAGAGAGAACACGTGTGAGAGGGGACAGGTCTGAGAGGGGACAGGTGTGAGGGGGGAAAGGTCTGAGAGGGTACAGGTGTGAGAGGAACGATGTGAGTGGGGACAGGTGTGAGGGGACAGGTGTGAGGGGGAAAGGTGAGAGAGGGGACAGGTGTGAGAGAGGACAGGTGTGAGGGGACAGGTGTGAGAGGACAGGTGTGAGGGGGGACAGGTGTGAGAGGTCAGTGTGAGGGGGGACAGGTGTGAGAGGGGACATGTGTGAGAGGACAGGTGTGAGGGGGGACAGGTGTGAGGGGACAGGTGTGAGGGGGAACAGGTGTGAGAGGACAGGTGTTAGAGGACAGGTGTGAGAGAGAACAGGTGTGAGGGGGGACAGGTCTTAGAGGGGACATGTGTAAGGGGGACAGGTGTGAGAGGACAGGTGTGAGAGAGAACAGGTGTGAGGGGACAGGTGTGAGAGGACAGGTGTGAGAGAGAACAGGTGTGAGGGGGTACAGGTGTGAGGGGACAGGTGTGAGAGGACAGGTGTGAGAGGACAGGTGTTAGAGGACAGGTGTGAGAGAGAACAGGTGTGAGAGAACAGGTGTGAGGGGGTACAGGTGTGAGGGGACAGGTGTGAGAGGGGACAGGTGTGAGAGGACAGGTGTGAGAGAGAACAGGTGTGAGAGGACAGGTGTGAAGGGGGGACAGGTCTGAGGGGGGACAGGTGTGAGAGGACAGGTGTGAGAGGACAGGTGTGAGGGGGTACAGGTGTGAGGGGACAGGTGTGAGAGGGGACAGGTGTGAGAGAACACGTGTGAGAGGGGACAGGTTTGAAAAAGAACAGGTGTGAGAGGGGACAGGTCTGAGAGGGGACAGGTGTGAGGGGGGAAAGGTCTGAGAGGGTACAGGTGTGAGAGGAACGGTGTGAGTGGGGACAGGTGTGAGAGGACAGGTGTGAGAGAGAACAGGTGTGAGAGGACAGGTGTGAAGGGGGGACAGGTCTGAGGGGGGACAGGTGTGAGAGGACAGGTGTGAGAGGACAGGTGTGAGGGGGTACAGGTGTGAGGGGACAGGTGTGAGAGGGGACAGGTGTGAGAGAACACGTGTGAGAGGGGACAGGTTTGAAAAAGAACAGGTGTGAGAGGGGACAGGTCTGAGAGGGGACAGGTGTGAGGGGGGAAAGGTCTGAGAGGGTACAGGTGTGAGAGGAACGGTGTGAGTGGGGACAGGTGTGAGGGGACAGGTGTGAGGGGGAAAGGTGTGAGGGGGAAAGGTGTGAGGGGGAACAGGTGTGAGAGGACAGGTGTTAGAGGACAGGTGTGAGAGAGAACAGGTGTGAGAGAACAGGTGTGAGGGGGTACAGGTGTGAGGGGACAGGTGTGAGAGGGGACAGGTGTGAGAGAACACGTGTGAGAGGGGACAGGTTTGAAAAAGAACAGGTGTGAGAGGGGACAGGTCTGAGAGGGGACAGGTGTGAGGGGGGAAAGGTCTGAGAGGTACAGGTGTGAGAGGAACGGTGTGAGTGGGGACAGGTGTGAGGGGACAGGTGTGAGGGGGAAAGGTGAGAGAGGGGACAGGTGTGAGAGAGGACAGGTGTGAGGGGACAGGTGTGAGAGGACAGGTGTGAGGGGGGACAGGTGTGAGAGGTCAGTGTGAGGGGGGACAGGTGTGAGAGGGGACATGTGTGAGAGGACAGGTGTGAGGGGGGACAGGTGTGAGGGGACAGGTGTGAGGGGGAACAGGTGTGAGAGGACAGGTGTGAGAGGACAGGTGTTAGAGGACAGGTGTGAGAGAGAACAGGTGTGAGGGGGGACAGGTCTTAGAGGGGACATGTGTAAGGGGGACAGGTGTGAGAGGACAGGTGTGAGAGAGAACAGGTGTGAGGGGACAGGTGTGAGAGGACAGGTGTGAGAGAGAACAGGTGTGAGGGGGTACAGGTGTGAGGGGACAGGTGTGAGGGGGAACAGGTGTGAGAGGACAGGTGTGAGAGGACAGGTGTTAGAGGACAGGTGTGAGAGAGAACAGGTGTGAGAGAACAGGTGTGAGGGGGTACAGGTGTGAGGGGACAGGTGTGAGAGGGGACAGGTGTGAGAGGACAGGTGTGAGAGAGAACAGGTGTGAGAGGACAGGTGTGAAGGGGGGACAGGTCTGAGGGGGGACAGGTGTGAGAGGACAGCTGTGAGAGAGGACAGGTGTGAGGGGACAGGTGTGAGAGGACAGGTGTGAGGGGGGACAGGTGTGAGAGGTCAGTGTAAGAGAGAACAGGTGTGAGAGGACAGGTGTGAGGGGGGACAGGTGTGAGGGAGGACAGGTGTGAGGGGGACAGGTGTGAGAGGACAGGTGTGAGAGGGGACAGGTGTGAGAGGACAGGTGTGAGAGGGGACAGGTGTCAGGGGGGACAGGTCTTAGAGGGGACATGTGTGAGGGGGGACAGGTGTGAGAGGACAGGTGTGAAAGAGAACAGGTGTGAGAGAGGACAGAGCTGAGTGGGGACAGGTGTGAGAGGACAGGTGTGAGGGGGGACAGGTGTGAGAGGACAGGTGTGAGAGGGGACAGGTGTGAGAGGGGACAGGTGTCAGGGGGGACAGGTCTTAGAGGGGACATGTGTGAGGGGGGACAGGTGTGAGAGGACAGGTGTGAAAGAGAACAGGTGTGAGAGAGGACAGAGCTGAGTGGGGACAGGTGTGAGAGGACAGGTGTGAGGGGGGACAGGTGTGAGAGGACAGGTGTGAGAGGGGACAGGTGTGAGAGGACAGGTGTGAAAGAGAACAGGTGTGAGAGAGGACAGAGCTGAGTGGGGACAGGTGTGAGAGGACAGGTGTGAGGGGGGACATGGGTGAGAGGACAGGAGTGAGGAGACAGGTGTGAGAGGACAGGTGTGAGAGAGGACAGGTGTGAGGGGACAGGTGTGAGAGGACAGGTGTGAGGGGGGACAGGTGTGAGAGGTCAGTGTAAGAGAGAACAGGTGTGAGAGGACAGGTGTGAAAGAGAACAGGTGTGAGAGAGGACAGAGCTGAGTGGGGACAGGTGTGAGAGGACAGGTGTGAGGGGGGACAGGTGTGAGAGGACAGGTGTGAGAGGGGACAGGTGTGAGAGGACAGGTGTGAGAGGGGACAGGTGTCAGGGGGGACAGGTCTTAGAGGGGACATGTGTGAGAGGACAGGTGTGAAAGAGAACAGGTGTGAGGGGGTACAGGTGTCAGGGGGGACAGGTCTTAGAGGGGACATGTGTGAGAGGACAGGTGTGAGAGAGAACAGGTGTGAGGGGGTACAGGTGTGAGGGGGAACAGGTGTGAGAGGACAGGTGTGAGAGGACAGGTGTTAGAGGACAGGTGTGAGAGAGAACAGGTGTGAGAGAACAGGTGTGAGGGGGTACAGGTGTGAGGGGACAGGTGTGAGAGGGGACAGGTGTGAGAGGACAGGTGTGAGAGAGAACAGGTGTGAGAGGACAGGTGTGAAGGGGGGACAGGTCTGAGGGGGGACAGGTGTGAGAGGACAGCTGTGAGAGAGGACAGGTGTGAGGGGACAGGTGTGAGAGGACAGGTGTGAGGGGGGACAGGTGTGAGAGGTCAGTGTAAGAGAGAACAGGTGTGAGAGGACAGGTGTGAGGGGGGACAGGTGTGAGGGAGGACAGGTGTGAGGGGGACAGGTGTGAGAGGACAGGTGTGAGAGGGGACAGGTGTGAGAGGACAGGTGTGAGAGGGGACAGGTGTCAGGGGGGACAGGTCTTAGAGGGGACATGTGTGAGGGGGGACAGGTGTGAGAGGACAGGTGTGAAAGAGAACAGGTGTGAGAGAGGACAGAGCTGAGTGGGGACAGGTGTGAGAGGACAGGTGTGAGGGGGGACAGGTGTGAGAGGACAGGTGTGAGAGGGGACAGGTGTGAGAGGACAGGTGTGAGAGGGGACAGGTGTCAGGGGGGACAGGTCTTAGAGGGGACATGTGTGAGGGGGGACAGGTGTGAGAGGACAGGTGTGAAAGAGAACAGGTGTGAGAGAGGACAGAGCTGAGTGGGGACAGGTGTGAGAGGACAGGTGTGAGGGGGTACAGGTGTGAGGGGACAGGTGTGAGAGGGGACAGGTGTGAGAGGACAGGTGTGAGAGAGAACAGGTGTGAGAGGACAGGTGTGAAGGGGGGACAGGTCTGAGGGGGGACAGGTGTGAGAGGACAGCTGTGAGAGAGGACAGGTGTGAGGGGACAGGTGTGAGAGGACAGGTGTGAGGGGGGACAGGTGTGAGAGGTCAGTGTAAGAGAGAACAGGTGTGAGAGGACAGGTGTGAGGGGGGACAGGTGTGAGGGAGGACAGGTGTGAGGGGGACAGGTGTGAGAGGACAGGTGTGAGAGGGGACAGGTGTGAGAGGACAGGTGTGAGAGGGGACAGGTGTCAGGGGGGACAGGTCTTAGAGGGGACATGTGTGAGGGGGGACAGGTGTGAGAGGACAGGTGTGAAAGAGAACAGGTGTGAGAGAGGACAGAGCTGAGTGGGGACAGGTGTGAGAGGACAGGTGTGAGGGGGGACAGGTGTGAGAGGACAGGTGTGAGAGGGGACAGGTGTGAGAGGGGACAGGTGTCAGGGGGGACAGGTCTTAGAGGGGACATGTGTGAGGGGGGACAGGTGTGAGAGGACAGGTGTGAAAGAGAACAGGTGTGAGAGAGGACAGAGCTGAGTGGGGACAGGTGTGAGAGGACAGGTGTGAGGGGGGACAGGTGTGAGAGGACAGGTGTGAGAGGGGACAGGTGTGAGAGGACAGGTGTGAAAGAGAACAGGTGTGAGAGAGGACAGAGCTGAGTGGGGACAGGTGTGAGAGGACAGGTGTGAGGGGGGACATGGGTGAGAGGACAGGAGTGAGGAGACAGGTGTGAGAGGACAGGTGTGAGAGAGGACAGGTGTGAGGGGACAGGTGTGAGAGGACAGGTGTGAGGGGGGACAGGTGTGAGAGGTCAGTGTAAGAGAGAACAGGTGTGAGAGGACAGGTGTGAAAGAGAACAGGTGTGAGAGAGGACAGAGCTGAGTGGGGACAGGTGTGAGAGGACAGGTGTGAGGGGGGACAGGTGTGAGAGGACAGGTGTGAGAGGGGACAGGTGTGAGAGGACAGGTGTGAGAGGGGACAGGTGTCAGGGGGGACAGGTCTTAGAGGGGACATGTGTGAGAGGACAGGTGTGAAAGAGAACAGGTGTGAGGGGGTACAGGTGTCAGGGGGGACAGGTCTTAGAGGGGACATGTGTGAGAGGACAGGTGTGAGAGAGAACAGGTGTGAGGGGGTACAGGTGTGAGGGGGAACAGGTGTGAGAGGACAGGTGTGAGAGGACAGGTGTTAGAGGACAGGTGTGAGAGAGAACAGGTGTGAGAGAACAGGTGTGAGGGGGTACAGGTGTGAGGGGACAGGTGTGAGAGGGGACAGGTGTGAGAGGACAGGTGTGAGAGAGAACAGGTGTGAGAGGACAGGTGTGAAGGGGGGACAGGTCTGAGGGGGGACAGGTGTGAGAGGACAGCTGTGAGAGAGGACAGGTGTGAGGGGACAGGTGTGAGAGGACAGGTGTGAGGGGGGACAGGTGTGAGAGGTCAGTGTAAGAGAGAACAGGTGTGAGAGGACAGGTGTGAGGGGGGACAGGTGTGAGGGAGGACAGGTGTGAGGGGGACAGGTGTGAGAGGACAGGTGTGAGAGGGGACAGGTGTGAGAGGACAGGTGTGAGAGGGGACAGGTGTCAGGGGGGACAGGTCTTAGAGGGGACATGTGTGAGGGGGGACAGGTGTGAGAGGACAGGTGTGAAAGAGAACAGGTGTGTGAGAGGACAGGTGTGAGGGGGGACAGGTGTGAGAGGACAGGTGTGAGAGGGGACAGGTGTGAGAGGACAGGTGTGAGAGGGGACAGGTGTCAGGGGGGACAGGTCTTAGAGGGGACATGTGTGAGGGGGGACAGGTGTGAGAGGACAGGTGTGAAAGAGAACAGGTGTGAGAGAGGACAGAGCTGAGTGGGGACAGGTGTGAGAGGACAGGTGTGAGGGGGGACAGGTGTGAGAGGACAGGTGTGAGAGGGGACAGGTGTGAGAGGACAGGTGTGAAAGAGAACAGGTGTGAGAGAGGACAGAGCTGAGTGGGGACAGGTGTGAGAGGACAGGTGTGAGGGGGGACATGGGTGAGAGGACAGGAGTGAGGAGACAGGTGTGAGAGGACAGGTGTGAGAGAGGACAGGTGTGAGGGGACAGGTGTGAGGGGGGACAGGTGTGAGAGGTCAGTGTAAGAGAGAACAGGTGTGAGAGGACAGGTGTGAAAGAGAACAGGTGTGAGAGAGGACAGAGCTGAGTGGGGACAGGTGTGAGAGGACAGGTGTGAGGGGGGACAGGTGTGAGAGGACAGGTGTGAGAGGGGACAGGTGTGAGAGGACAGGTGTGAGAGGGGACAGGTGTCAGGGGGGACAGGTCTTAGAGGGGACATGTGTGAGAGGACAGGTGTGAAAGAGAACAGGTGTGAGAGAGGACAGAGCTGAGTGGGGACAGGTGTGAGAGGACAGGTGTGAGGGGGGACATGTGTGAGAGGACAGGAGTGAGGAGACAGGTGTGAGAGGACATGTGTGAGGGGGGACATGTGTGAGTGGACAGGTGTGAGAGGGTACAGGTGTGAGAGGACAGGTGTGAGAGAGGACAGGTGTGAGGGGACAGGTGTGAGAGGACAGGTGTGAGGGGGGACAGGTGTGAGGGGGGACAGGTGTGAGAGGACAGGTGTGAGGGGGGACAGGTGTGAGGGAGGACAGGTGTGAGGGGGGACAGGTGTGAGAGGACAGGAGTGAGGAGACAGGTGTGAGAGGACATGTGTGAGGGGGGACATGTGTGAGAGGACAGGAGTGAGGAGACAGGTGTGAGAGGACATGTGTGAGGGGGGACATGTGTGAGTGGACAGGTGTGAGAGGGTACAGGTGTGAGAGAGGACAGGTGTGAGAGAGGACAGGTGTGAGGGGACAGGTGTGAGAGGACAGGTGTGAGGGGGGACAGGTGTGAGAGGTCAGTGTAAGAGAGAACAGGTGTGAGAGGACAGGTGTGAGGGACAGGACAGGTGTGAGGGGGGACAGGTGTCAGGGGGGATATGTGTGAGAGGACAGGAGTGAGGAGACAGGTGTGAGAGGACAGGTGTGAGAGGGGACAGGTGTCAGGGGGGATATGTGTGAGAGGACAGGAGTGAGGAGACAGGTGTGAGAGGACATGTGTGAGGGGGGACATGTGTGAGTGGACAGGTGTGAGAGAGAACAGGTGTGAGGGGACAGGCCTTAGAGGGGACATGTGTAAGGGGGACAGGTGTGAGAGGACAGGTGTGAGAGAGAACAGGTGTGAGGGGACAGGTGTGAGAGGACAGGTGTTAGAGGACAGGTGTGAGAGAGAACAGGTGTGAGAGAACAGGTGTGAGGGGGTACAGGTGTGAGGGGACAGGTGTGAGAGGGGACAGGTGTGAGAGGACAGGTGTGAGAGAGAACAGGTGTGAGAGGACAGGTGTGAAGGGACAGGTGTGAGGGGACAGGTGTGAGGGGGGACAGGTGTGAGAGGTCAGTGTAAGAGAGAACAGGTGTGAGAGGACAGGTGTGAGGGGGGACAGGTGTGAGGGATGACAGGTGTGAGGGGGGACAGGTGAGGGGGGACAGGTGTGAGAGGACAGGTGTGAGAGGGGACAGGAGTCAGGGGGGCCAGGTGTGAGGGGGGACAGGTGTTAGAGGACAGGTGCGAGAGTGGACAGGTGTGAGGAGGGACAGGTCTTAGAGGGGACATGTGTAAGGGGGACATGTGTGAGAGGAGAGGTGTGAGAGAGAACAGGTGTGAGGGGACAGGTGTGAGAGGACAGGTGTTAGAGGACAGGTTTGAGAGAGAACAGGTGTGAGAGAACAGGTGTGAGGGGGTACAGGTGTGAGGGGACAGGTGTGAGGGGACAGGTGTGAGAGGGGACAGGTGTGAGAGGGGACAGGTCTTAGAGGGGACATGTGTGAGGGGGGACAGGTGTGAGAGGACAGCTGTGAGAGAGGACAGGTGTGAGGGGACAGGTGTGGGAGGACAGGTGTGAGGGGGGAC
>NC_138945.1:680000-797500 GCF_965226115.1 Aulonocara stuartgranti
CAGACTTCTCTTCTTCCTGTTCCTCGCCACCGTTGTCAGCGACTCCACTCGTGTCGTTTTCCACATGCAAACAATAATCAGTATTTTATCAGTGAAGCTCGTTGCCCCTCCTGACACAAGACACCGAGAAGCATCTGAATGTCTGCAGGCCGTCACATCTCGTCCCATCTCACGCATCAAGTCAGTCACATCATCAGTAAATAAATGCGGCAGCGTGCAAAGACAGGCCGCACACGCTCAGAGCGCAGCTGACGAGCGTGTGCAGACCAGTCGACGTCTTCCATACAAATTTCACAAGGTTTTCTTCATTTTACTCAGCAACTTCCAGCAACCGCTCACCATCCAGCTGGGGATTTGTTTTCCTTAGCAACCAGAGGTCGCCAGGCGGTTGTCAGTGGCTCTGTATACACGTGCAACCAGAGACCACAGGAAGTGAAGAACATGCTAGTGCTAGCTGCTTCCAGGTGACTGAAGCAACTACCAATGCGAGTGAAGAGTACCTTTGACTGATAATAATAATAATAACCTGGTAATAAATATATTAGACGGTCACCTAGGCAACCGGAGCCTGGAACGTCCAACCAGCTCTCAGCTTCTAAGTAACAAACAAATCGCTGCCATCGTGGACACAGCGTTAGCGTCATTTCCTGTTTTAGGCTAGTTTCTCACCGTGTCGTGTCTTACTTCCGGTTTTTGTGATTTTTCTGCCCCGCCCACATCGTCTCCACCTGTGTCCTGTTTTCCTGCTCATTACCTTTTTCATCTTTTTTTTTCTTTTTCATGTTTTTGGGTACATCTCTGTACAGACTCTTGATGGTGTCACAAATCAAGAAAGGATGTAAAAACTTGCTGTGAAAATGCGTCTAAGAAAAGTCTGCTGGCCACAGGAAACAGGAAATGGAAGCAGGAGATACTTGAACCTGCAGAGGGAGGGTGGGCACTCCTCTGAGAGGTTTGCATTACCCACCCTCGTGTGAGCGCGCTCACTGATCCAAAGCGCCTCCAAATAAGTTTCCTCTGAAGCTCTGCAGCTCACAGCGGAGGACCACTTAAAGCAAATTGACTTTACTGATGTGAATTATGACGATACTGATATCATGCATAAAGTTATTTACCCTCCGAAGGATTGAAATAAGTCATTCCCTCAGATACGGGGAACTAATATGAATGCAAATAGGATTAGGCTCCTGCATTAGTGTCTGATAAACAATTTACAGGCCTGAGCGTTCACCAGGGGATTCGCTCCACGCGGCGCCTGGAACGGGGGGGGGGGTTAACCCTCCATCCTCTGCGAGCGTTCGCCTTCACCGCGTCTGCAGACAAATAAAGAAACGCAGATTACTGGCGAGGTCGCCGATTTACCTTTAAATCAGATCCGATCTGTCCCGAAGGGGAAGCTCTGACCGAGGACGACGCAACAAATGGAATTACAGCCAAACCGCAGAGCGAGCACGTGGTGAAAGACGCCCCGCAGGCCGCCGCTGACAGTTAATATGCAGCGAGAGTTGAGCCGATGCATCTCAGGTGTGCCCGAACCTGCAGCGTGTCCATTTCTACCTTAAAATTTAAAACGGGCCCAGCTTCTTGAGCTTCGCCACTGAAGGCAGGAAAGCCATGAGAAGATGTGTGCAGAGTTCACTGAAGCAGCTCACCCACTCTCAGGCTGCTGTTTGACTATCCCGCGCTCTTATTTTGAAAGCGTAGGCCCTTCCTGTCTGGTTGGACATGTTTAGTCTGGGAGTCCTGGCCCCACAAGCTGAGAAACTCCGATCAAATCAAAGCCAATAAAGTTAAAAACAGAGCCCATCCTCGCCACACTGACTCGTCTGAGGACACTGAGGTCGTCCTGCAACGGAGCAGGATATTGTGTCACTAAGTTACAGCAGCTTTGCATGACTCACAGCTTAAAATAATCCTTATTTGTTTTATACTCAACTCATTCTGTGACTCACACAAGCTCCTCCCCTTTTAAGACATCTTTCTGATGATTGGCCAACTTCATCACTAGCGCTGTTTAGTGAGAAAGTCCTGTTTAATACTTCAGATGGACATTTTAAATGTACTCTGAGTACTTTTTCTCTGATTATTAAAGTACACTTTGTTCCAGAGACTGCAGTACTTTTACGTGTACTCTGTGTGCTGTGGGGTAAAAGTGTCATCAGCCTCTTTCCACAGCACATGACGAACCTGATCACATGTCCACACAAACATACGACCACGTAAAACGAACAACAATCTGATTGTCGCGTGGAAGCTCTGAGATTTCTTCCTCACTGGTGAGAAAAGTTTATAACTTCTGCCTTTGAAGCTTTGATGCTGCTCAGTCTTTGCCTGGTACATAACGTCTGAAACGAGCCCCTGCGTGACTGTAACACGCCAGGCTTCACCGCCAAACCTGGAGAATCGTGTAGACATAGTAGCGATGGGCGCCTCGGCCAGCGTGGTGTTCAGACATTTTGTTTATCAGTAAACGTGCTCTCATCTAATGATCCAGCTGATCCAACGAGTGCTTGTTGGTCCACAGAGAAACACAGAGATGGCGGCTCGAGGCCGCCGGCCTGACGGATGTTTTAAACCTGGGACTGCGGTCGAAGAAGCATCGCTGCAGAAAGTGGGCGGACCCTCAGACCCGCCGACCTTCGCGGCGGTGAGCGCGAGCAGGCCGACCTCCAGCGGCGACGGAGGAGACGTGACCTGCTGCGACCTGCTGTCTCTGAGGAGCGACTCGGTATCTTTGGCCAGCGAGTCCAACGTGTTTGGGAGGGTGAGTGAAAGACGAAGAGCCGGGGCGTTCACGCAGACTTTTGTTTCCGAAGCAGGAAATCGGAAATGCCGAGCAGCTGTTGGGATTGGTTTACACCAGCCAGAGGTGTGGACTCGAGTCACATGACTTGGACTCGAGTCAGACTCGAGTCATTAATTTTATGACTTTAGACTTGACTTGAAAAAATGTTCCAAGACTTGTGACTTGACTTGGACTTTTACACCAATGACTTGGGACTTGAATTGGACTTGAACCGGTTTACTTGAAAAGACTTGATGTTTCACCCCAAATATAAAATTTAACACGCAAAGTGTGCACCATTAATTCAATTCATTCATTTATTCAAACCACACTCCGTACGTATGTGTGCGTGAGCTGTAGCACAGCCAATCAAATTAACCAGATTTTCTTGTTTTTAAAAAGAAAAAAAAAAACGCTCAAATGCTGCAAGGAGATTTTTTTTTTCAGGTACATAAACTATGAAGTAGTCAACAAAAACCCGAAATGCAATATGCAAAACATGCAAGTAGAGAATCACAGACAGAGATGGAACAACTTCCAACTTTCTCCGACGGTTGAAGTTGTATAAAGAACGGTAGGCGGGGCTTCATGACTTCATCTAACTAGCAAATGTTGTCCAGGCTCCGTTGGTGATACAGTTTTTTTTAATGTGTATGATATTTTTGTCATGCGATTTTAAAGCCGGTCCTACAACCGCATCCAAGAATAACATGCAGCTTATCTCAGAACTGTCGGTGAAAATTATTCTTGGAGCTAGGTTTAATTGAGCTGCATTTTAAAGAGGTGCAATTTCACAATTTGTGTATATTTTCTAAGTTCACTATTTCGTCATGTGTTGAGAAAAACAGATTTAAAAATTACATGGTCTAATATTTACATTTAGCATAACTGCAACATTATTTTTTCGTTTTTTTTTTAAAGACTCGAAAGGACTTGAAATTCAAAGTTTCAGACTTGAGACTTTACTCGGACTTTTACACCAGTGACTTGAGACTCGACTCTGACTTGCCTGACATTACTTGAGACTTGACTTGAGACTTGACTTGTGACTTGAGGATAAAGACTTGAGACTTACTTGAGACTTGCAAAACAATGACTTGGTCCCGCCTCTGCCTGTACCAGCTCTGCTGGGTGTTTGTGAGTCTGACAATAATGAACTGTTACACAAATCTGGGTCTGTGCACACAGAAACTCACATTATGTGACATCACTCCTCGCTCCGATCACGGAACGCCAAAATAAAAGCACAAAGAAATAGGAAATATTTGCTGTAAATAGTTCACAGCAACGTGTGTTGCTTCGGACCGAGGTGATTTCTGTGGCATAAAGAAGTGGGCATGATTCCATGATTAACTTATTTGTTTGTCCATCATGGACTGAGCACAGAAACGCTGAGCTCTGTGGGCAGGTACACATCAGGTATAACATCCATATGCATATCCAGGATGCCTGCAAATCCAGCCCATAGTGTCCACAACCAGAGAGCTAGCTTCTTACAGTGCAGTTTGTTCCACGATGAGGACAGAGGGGAGGGTCTGCATGTTAACACGTTTGGGCCAAAGTGCAGCTTCTTCCTGTAACGATGGAGCTGCAGCTAAAGTGATGTCAGCGGTTCAGAGTGCAGGTACGCCCTAGGTGACATCACATGGTCACTGTTTGTTCAGAACAAACCTTCAGTAAGAGTCAGACAACACTGCAGTAAATGTTTGAATTTTTGAATGGAGTCTGGTGTGTGGCTGAGGTTCTCGTCACATTGTACCCAGACTGTGATGTCAACAGAACCAAAACTAAACCGTGAGTGAAACAGGAAGACCCGCCCACTTCTCCCCTCCACGTTTATCACGGTGGTAATAAAGTGTAACGCACTGATAGAAACTATTGTGTTTAATTACCCTTAATTGGGTTTATCATTTATTAATGAGTGTTGTGAAGTTCGTTGACCTTAAACTAAAGGATGAGGTTGAATGAGGAGAAACAGGAAGTGCTCAGGTGAAGTCAGGTGAGCTCAGCCTGAGCGAGGCTCTGTCTACGTTTTCATTCAGGATTTTTAATGCGATCAAATCTGTTTCACCTTTGCCGTCCCACCTTTTAGATCTGAGTAATCACACGTGTTTGCGCCCTCTCGTTCAGCCTCTCGCTCTTACATTCGGACGCCGGCGAGGAAAAGCTGACCCCATCTTGTCGTGATGAACCTAGTGGACTGAACGGACTCCCGCCCTCTGCAGAGGTATCATCACGCTGGCGGCAGGCTCCACATCCCCCCCGCCGAATGAAGCTACGGCGTAATCATAATTCTCTTGACCTCCGATGACCCCTGCGAGGCTCTGACAACGAGGGCCACGCGACACAACAGACGGCGCCGCCCGCTCCAAAATGGCTTTTTCATTTCTCGAACAATCACACTGCGGCAGCGCTGAATGAGAGGGCAGATTACATAAGGTGGGGGTTCCCGGGGTGAGATGAGAGCTTTTTCTCCAAAACGCCGCAGTCGTTATCGCTCTCATTAAATTCCTCCTCTGACTCGGAGCCTGCTTTGAATCCATCCATCGGAACAACACGGCGGCTGGAAATTCTCAATTAATATGTTAATGTGTGCAAGATATTTCATCACAGGAAGCAGAGCTCAGCGCGCTCACAGCTTAGCGCCAAATTACAGGAGACCCACAAACAGCATCATCCGAGCCCACAGCGGCGCTTTGGAGCAGGAACGGGCCCTGAACGAGCTCCAGGAGAACCCTCCCACCCACAGAAAGTTTCCATAAACATACTGTTCGCTGTTCTTTAGCTTGTGCTCCAGGCCCGATACGTCCGTGAGACCGAGTTTGGATCGGGGATTAAATGAGTGAACGTTATGTGAAGTGTGTGCGTTCCGCTCACATCGACATCAGAGCTGTGTAAAAATAAAAGCTGGCTCTTTTCTGCCTCTCTGTGCTTTGGATACGCTTTCTTCTTGTATGCAGACATTTCTAAAGGAAGAACTGAAATTCACACTATATGCTGTTAAACCATGAATAAAAATTTTGTGTTTTTTGCCATTACTTTATGCAACAAATGCATGTTTTGACAAGTGGAATTACATTTTCTATTAAGCTGGTGCCATATGTTAGGCATTCTTTAATAAGGAAAAACTAGTATGTCAAGGACTTTATTGTGAAAAGAACAGGAAGGCCTTTTGGGACAGACCCTATCCGGTTGTTCAGTGATGACGTGACGAATCCTACTTCCGGGTCTAAAGTAGTCTGCGTTTAATATGGCTTTTGTGTTGTTAACATGTTTAATGTTTTGTATTTTCTTATATTTGATCTCAAAAAGCTCCTAAAACAGTCAGTGATCCCTGTTGACCTCCCTCGGCTTTTATTACCGCTAATCATTTATTTAAGCTCAGTTTTTAAAACCTTAGGATGTAACTACAGCCCAGCCCATGCAGCAGTATATGAATGACTAACCTCGTATTGTGGATGGATTATCTCAGTTGTTCTCCTGGCTGAAGTTTGGTCCTTTTACAGCATCCTGCCATGCGATTACATTTGTTCCTGACCACCGAGAACACTCACGTTAACTTTTATCGAGTGGAAAAAAAGTTAGCTTGTTTATATTATGCTAACATAGCTGTGTCGCTAGCGGTCACGCAGCACATCATTATATACCAGCTAGCCAAACTTCAGTAACCCTACAAACGTCACTGCTGTTTAGTTTTCTGTCTTCATTTATGCTGGAAGTGATAACAGAGCTGTACGTTTTAATTTGTTTCCAAAACCCCGCAGTCAGGACATGCTATATTGTATTTAGATAGAAGCTAGCGAGCTAACTCCCTGCTAACTTCTAACTCCGTTAAATGTCATAAATTCCGTTTTCATGGATGCCTGGATGTTAAACTCAATTGTTACACCTGGTAGAGCAGAACGCTGATCATTTTATTAAAGATGAAAGACTTTAGACTGTTTTTCCAACTCTCAGTAATGCCATAGTGATCGTTGGATATATGGACCTGCAGCGGAGTTTAGACCCAGACACGGCTAGTGACGTCAGACTGAACAACCGGATTGAAAAAGACGGACGTAGCTGCAGCGAGACCGCCCACTTTTACGCCTCCAGATGAGTGTTTTCAGCGCTGCCACCTTGGTGTTTTGAAACCAGGTGGTACCTCCTGGTTGTGACCAATGACTGTAGAAAACATGGACGATGCCACCCCGCCTCCTCCAATTGTGCAAAAATGAAGCCAAAATACCCCGCTTGTGGAGGCTGCCATCTTGCAATTTTGGAGCCAGAGTCTGCGCAGTAATGACTTTAGGTGGAGCGACTGTGTAACGCTCCCGCCCACACACCCGCTGGACGTGACCGTAAACACGCCCCCCTACACTTTTTACGTAGCCCGGCTGCTCCAGTTTTTTGCTGGTTTACCGCGACTGACGACTCGTTTAATTAAGGTAAAAACAACCATGTCACTGTTATAAAAAAGACACACAGCTTATCATCTTATAGTTCTAAAATCGCTCTGTTGTTAATTCGTTTGCTAGATTAGCCGCTAGCATACGCACTGTGTTGGAGGCTTGTTGCTAGCTAGCTAGCAATGCTACACACCTGTTTTTTTTGGGTTTTTTTTTGTTTTTTTCAAAATATTAAACTTAATTAAGAAACAGTATACAGAACATGTATACAATCAGAACAAAATTAACATATGCCAGGGGGTGTAATACAAAGAATTACAAACATTCAAATAATTTGTAATTACTACAAATAGTAATAGTTTTCATAGCCTTTTTGTTAAGTGATCCACTAATCAATTTTATGTAACATAAAACATCATTATAGTAATGTTTAAAATTAGGTTTTTTGTTACTGTATTTGCATTTGTGAAAATAAAATTTAGCTAAGATAACTAATAAGTTTATTATAAAGTAAACATCTTCTTTTTTTTGCCTTCGAAAGAAACAAAATACAACATTTTCCCATTTCACAGTAAAGTCTTTGTAGAGATGTCCAGCAATGAATCTACTGAAGTCTTTCCAAAATGTTCTAGCGTATGAACAGATCCAGAAGAGGTGCTGCAGTCTCAGGATGGCTTCCACAAAATCCACAGCTCACATTTATGTCCCTTTTGAACTTCGTCATGTAATGATTAGCAGGATAAAATTTATGCAATATTTTAAATGAAACTTCCTTCACTTTATTCGTTACCAGATACTTGTTAGGAATTGTCCATACTCTTTTCCAGTTAATGTCACTGACAAAGAAATTCCAATAAGAGACCACATGTGGGATAGTTAGAGATTCTGTCTGGAACAAAGCACGAATATTCTTATTACTTTTACTGTGGTTTGTTAGACAGATTCTTCCTATGTGTGAATCTAAAGGGTTGGGGAGAGAAACAGATGATATGCAAGGTTGAATACCTTTAAAAAGCATTATAATACCCGTAGGTATTGCATCAAATAATATGGCATATTCTTTGGGTGTGGCTGGAAATTTATAGGTGTTTAAGAATTCTGAGTAGGACATAAGCTGCCCATTAGGATTAAACAGCTGATTCACTAAAACAATCCGTTTCTCAACCCACCTAGAAAAAAATAATGATTTATTTTTATACACTATGTTCCTATTATTCCAAATTGAATACGTATGGGGTGTAAAGTTGTGTTTATATATAAGGGACCAAGCTAATAGAAGTTGTTTGTGAAACATCGAAAGGTTTTCTGGAAGCTTATCTATATTATAATCACAACCTAAGATAAAACTTAGACCACCAAACTTAGAGAAAATGTAGTGAGGAATAAAATTCCAAATGGATACCGGATTTTTAAGAAAATGTTTAGCCCAATTAATCTTAAATGTATTGTTTAGAGTAGTAAAATCCAAAACATTGAGACCACCGTGTTCATAGTCATTCATCAATACACTTTTTCTGATGTAATGTGTCCGGTTTTTCCAAAGGAAGTTGAAGAGCATTCGGTCGATATCCTTACAAGTTTTGCCGTCCACATGCAGAGAAATTGCTGCATAAGTCAGTCGAGACAGACCTTCTGCTTTTGAGAGCAATACCCTTCCTCTTAAACTTAAATCTCTCTGCAACCATTGATTTAATTTGGCTTGAGATTTTTTAATAATTGGGGGAAAATTTAGTAAAATTCTGTCTTTTGTATCTTTGCAGATAATCAGACCTAAATATGTTGCTTCATTTTTAACTGTTATATTACAAATACTCTGAACATTACACTCTTTGACAGGTAATAACTGACATTTATTTAAGTTTAGGACCAATCCAGACCCTTTTGAGAAATCCTCTATTACACGTAAAGCAATTGGCACTTGGCTGGCATTTTTAAGAAAAATTGTGGTATCATCTGCCAATTGACTGATGACAATCTCTCTGTCTGCTATGTTTATACCCTTCACAGGGCTATTCGAAATATGAGAGGCAAGAATTTGGGTGCAAAGTAAAAAAAGATAAGGGCTAATCGGGCAACCTTGGCGTACACCTCGATTAAGACTAAAACGAGAAGTGGTGCCATTTTTCATTCTAATAGAACTATTAGCATTGGAATACAGAGTTTTGATAGCTCTGCAGAAGATATCATCAAAACCAAATTTCTGAAGTGTAAGAAATATAAATTCATGCTCAATTGAGTCAAAGGCTTTATAGAAGTCCAGGAGAAGGATAAATGAGTCATCAGATATTAATGCTGAGTAGTCCAGAATATCCAAGACGAGTCTAATATTATTGGAGATGTGCCTGTTTGTCATAAAACCAGACTGTGTCTCGTCTACAATATCATCCAAAATATATTTAATTCTTCTAGCTAGCAATAGAGCTAATATTTTATAATCATTATTTAGGAGGCTTGTTGGTCTCCAGTTGTCTATAAAAAGTAGGTCCTTCTTAGGTTTGGGAATTAAAGTAATAAGTCCCTGAGTAAGGCTGGGAGGAAGAGTGCCCCTTTCAATACTTTCATTATAAACCTGCAACAAAAAGGGTGCAAGCTGACAAGAAAATGATTTATAGAATTCAGCCACCAGCCCATCTGTGCCCGGAGATTTGTTGTTTTTAAGAAATTCAATAGATGTCAATATCTCTTTTTCAGTAATTGGACTGTCACAAAAAAGCCTATCAGCACTTTTAATCATTTCAACATTGTTTACAGAGTCAATAAATTGGGTAGCGACCTTTGCGTTATAATTGGATTCATACAACTTTGAGTAGAAATTACAACAAAATTGAGAGATAATTTTTGCATCATCACTGACCGTACCATTTATATTCAATTTATGAATAGTATTGGTTTTAGATCTATGTTTTTCTAAGCGAAAAAATAAGCAGAATTCTGCTCTCCCTCCTCTATCCACCTTTTTCTTGAACGAACGAAAGCTCCTTCAGCTTTCTGGCGGTAAATCTCATCCAGTTTAGATTGAAAGGACCTAAGATGTAATCTATCCTCCTCCGAGACCTCGTCTGGTGGGAGTTGATATATTGCGGAAATTTGAACAATTAGATTTTCTTCTTCTGCTGCCCTTGACTTAGCTATTTTTGCCCCATACTGTCTCAACATTTTACTTGTCTCAAATTTAAAAATTTCCCAGTTTGTGCTATAGGAATTCTTGCTACACACCTGTTACTCTAATAGAGATTGAAAATGTGACGTCATTCAGGGGTAAAACCGCAAAGAATTCTGGGAACTCGTGGCAAGCGGTACTAGCTCACGCAGGCTTTCAATTGAAATCAGTCACACAGCGATAAAAAGAAACACAAAAATGGCAAGAAGCTGTTGTATTATTAACTGCAATAGCCGGTCGCATGACAGCCACGGGAAGCCGACGGGTAAAGAGATCGGTTGTTATCGGATTACGTCGTTGAAGAGAAATTGTTCGAGCCGTGTTTCCGAAGTAACAAAGAGCCGACTGGATCGCAGCCATTCAAAGACCAAATATAACGTCCCAGAGCACTCCAGCTCACAGGTTAGTCTGCTCCAAGCATTTACACAAAGGTCAGTCTGCTGTTGTAGTTAATGCGTCATTTTTCTTAACATAATTGGTGATATAGGTTACAAGCAAGTCTGGCGCTGAACAGAAATTGTCGCGCTATGCTCCTTTATTTATTGTGCATAAATAGTGAATTGTCCTGACACAATATTGCGTTTCGCTTCTGTTATTATGGTACATTGACAAAAACATATACTTTTATTCACAGGATAAAACAGGTTTTTTGTATCACTAATTGCCCAGTACGATTACAGCATACAGTATTATTGTCACTGCTACATTTCTGTAATGCTACCAGAAATTATTTCCACTACTAATTAATTACCGTTGAGCTCAAAGGTTATATTAATAAACGGTTAACGAATGTGTATTTATGACGACGATTTGTGAGACTGGTAAACTTATGATACGTACGATGGTCTTTCGTTCTACATGGTGCATTTCAAGATCCTGCACCCATCCGTCGGTAAACTGTACCTGGGCTTGTTGCAGTGACCTGAAGTTACTAAATTTCATGAGTGTATGCACTCACTCCAAGAACCGTATGATTATAAATATGAGCGTGGTGAAGTTGGGCAGCACACTAACGTCTTTTGTCCCTCTGTGTGCTCGTAAGGGTCTGACCCTTTCACTCCTTTGATTTTTTCCACGTATCTTTTCTTTGTCTTTTCGTCGAGTCTGTCTTTGTACGGACCGGCATTGTTCTCCTTCGTTTTGTACATACCTTTTTTAGGGGACAAAGAAAAAGCAAGAAGGTATTGGAACCGGAGAATGAACGTTTTGCGGTGCTGCAAATGCTTGCATTTGATGCAGGTACTTGGATTTTTTTGCAACGAGTTCCCGGCATGCAATGCGCGAAAATCAGACGTGAAAGTTCTACTCTTTTGGCTTTGTGTTTATTGTTTTTATTGTTTTTGTTTGTTTCTTCTTTTTTTTTTTTTTCCTTTCTTGCTATAATGCTCAACCGAGGATATTACATATTCGGATTAATGATGGAGCCTTGAATGTTACTGTTGTTTCTAAATAAAGTTCTTTAAAAAAAAAAAAAAAAGTACCCTAACCCACTCAAAGACCGTGAAGGCCGGAAGTGCGAGGCTTGTGAAATGGGCGGTCTAGCCTCCGTCGCGCTGCCCAGGTTGCCTAGCAACCATGATACTAACAGCTGGAAACGTGTCATACAGCTGTGTTTGACAGAAATGAAGGAGAAAATCTTTTGTTCATTTGTTTGTTGCTACATGAGCTTTGATCATTCTCTGTGAGATGAAGCTCAGCTATTGGACGGCGTATATTTTAAAGTAAAGGCTTTAAAACCAAGTTAGTACAAACGTCACTAATGTCACATAACTTTGCCGACATGTGGCCAACAGTCATGTTTTAATGTTCTTCGTTATTAAACATTTGCACATAAATAAGTGACATAATATTCAGTACTTAAAGTTCACTCTTCGGCCGCCCCTCATCCGCCGTTTTTTTCGGCAAAATTATCCACACCCACCGCCACGCTATGCATTCTGGGATATGTTGGGCCACGAAGTCTACACCGCCACGTCCTTAAAATTCAGGGAAATGAAGGACGCATTTGAGGGCTGCATTTCGAGCAGCCTTTGAATTGGGACAGCCTTGGGCGCGCCGCTGTGACGTAATCGGCCTTAAAATGCGGCCTTTAAGGCTGCAGAGCCTGGATTGGGAGACAGCCAATGTTTTCTACAGTCATTGGTTGTGACTATGACCCCACAAATAATGCTTCTTTCTGAAACACATAACATGACCAAAATCTAATTCTCGCCCCCCTGGTGGTTATTACAAAAAATACAGGTTCAAGGCACTTCTGCAGTGGCCAGAAGCTGGATCCAGGGTTTATACCAGACCTGGGTACGGCCCACAGGTGCCACCCAGCCTTCAATCGTCCCTGAAAATCACCATTACACGAGTAAACAGGAAGTTTAGCAAAGTGCAACAGAGTGTCTGGTGGACTCTGCCACTCGAAGATGCTGAGAGAAAAAGAAGCATGATTCAGGAGAACAGGACGGACTGAGGCTACTACAGGAAATCTGGTTCTTCAGCTGAAAAACTAAGTGGACAGTTTATTGACTTTGTGCTCTGGAGTTTGAGCCGTGATGACCACCACACAGCCCAGTTACTCATTTTTGTAGTGGGACACTGGGAGTTATGTAGGAGCTGGCAGCAGTGCACTCAGTGAAAGGACTACAACTGTTCATGGAGGTAACTGCACGGAGGTGAAATGGGACAGACTAGGAATGTTTGTTACATAGTTCATTATATAGTGACAAAATGTTGGCTTGTTTCATATTTTCTAACTGTGCATGTAACTGTAACATATACTCTGAGCAGAACTGAGTTCAGTTTATTGGTACTTACCCCCGACTGTGTATATGTACTGTATATATATATATATATATATATATATATATATATATATATATACAGGGAGTGCAGAATTATTAGGCAAGTTGTATTTTTGAGGAATAATGTTATTATTGAACAACAACCATGTTCTCAATGAACCCAAAAAACTCATTAATCAGAATCAGAATACTTTATTGATCCCTGGGGGAAATTATTTTTTGTTACAGTGCTCCATTTTAAACCAACATTAAGACAAGACAGACAATACGCTAACTAAGAATAGTACAATATATACATATATATATACATACATACATACATAAGTCACTTATAAATAAATATTTGGAAAAGAAACATGTGTAGCTGTAGCAGCAAACAGTGTGTTAAGTGGATGCGTTGTACAGGGAGATGGCCACAGGCAGGAATGATTTCCTGTGTCGTTCAGTGGTGCTTTTCGGTAATCTCAGTCTCTCACTGAACGAGCTCCTGTGACTGACCAACATGTCATGGAGTGGGTGGGAGGTGTTATCCAACATTGTC
Organism: Aulonocara stuartgranti; assembly: GCF_965226115.1. NCBI lineage: Eukaryota > Metazoa > Chordata > Actinopteri > Cichliformes > Cichlidae > Aulonocara > Aulonocara stuartgranti. The sequence continues at coordinate 693,667 of NC_138945.1, forward strand.
TTTATCTTGGACAGCATCCGCCTCTCCGACACCACCTTGAGGGAGTCCAGCTCCATCCCCACAACATTGCTGGCCTTACGGATCAGTTTATTAAGTCTGTTGGCATCTGCGACCCTCAGCCTGCTCCCCCAGCATGCAACAGCATAGAGGATCGCACTGGCCACAACAGACTCATAGAAAATCCTCAGCATTTTCTGGCAGATGTTGAAGGACCTCAGTCGCCTCAAAAAATAGAGACAACTCTGGCCCTTCCTGTAAAGTGCTGTGGTGTTTTTAGCCCAGTCCAGTTTATTGTCAATGTGTACTCCAAGGTATTTATAGTCCTCCACAATGTCAACACTGACCCCCTGGATTGAAACAGGGGTCAAGTGTTTCCTGGTCTTCCTGAAGTCCACGATCAGTTCCTTGGTCTTTGCCACGTTGAGCTGCAGATGATTCTGCTCACACCACGTGACAAAGGAGTCGACCACAGCCCGGTACTCTGTCTCATCATCCCTGCTGATGCATCCAACCACCGCAGAGTCATCAGAAAACTTCTGAAGATGGCAGGTCTCTGTGCAGTGGCTGAAGTCTGTGGTGTAGAGGGTGAAGAGGAAGGGGGAGAGGACAGTCCCCTGTGGTGCCCCTGTGTTGCTAATCACCTTGTCAGACACACACTGTGGGAGACGTACATATTGTGGTCTTCCTGTCAGGTAATCAACAATCCAGGACACCAGAGAAGCATCCACCTGCATCGCTGCTAACTTATCACCCAGGAGGGTCGGCCTGATGGTGTTGAAAGCACTGGAAAAGTCAAAAAACATGACCCTCACAGTGCTCGCCGGCTGGTCCAGATGGGTGTAGACACGATTGAGCAGGTAGATGATGGCGTCCTCTGTTCCGAGACGAGGCTGATAAGCGAACTGAAGGGGATCCAGATGTGGTCTTACTATGGGTCGCAGCTGGTCCAGGATGAGCCTTTCCAGGGTCTTCATGATGTGGGAGGTCAGTGCCACGGGCCTGTAATCCTGGGGGCCACTGGGACGAGGAGTCTTTGGTACAGGGACGAGGCATGATGTCTTCCACATCACCGGGACCCTCTGCAGACTCAGACTCAGCATAAACAGTTTATGAAAGACTCCACACAGCTGGGGGGCACAGGCCTTGAGGACGAGGGGACTCACTCCGTCTGGTCCAGCAGACTTGCCTGAGTGAAGTCTCCTCATTTGCATCTCAACCTGGTATTGAGTGAAGGTGATGGGTGGGGGAGGGGTGTCAGGAATCTCACAGGAGGCAACATGTGAAGAGAGAGGCTGGCACAGTGGTGTGGCTCTGGATTCCAGGCTGACTGCAGGTGAGGTTGTGGGGGTGGGAGCAGACACTGTGGTGTCGAATCTATTGAAAAACAGATTCAACTCGTCGGCTCTATTCTCACCTCCCTCAGTTCCCCTGCTGTTGGTTGGCCTGAATCCAGTGATGGTCTTCATGCCCCTCCACACCTCTCTCATGCTGTTCTGCTGGAGTTTCCACTCCAGCTTCCTCCTGTAATTGTCCTTAGCCTCTCTGATCTTGTCCTTTAGTAACACCTGGACCTTCCTCACCTCCTCTTTGTTGCCCCCTCTGAAAGCCCTCTTCTTGTTGTTGAGGAGGGCTTTGATGTCCTTAGTCACCCACGGCTTGTTATTTGGGTAACAATGAACAGTCTGAGCTGGAACAATGGAGTCGGTGCAGAAAGTTATGTAGTCTGTGATACACTCAGTAAGCCCATTGATGTCCTCGGCGTGAGGCTCACAGAGTGTTTCCCAGTCGGTCACCTCGAAACAGCCCTGTAGTTCCGCTATTGCCTCCTCTGACCACCTCCTAACAGTCCTGGTGGTCACAGGTTCCCTCCTCACAATTGGCACATAGCGGGGGGTGAGGTGAATCAGGTTATGATCTGACCTACCAAGTGGGGGGAGGGAGGAGGAGCTGTATGCATCCTTGACGTTAGCATACAGTAAGTCTAAAGTTTTCTCTCCCCTGGTGGGACAGTCCACATATTGTTTGAATGTTGGTAGTGTATTGTCCAGTGATACATGGTTGAAGTCACCCGAGATCACAATAAAGGCACTCGGGTGCTGAGTCTGTAGCCGAGCTATGGCAGAGTGGATAGTGTCACATGCAGCTGTGGGGTTAGCAGAGGGGGGAACATAGACAGCCACCAAGATGACGTGAGAGAATTCCCTGGGTAAATAATACGGCCTGAGTCCAACAGCACACAGTTCAGTGTCCGGGCAACAAATCCTTTCTTTGATTGTTATGTTGGCAGGGTTACACCACCGGTTGTTAACTAAAACAGCAAGCCCACCTCCTTTACGCTTACCGCTAGCGATGCTGTCCCTGTCCGCCCGAACAGTGTGGAAGCCTTCCACGGAAGCATTCTCATCGGGAATGACCTGGTGCAGCCATGATTCGGTGAAACACATCAGGCTACACTCTCGGTATTCCCTCTGACTCCGTACCAGTGCTGAGAGCTCGTCGATTTTACTTGCCAACGATCGCACATTTCCCATCACGATAGACGGCAGACACGGTTTAAACCTCCTCCTCGCTTCGAGCCTCCGCTGTCTCACCGTCACCTTTTTTCTTCTCTTCTGTCCTTGACCTCTGCATCCCCGATGTGTTTTCCTCCAAATTTCAGCTGGTACTTCTGCGGGCACTTCTGCGGGCCTGGCCAGCGAGCCGGCCGGCATCAGGGCGATCAGCTGATCTCTGGAGTAAACAGTCCGTGCGTGTAGGAGATGTGCCGCGGTCCCGTTCCTTGATAAAAGTAAGAGTTCCACGGCCACCAGAAGAACAAAAACTCTCTCAATCCACATGATTGAGTAAGAGATAGAAAACGGAGGAAAATACAAGTCAGAAAAAAAAAAGAATACGTAAGAAAAAAGAGCTAAACTAAGAGAAAAGCAGGAGCGACTGTAACAGGCTGCACGCTGGTTGGCGCATGCGCACTATATTAATATCAAAGCTGAATGTTTTTGGAAGTAGTTTTTAGTTAGTTTTTAGTTTTAGCTATTTTAGGGGGATATCTGTGTGTGCAGGTGACTATTACTGTGCATAATTATTAGGCAACTTAACAAAAAACAAATATATTCCCATTTCAATTATTTATTTTTACCAGTGAAACCAATATAACATCTCCACATTCACAAATATACATTTCTGACATTCAAAAACAAAACAAATCAGCGACCAATATAGCCACCTTTCTTTGCAAGGACACTCAAAAGCCTGCCATCCATGGATTCTGTCAGTGTTTTGATCTGTTCACCATCAACATTGCGTGCAGCAGCAACCACAGCCTCCCAGACACTGTTCAGAGAGGTGTACTGTTTTCCCTCCTTGTAAATCTCACATTTGATGATGGACCACAGGTTCTCAATGGGGTTCAGATCAGGTGAACAAGGAGGCCATGTCATTAGTTTTTCTTCTTTTATACCCTTTCTTGCCAGCCACGCTGTGGAGTACTTGGACGCGTGTGATGGAGCATTGTCCTGCATGAAAATCATGTTTTTCTTGAAGGATGCAGACTTCTTCCTGTACCACTGCTTGAAGAAGGTGTCTTCCAGAAACTGGCAGTAGGACTGGGAGTTGAGCTTGACTCCATCCTCAACCCGAAAAGGCCCCACAAGCTCATCTTTGATGATACCAGCCCAAACCAGTACTCCACCTCCACCTTGCTGGCGTCTGAGTGGGACTGGAGCTCTCTGCCCTTTACCAATCCAGCCACGGGCCCATCCATCTGGCCCATCAAGACTCACTCTCATTTCATCAGTCCATAAAACCTTAGAAAAACCAGTCCTGAGATGTTTCTTGGCCCAGTCTTGACGTTTCAGCTTGTGTGTCTTGTTCAGTGGTGGTCGTCTTTCAGCCTTTCTTACCTTGGCCATGTCTCTGAGTATTGCACACCTTGTGCTTTTGGGCACTCCAGTGATGTTGCAGCTCTGAAATATGGCCAAACTGGTGGCAAGTGGCATCTTGGCAGCTGCACGCTTGACTTTTCTCAGTTCATGGGCAGTTATTTTGTGCCTTGGTTTTTCCACACGCTTCTTGCGACCCTGTTGACTATTTTGAATGAAACGCTTGATTGTTCGATGATCACGCTTCAGAAGCTTTGCAATTTTGAGACTGCTGCATCCCTCTGCAAGATATCTCACTATTTTTGACTTTTCTGAGCCTGTCAAGTCCTTCTTTTGACCCATTTTGCCAAAGGAAAGGACGTTGCCTAATAATTATGCACACCTGATATAGGGTGTTGATGTCATTAGACCACACCCCTTCTCATTACAGAGATGCACATCACCTAATATGCTTAATTGGTAGTAGGCTTTCGAGCCTATACAGCTTGGAGTAAGAGATCATGCATGAAGAGGATGATGTGGACAAAATACTCATTTGCCTAATAATTCTGCACTCCCTGTATATATGTTTTATATTCATACCATATATGTGATTGATTCTACACAGGTGCCAAACAGGTTTCCTCCGGTTCCTAATTAAAATATAACAGCTAAACAATTTCTGGCATCTTATAGAATTACAATAGAATATCATTTTATAATATAGACTTATTTTATTCTTAAAAAGAGAAACACTTTGTTTAATGTTATGCTCATTAAACAGAAGAATACATTTTCTTATCAAACTCTGTTTTGGTGAAGAATAGAAAACCTGACATTGTAGAGGAGCCAAGTGCTCCTAGTTTCTCTGAACACGTACAGAATAACCAGATTAATATTAAATGAAAGTTTAAAAAGTAAATTGAAAGCAATAAAAATTGTACAATAAATTTATTGCAACAACAATCATAATATAAATGTATCACAGCAACATAACCCTCACGGGTCTTTAGATCTCCAGCTTCCCAGCATGCACTGCACTAAGGTTAAAACTCAGTTTTCCCCTCGCATGCACACAAAGCCTTATGATGTCTTTTTGTTGTTGCGATGAGTCTGAGGGGAGTCTGTGATCAACACTAAGACAAACGGTGATGGAGACAGCGCTGCTCTCCCCACGCTCTCTGATGTGAATACCTGCAGTTAAAGATGAAGACGAACCTGACGGTTAACACGAGCCAAACCCGTCACAGAGGAGAAGCTCTGACACGGAAAAAAGGACGAACCGGAGCTCCTCTGTAACGCACAAAGCTGATTACCTGAATAAGATGCGTAAAACAATGACAGGATAGACGGGAAACCACAGATGTGGAGTCAGTGGACTCGACAGACTGATTTTAGTCGTCACGTACAAATCAGTCAGTAGACTGCTGGAGATACTGCTCAGATATGAACATGAAAAGTTGCAAACACGTAAAGCCACATTGAGCCCAGGTGTAATTAAGCCCCGCCCACACCAAGTCACATGTAACAAAACCTCAATAATCCAGTTTGTCCCTGAGCTGTCGGAAGGATGTTCATCACCGAAGCAGCGCTGCGGTTCGAACATTCGATGCAGCTTCCTCACGCACACCTGGATTTAGGCTGAAGACCCTCCTGAAACGAACACCTCGAGTTTAAGCAGCTTCACACAGAGTGGGATTAAGGAGTCAGGAGCACTTTAAGTAATCAAGCTCAGTTCTGCGTCAGTGGACGGCACTTCATCAGAGTTGTTAATGCGCTTCTATCCGTCTCGCTGGACTGTTTAGGCGCTTTTCATTTCCAGACGGAGTCGCCGAGCCATGGCTGCGGGGCTCGCCGTATAATTATAGGGGAAGCCCCGCCCCCACGGCGTCCTGCCTCCTCCTCATAATAAATCATTGATGGCTGCAGGAGCTGACTGCCCACTACTTGGTTGCATTGCAGTTTTACCCTCATTATGGATCACAAAGACTGAGATAAGTCAGCTTTTATCAGTAATTTGTGCGTTTGAGTTCACGTTTATCCTTTAATGATAAAAAAATGGTCTTTAATAACCTTATTACAATAAACACTCGGTGGTGGATGACATAACAACAGTATATTCACGTTATGTTATTGGTCTGTATTATCACAGAGGGGGGAACTAGCGGTGGCTAACATTAGCCAGGAGAAAGAGCTCAAACCAAGCTGGACGTCCTGATGCAGCCGTAGCGCCTCTGAGGGTTAGCTCATGGTTTTTGACAGACTTGATAAAAGCTTGTTTTCTATATAAAACATATTTAGTATAAAACTTTTATTTTGATCCACTCTGTAGTTTTTCTTTCTTTTTTCTTTCTTTTTTTTAATGGATAATGTTTCAATAGCAAACTTCTTTTCCTGGTTCGTCTGTCATTTTTATTTTCCGTGTATAAATTCATATTTCCTATCTTTTTTTATCTCTGCAGCCTTTTCTTTCTTCCTTTCCTTTTTTATGTAACAGTGACTTTAAGCTCTGTGTCTTTAGATGCTCAAACAGTTCTGAGATCATTTCTCTGAGCGGCCTTTGAGACTGGGACTCCTCAGCCTTCACCTCCTCCTCCTCCTCTCCTTTTTTAAGCCGTTGCCCACTCTGCAGGACTTCACTGCTCTGTGGTTTGATTGAGCGGCTTGTAAATGCCACCAATTAGGACGGGCGATTGGCATACAAAGAGGCCGCTCCTGAATAGTGATGAGAAGTGGGAGGCTTTCCTCCCTCCTTGGTCGTTGTCAGGGGATCTGAGGAGGAGAAGGAGGAGAAGGAAAAGCCAGGCGGCCGTGTTTTGACAGCCTGAATAGACGGAGCAGTGGAAGTGGCTGAGGAAGGCTTTTGTTATGCTAACTGCTGGCTAACGGGCCCTTATTCATGTCTCCTCGACACCGAATGACTTGATTTAATTATCTTGTTGCTTCTCGTGGAGGAGAGGGCTTCAGGACGGGAGCAGCGGAGGGTGAGGATGATGAGGGAGGGGGGAAAGGTCACTCTCCAGATTCCTGGGGAATGTTTTTTTGTCTTGACAGGATGACGGCACGAGTGTCTCCAGCCTTTGCAGAGGCACTATGTAATTCTGCGCAGATGTTTCCATGTTTTAATTACATGTAGTTTGAGAATCTGTCATCTCACCTCACATCCAACCCTGATACCACAGGGAAGCTGCTCTGTGCACACGATGCACCCCCACCCCCCCACCCCCATGCACCAAAACTGTTTGAGGCCGGGTGGAAGTAGTTCACACTGTTTCATTATTTTATGTACGGTTATTTTATCCTGATCAATTCAAACCTTGACTGACTGCAGATATAATGACTTTAAACTACATGAAAATACCTGAAACAGCTTCTGCTTGTCCCACAGTCGCTTACTGAGACTCCTCTGTGAGTGTGAGTTGGACCACTAATGAGGAAGATGAAGAGCGTCCTCCTCCTCTCCAGGGATTCACGCTCCTCCTTACCAACAAACCAGCACTCTGTTCCACACAGTGAATGTCCATCATAGGACGTCATCCTGCAGAGCTCAGAGGGCTGTTTTTTCCATTATTACCCATAATCCTTTGTGCCTCTGTGTTTTCAGTGAATGTGGAGCAGTTTTCTCAGAAGAACATGCAGACGTTCATCTCAGATTCTAACCCTCACTGTCAGAGAGGCGTCTGAAGAACTGTCTTCAATGAACAAGAAGTCCTGAAACTGGACACTGTCCAAACAAAGGCCAATACCAGTCTAAAGTGGGTCTAAATACCAGTCTAGAACTAGTCCAATACCAGTCTAGAACTAGTCCAACACCAGTCTAAACCAGTCTAAAACTAGTCTAAATACCAGTCTAGAACTAGTCCAATACCAGTCTTGAACTAGTTCAACACCAGTCTAAAACTAGTCCAATACCAGTCTTGAACTAGTTCAACACCAGTCTAGAACTAGTCCAATACCAGTCTAAAACTAGTCCAATACCAGTCTTGAACTAGTCCAACACCAGTCTAGAACTAGTCCAACACCAGTCTAAACCAGTCTAAAACTAGTCCAATACCAGTCTAGAACTAGTCCAACACCAGTCTAAACCAGTCTAAAACTAGTCTAAATACCAGTCTAGAACTAGTCCAATACCAGTCTAAAACTAGTCCAATACCAGTCTAGAACTAGTCCAATACCAGTCTAAATACCAGTCTAAAACTTGTCCAACACCAGTCTAAATACCAGTCTAGAACTAGTCCAACACCAGTCTAAACCAGTCTAAAACTAGTCTAAATACCAGTCTAGTACTAGTCCAATACCAGTCTAAAACTAGTCCAATACCAGTCTAAAACTAGTCCAACACCAGTCTAAAACTAGTCCAATACCAGTCTAAATACCAGTCTAGAACTAGTCCAACACCAGTCTAAACCAGTCTAAAACTAGTCTAAATACCAGTCTAGAACTAGTTCAATACCAGTCTAAAACTAGTCCAATACCAGTCTAGAACTAGTCCAACACCAGTCTAGAACTAGTCCAACACCAGTCTAAACCAGTCTAAAACTAGTCCAATACCAGTCTAGAACTAGTCCAACACCAGTCTAGAACTAGTCCAACACCAGTCTAAACCAGTCTAAAACTAGTCTAAATACCAGTCTTCAACAATTCTTCCCGCAATCATTCGAATACAGTCAGTCTGGAACACCTTTAGTCTTTACCTGAAAACATCAAACAGTGTCAGCTGTATGCTGCACATGTGCTGCAAGACTAAACTTTACGAACGCTTGTGTCGAGACGAAACCCTTACACTCGCCGACAGCTGCAGACATCAGTGTAGCTACGTTTCCAGAGGTTTGACATAATGGATGTAGGCTTGACGGGTTTTTACTCCTCGACTCGGTTTCTATCCTAACAGCAAGCGTTATCGGTGGAGTCTGGGGAGTCAACTGTACTTTTATTTTCTCCCGATGACACAAAGAGCGACTGGAGAAGTGAAGAGGACTGCGAGCGACACAATGACTGAAACAGCGAACATGAAAGGGATTTATTCAGGGAAGAAATGAAAGAATAAACGAACGGCGCTCGTTAACACGCCGAGAGGAGACCCCTCCAATCTGCCAAGCTCACCACAGACTGTAAATAAATATGTCAGGTTGAGAGATGAAAGCTGCCTCATCCTCTCAGAGTCCTCTGAAGTGTGTTTTATCGAGCCTTTGAGAGCTGTAACCGTCTTTTTAGGGATTTAATGGATTCGTTAGATATTAGCCTTTAGCGCTCCTTCAGGGAGCATCACTGTCAGTCTGCTGGAGCCTTACATGATGTTCACACAGCAAACACATCACAAATGATCCCAGAGATAATTATGAATGCATGTCCTGTGAACGCAGGCTGCAGGTCCACTCTGCTTCCACTCAGGAAACAAACACCAATCAAAAATCATTCAGCGTCAGGAAAAAATGTGGCTGCATTTTTTTTGAAAAGTAAACTAATTTAGGAGAGTTATGTAATATTTGAAAAAAAAAGTAATATTTTACCGTATTTTCACGACCATAAGGCGCACTTATGTCAGGGTTCCTGGGTCGGTGACCCAGTATTTTCAGTTCACGTTCACTGTTTATCTTCTGCCTGTTCCACTTCCTGTTTTATTGTGTTAGCCTTGGTCCATGTGCATTATGTTCCGTCCTCTTCCCGTTTATCATTAGTTCATTATGTTCAGCTGTGTACTCACCAGGTTCTAATCTCTCATCACTCAGCCTGTGTATTTATGTCCCTCAGTTCAACCAGTCCAATGTCGTGTCATTGATGTTATTGTGATGTTGTCTCTCCGTCTGTATGTTCAGTTAGTCAGTCAGTGCTTCAGTCAGTCGTCCAGCCAGCCATTTTCTCCCTTTGTTCTGTTCATCCACTCCTTATAATAAATCGTCACCTACCTGCGAGTCCTGCGTTTGGGTTCCTTCTTCCTCGCCTCCACCCAACCGCTGACAGAATGACACGACCCGTGCCACGAAGACACGTTTGGAACCCAGCGGACTCGGACCTCTACGAGCGGCAGGAGGTAGCGCTCTCCTTGTGGGCGGAAAAGCTCAAGGAGAGACAGCGGCTCTTCGCGGAGCGAGAGCACGTCTTCGAGGGCACTCGCTTGGCTCTGGGCGGGCCTCGGAGACGCCGCGTTCCCCCACCTGCTGCCTCACCTGTACCGGAGCATTTGCCGTGGAGAGTGGACGTTCCACGCCGCGCTTCGGCCACTCCCTCTCTCGCCACTCCGCTCCTCGCTCCCACACCCGCCGCCTCATCCGCCGGACCTCCACCATCGCCGCGGCACAACGGCTACGCCTCCCACCTCGGCTCAACGGAGGCTACCGCGCCAGAGGCTCTGCTGTTTTCCCCGGCCGCTTCCGCTTCCCAGAGAAAGCGGCGCACACGCCGCCATAGAACGGACTACTTTCAGCCACTCCCGATGGTGAGCTCCAGTGACTGTTTTTCGCACTCACCATCTGATTATTCACTTAAAACGCACAATAAACCCATCTCTCATTCATGGGATGTTTCCCTCCTGGAGGATTCTGTGGACTGGGAAGATTTGTTCTGCTCTGCTCCTCCAAAGACTGTAAATAGTGGTGGCAGAAAAATCAGAACAATCTCCAATAAACCTGCCAGTAACACACACACCGTCACTATTTCCACACCCAGTATTCAGCCATTTCCCACCAGCACAGGGGCCCAGTCTACGCCCACACCAGTGCCAGCTCCCAGGAGGAGGGCAGCTGCGACCCGGTCTACCTCCACACCCGCTTCTGTTTCTCAGGTGGGGGTGACTGGTGTCCAGCCACCTTCCGTGCCCGTCCCAGCGCCCAGGTTGAGGGCAACCAGAACCCAGCTTGACCTCCCTGGAGGCTTGGAGGAGCTAACCGGTCCACCTGCTACTTCACCACTTCATCCACCTCCTGACCCAGCCTTTCACGCCCTCGCACTATCCCTAGTTAGATTAGCTGAACTGTCCCCTGCCCAGGCACCAGCCTTACGAGCCCAAGCCGTAATTTTATCTCCGTCACTAGCTCAAACTGTAGCTCAGCCAGCAGCCACGCCTGCCTCTGTTCCTCCCTTAGCATCTCCACTCCAGTCAGTTCCCTCACCTGCTGTTCAGCTTTCCCTCCAGTCAGTTCCCTCACCTGCTGTCCAGTCTCCTCCTGTCCTCCAGTCACCTCCTGTAGCTCAGTCCCCTCCTGTCCTCCAGTCACCTCCTGTAGCTCAGTCCCCTCCTGTCCTCCAGTCACCTCCTGTAGCTCAGTCCCCTCCTGTCCTCCAGTCACCTCCTGTAGCTCAGTCCCCTGTCCAGTCAGTCCAGTCGCCCCCTGTTTCCCAGTCGCCGGTCTACCATCCTGTTCAGTTCCCGGACCTGCAGCCACAGCACCCAGAGCCAGCTGTGAGCCTTCCTGCTTCTCAGCCAGGGGTTTCCGCACCCGCTGGCCCGGCCAAGGGTGAAGTGTGGGCGTTGATCGTATATACCGGGACAATCGCACATACCTGTATAAAAGAACAGGTATGTGCATTATGCAGGACATCGTTGTTTTAACAACCCTGAAAATGGCAAAGAGACACGCTTACGAAGCACAGTTTAAACTGAAGGCCATCAGCTACGCGGAGGAACATGGAAATCGAGCAGCGGCGAGAGAATTTAAGATTAACGAATCGATGGTTCGCAAATGGAGGAAGCTGGAAAACAAGCTCCGGCAGGTCAAGAAAACGCAGCTGAGTTTCCGCGGACATAAGGCGAGGTGGCCCGAGTTGGAGGAAAGACTCGAGCGGTGGATCATCGAGCAAAGAGCGAGCGGGAGAAGCGTTTCGATGGTCACCATTCGGCTAAAAGCAGTTTCACTAGCTGAAGAGATGAACATTGAACATTTCCAAGGAGGTCCGTCTTGGTGCTTTCGTTTTATGAAACGGTGCCATTTTTCCATCCGGACCAGGACTACGGTAGCGCAGCAACTTCCAGCGGATTATAAGGAAAAGCTGGCCATCTTCCGCTCCTACTGCAGCAAACACATCGGCGACAAAAACATCCAACCCAGCCACATCACTAACATGGACGAGGTCCCGCTCACTTTTGACATCCCGGTGAGTCACACTGTGGAGAAGAAGGGGACCAGCACGGTAGCGATACGCACCACGGGGTTTGAAAAGTCTTGTTTCACTGTTGTGCTTGGCTGCCATGCTAATGGACAGAAACTGCCGCCTATGGTGATTTTTAAGCAAAAGACTTTGCCTAAAGAGAAGTTTCCAGCAGAAATCATCATTAAGGGACATGAAAAGGGCTGGATGGATGAGGAAATGATGAAAGAGTGGCTGAGGGAGGTGTATGTAAGGAGACCAGGTGGTTTTTTCCACGCATCACCATCGCTGTTGATCTGTGACTCTATGCGTGCCCATCTCACAGCCGATGTGAAAAAACTAATGAAACAAAGGAACTGTGAGCTTGCTGTCATTCCGGGAGGCCTGACAAAGGAACTCCAACCGCTGGACATCGGTGTGAACCGCCCGTTCAAAGTAAGGCTGCGAGCGGCCTGGGAGCGATGGATGACCGGTGGAGACCACAGTTTCACTAAGAGTGGAAGGCAGCGCCGGGCGAGTTACGCCACAATTTGCCAATGGATTGTAGATGCTTGGGCTAACATGTCTGCTGGCACTGTTGTTCGAGCTTTCGCAAAAGCCGGCATCATTTCCGAGGAGCCGCACGGCACGGAAAGTGACTCTGACAGTGAAGAAAGTGAACCTGGCATGTTTGATGGAGATTTAGCGCAGCTGTTCAATTCAGACACAGAGGATGAGGACTTCGATGGGTTTGATTGATGATAAAAATGTGAGTACCAAACTTTGTTTTGCTCCTGCTTTATTTTTAAATACGCACACTTGTATGCTTGTGTGTTGTTGATGATGACGATTACCGGCAATAGAAATGTGAGTAAGGTACCGAATTCAGGTTTGCTCCCGCTTTATTTTTAAATACGCATACGGTACTTGTATGCGCCCTATGGTCCAGTGCGCCTTATGTGTGTGTTAAATACAGTAAGGGCACACATAACTGAGACTGCGCCTTTTAGCACAGTGCGCCTTATGGTCGTGAAAATACGGTAATCTAAAAATAAAAAAACTCTAATATTTCATGACATTCAGAAACATGTAAAAACAAATGTGAAGAAAAAACTGGATACTTTTCCAAGAAAAACCAAAATCTGGCGTGGAGTCACCCGTCGTCCTACAGCATCGCTCAGATTTCACTGATCGGGTTTGTGCTCACACGCCGCCAAACGCTCTGAAGGATGTTTCAGAACAATTAATAATGTTATAAACTTTTAAAATACAGTGGTCCCTCGCTATAACGCGGTTCACCTTTTGTGGCCTAGCCCATTGTCAATCAATCTCGCGCCGTGTCTCCTGTGCAGTACAGAATGCGTTCAGCTTGTCAAGTTTACGTAAATCTTTCATCTCTACAGTGTGACTCTGAAGTGCTGCACTGCATGTTTGTAAGTTTTCTCCCAAGCAAACACAACACTGTCGACGAAACGCTTTGCACCGTCAGAGGCTCCTGCGGTAGGAAGATGCTAACCATCGCACAAACAGTTGGACTTCTGGACATGCTAAAACTTTTTTTGCTGCCTTTGTTTTATAAGAAAAATGCGCGCACGCACACGTCCTCCACCCACACACGCCCATATTTTGCTCCATTGCGGTTTATTTTACACCTCAAACATTTAGTAAACAGTTAAGCAAATACAAGTAAACTGCAGGTAGTAATAAATAAACCACTAACTCTTTTACGCTGCGTACACGGGTGATTTTGAACACGCAGCTGTTTCGTCCACGTAAACGGCGTTTCGAATCACCGAAAACAGACTTTTAAAACTCCTTTTTTTGTGTTTCCGTGTGGACGAGGAATGCAGAGTTGGTCACGCAGCGTCAAAGCTATGTGCCTTTTTCACGCCACGCTGTGGCCACGTTATTGTTTACAGGAGATGAATTGCAGAATGATAGAGACGAAATACTGTTAATCTGACTGTCTGCAGGTTTACACGCAGTTACTGTCCCTCCATTACAAAGGCAGAGGCTCACGGTGTGATTATTTTACATGTAGTTGTTTTTTCCTGTGTAATAATGTTCAACATTGCTGTCAATACATTTTTCAAAAATGCCTCTCTGTGGTTAAAAATATAAACAACTGTGGGATCCTGTTTGTCCGTGATTTAAACAGCCCAGCGCTGCTCCCGACGCAGGGAAGACCTGCAGGGAGACCTGCCTCAGCACCTGTGCAGGTGAAGCCAAAGGGCAGATTTGCTTCACCATATTTTCTTTGGCTTAGAATGAAGTTGGTTTGGAAACATATTCAGCGATGCTTCATCTCCTGCTTTGCGTTTGTGTGGGCGCCGTGCTAGCAGTGTCCAAGCGTTGTTTTTTATTTTTCCCCTTTTCTTACCCCCCCCCCTTGCAATGGCTCTGTGCCCCCCCTTGGGGGCGGGCCCCACACTTTGGGAAGGTCTGTGCTAAAGGCAGAAGTTACCATATTTTTTGGATTATAAGGTGCAATAAGGAAACAAAACAGTCAGATAAGTCAAACTTTACTCATCTCATTCTTCTTGCTTTGTCTACTTCCGCACCATTGATTCGTTAATGATTCGTTACTGTTGAATTCTTTGGCAGCTGATTTGATCTTTGGTTTCATTCGATAACACTGGACTTATTTTTCTACGAAGGTTTAAACTTTGAGAGCGTTTAAACAAGAGAGAAGAGTGTGAAAATGTTCATGCCTGTGTGGGAAAGTGCATAAAGTGTGTGGTGAGGGGTTTCACAGCCTTAAAACATCTATAATAATTGTAAAAAATAAAGTTGGCTACTTCGTGGATTTCACCTGTCGCTAGTTATTTTTAGAACGTAACTCCCGCGATAAACGAGGGAGCGCTGTATGTCAAAGCAGTAGAAATATTTTGTGCTGAGAACTCGGTGTAAAGATTCTGTCTGACGGGGATGTCAGAGCTAAAAGTTTTCTGTGAATGTTGATGAGTTTGTGTTGTTGTTGTTTGGCAGAGCGAGGAGGACGACACGAGGAGCGTCACAACGTCCTCCGTCATGGTGAGACACAAAGAGCCTTCGCTGTGTGTGTGTGTGTGTGTGTGTGTGTGTGTGTGTGTGTGTGTGTGTGTGTGTGTGTGTGTGTGTGTGTGTGTGTGTGTGTGTGTGTGTGTGTGTGTGTGTGAAAGAGCTGAAACAGACCCTCCCCCCAATGCCGTTCCCATGGTGATGTCCCATAATGACACAGCGCTGGCTGCTCATTGGCTGTGATGGCCTCCTGCTGCTGTCTGACTGGACCCAGCAGGAACTGTCCGCCTGTTACTGGGCTGTAAGTTTGCAGAGCGACAGTTTCGTTATTGATTCATGTCCAGATCGCGGAGTCTGATCGATGTTTGTGGCTTCAGTTTGTTCAGGCTCCGGCTTGGATTAACCAGCGTCTACTGCGACACCAGTTATACTTTACTGACCGAGGTAAAGTCCAGCCTCTCGTCAGTCCAACACGAGCTCCAAATCAGACCAAACCAGACTAAACTACTATCTGGTGTCCATGAGTGTACAGCTCTCGGTTGGTTTCTGAGTCTCAGCCCTTCGGACGCCTACGCCAAGCTGAGGGCAGGTTTCCTCTGCAGCTGACTGAAAACACGTCTCTGTGCTGGAAACAAGTTTTAAACGTGCACTGAGCTGGACGTGTTTTCTTCCTGCTGCATCAGGGTCGACTGTGAGCCGTTAGCCGTGTTGCTCGCCGCCACGGCGTGCCATCAAGCTGAAGGACGGCCTCCCTCTGTGCCCGCCCAGGCTGTGTAATTAACACGGAGCTATCAGGTAAACAGTGAGGACAGCCCGGCAGGCCTCTGATTAAAGGCCTGGGTGGTGCTTCGCAGCACCCTGCTGGCCAATAAACACCACTAATGGCGTCAGGATCCCCGCTCGCCCGCCGCCCAGCAGCCCCCGCCTTGGCTAGAGGACAACGAGGACGCCAGTTTATGACAGAAAATCAAGACACTAGAGGAAATGTTACAAAATCAGTTTTTAGCATCAAACTGAAAGTTGATGACAAACACGTTCACCTCGCTCAACAGTTCCAAATGTCAGGGGGCGGAGACAGCCTGGGCTTCGTCGCTTCTTCATTGGTGTTCGGTTATAGTTTAAATACAGATGGAGGTCACCTTCCTCTCCTTTCCTCTCCCTCCCCTTCCTCCCCCAGTCTCTGTTCCACAGGGTTTCTCTGGATCCTCTGGAGAAGGAGTGGCTGAAGAGCTGTGCCGTGGGGAACGTGGCCACCCAGCGCCGGCTGCTCGCTCAGGAGCCCGGGCTCGTGCTAAAGAAGGTCCGCTTCAGACCTAGTGCTCCTGTGCGGTGCTCTGACGCAGAAGGTGTCATTTAGTGATCAGTAGCTGCTGGATTAAAGCCATCAGTGTTTGTTACACACACAGCGATGCTTGAATAGAGTCTGGTGCATTAGCTGGAGCGCGTGCAGTAGGACTTATAGGCGGAGATAGTGAGCACGCCGCTATTCTGATTCATCCTCTAAACACTTGAACTCTTTCCTTTTTCCTTTCCTCTTTTCTCACCTCGTCAGGATTTCATCACTGTAAGTAAAACACTTGCTTACCTGCTCACAGGTCATATTTTCATAGGATGACTGAATTATTTCTGTTTCACACGTGCAGCTCAAAGAGCTTCACGGAGGAGGATTAGAGAACAGAAAGGTCACACGGGCCGGTCTCCCATGGAAATATGTGCATTCACCAACCAGCTGGTGGGTGGTAGCTGGTGTCAGTGGGTGGAACCTGTCACAGAGAGGTTGACCATGCTGCACTGAAAGCCTGTTGCCCGTATCTGTATAGAAGATGCTGGCTTGTCTGCTCGAAGTATAGCATAGCATCTTTATTTATAAGGGTTAGGGGTGCTACAAATATAGAAGAAAGAGAAAACAGTTTAAATTCCATATAGAATATCTTAAAATTAAAAATAATGTAATTAATAAGAAACATATTAAGAGACATCAACAAGTCCTGCTGTGCTGAAAGCCAAGGTAAATAAATATGTTTTAAGACGTGATTTAAAAACAGATAAGGAAGGTCCTGTCTAACATGTAAAGGCAACTCATTCCACAGTTTTGGTGCTGCCACAGTGTTGCACAGCAAACGCCCGATCCCCTCTGAGCTCACGATTAGTCCTGGGCTCGCTCAGGAGGAGCTGGTCTGCCCACCTGAGGGGCCGGGAGGGTATGTGTGGATGAAGAGCTCAGAGAGGTACAGAGGGGCAGCATTGGACAGACATTTAAAAACAAATAAAAGCAGCTTAAAATGATCCTAAAATGCACGGGCAGCCAATGAAGTGAATATAAAACTGGGTGATGTGCTCACATCTACGAGTGCCAGTCAAAAGACGTGCAGCAGCATTCTGAGCTAGCTGCAGTCGAAGAACAGAAGATCGACTCACCCCAAAATGAAGAGAATTACAGTTGCCTTCACAATAAGAACTGCACCTTCGGAAATGTTTTGGTTGCAGTGTAAAAACACAACCGTTTACGGTGGTGCAACACCGTCTTTGTGACTGATTTCATCTGGTGACAGCCAGCAACAGCAGCCACTGATCTGGTGACACGGTTTTCTCCAGCGACCGGAGGTTTCCAGAGAATCACCGACTGGTCTCTGTCTGACTGAGTTTTCTTTTACTACATCTCGCCAAAAACAAGTGAAAACCAACAATTAAACATCAAAACCTGCAGGTCCTCTGATGCCCAGCAGAGGCAGCAGTGAGTCCTCACAGGCAGCTTCCTGCTAAGCTTCGCCTCAGCTCATTGGAGACCATGAACTGACCTCTGGACCCAAACTTTCAAAGCTCCCAGTCTGCCTCCTAACTTTGTTGTGTTGTTTTGGACAGGAACCGCCTTTAATCTGAGGCTCTCTACTGGAAGCAGGAAGTAGGTGTGGCTTTACTTTTGCAGACAGTAATAATTGGTTCATTTAATAATAAGTGTTCCTCTGGTTCCATGCTGCAGCCTGCCGCTCCACCTGAGCTCTGCCGTCACCACGCTGTCAGCAAACGTCGATAAATGGCTTCAGAGCCGGACGCTTTCACAAAATAATTGGCTTAAGGAAATTAAATGTTCAAAGAGCAACAAAGACGTTAGTAATCTGCTTATTGAAAAGAAAGAAAGGGGAGTGCAGCTGAATGAATGGAGGGGGGGTAATGATCCTATTAGTTTGGATAAGAAGCTGCTGAGAGTCAGGCAGCAGGTGAGGACGAGGATCAGATAAACAGAAGACTGAGGACGGAGGCTTCATGGTTACTGTCTGGACCGTCCTGAGTAAACTACGCTGACGTGTGAGAAGAGCTGTAATCATTTTCATGAATAAAGCTGAGCTTATAACAGCTTCACTTAAGCTAACCGAGGAGTCACACTGTAGATTTTTACACAGAAAAAATGATTTTGTTCAATGAAACCTGATCCATGAAGTGTTTAACATACACTGTGGTTATATTCACACTTACATCAATTCTCTTTATGCAGGCGAAACACGTTTGTACCTACAAACTCTTTAATTCTAGTACAAAATGTTTTATAGCAGACTGCCTGCATTCACAAGGTCAGGTAAAAAGCTCTGAACGGTGGAGAAAATGCTCCAAAATAAATAAAAATTCATATAAACGCACAAATGATAACAAAATGAAGCTAGCATGTGGAACCACGGGTAAAACATCCATCCAGCACAGAGGCTTGGGTGGGACCAACATACGTGGATTTAGGCCCAGAGACCGGTCAGCGACCACATGGTAACCTCCAGTTGCTAGGGAAAAATGTGCCCTGGGGAGTGGTTGCTGCAGAACACCTACCTGTTATTGCACCCACTTGTAGGTTGCATGAATTGTCATTTTTGTTTTTGAGCTGTGCTGTGCTGAAAATAGAAAAAGTGTAATGCAAACTGAAACACAGAAGGTTCACCTTTAAAATAAAACTTTACCGTCTCACCACCAAAACCAGGAGTGAAGGGAGGACAGGACAAAGGCACGCTGTGCAGCCAGAGATTAATAATAACTAATGATTAAATGCAGAGAGGTGTGTAAACACAAAGTGACTGACAGGTTTTATTGGCTTTATCTGAATTAAGAAGCAGAAAGTTAGCGGCCATCCAGGTCTTTATGTCTTTAAGACATTCCTGCAGTTTAACTCATTGGTGTGTGTTATCTGGCTTCATGGACAGATAGAGCTGGGTGTCATCTGCATAGCAGTGTAAATGTATGCTATGTCTTCTAATGATGCTGCCTAAGGGAAGCATTTTAATTTTTCATATTTATTTCCTATCTTATTCATAGCCTTTTCCTTTTTTGTTTTCTTTAGGTCACGAGCAGTTGTCCAAGCATTTCACTACATATCGTACTGTGTATGACTGTGTACGTGACAAATAAAATTTGAATTTGAATTTGAAGCATGTATAATGTAAACAGAATTGGTCCTAGCACTGAACCCTGTGGAACTCCATAATTAACCTCAGTGTGTGAAGAGGACTCTCCATTTACATGCACAAACTGGAGTCTATTAGATAGATATGATACAAACCACTGCAGTGCAGTAATAAATATAGCAGCACTTCGACTCTTGAATGAGTGAAAGGTCATGACCAATAAATCAATCGACGGGATGTGTTTGTTCCACGTTAGTTTGGACAGTAGTTTAGCAGCCAGCAGCTTTTGTCCCTCCTGTTTTCAGTCCTGCTCTCAGGCTGTTTCACTGTGAATTCATCGGCTTCTGTGTTCTGACTCTTTCCGGCTGCCGCTGACGGCCTCCTGTGATGCAAACCTGCCGTACATGAAGGGGGTGAGTTTGGCTTCGTTAACATGAATCATCTGAACACAACAGAACACCTCTGCCTTCTGCCTCAATTAGCTGAGCGCCCATATCACAGAGAGCAGCTCCCTCACCTCCTGTCTCCCGTCACCACGGCGAGTTTAAACAAGTCGGACGTTCACGCGAGCAGAGGGCGGGGTTAATGTAAAATTCAGTTCATGTAAACTGGCCTCACTCAGACGTCCTGTGTGTTTGTTTGAAACACCTGCAGAAATGCAGCACTGCGCTGCGAGCCGTGCAGCCCTCTCTTCAAAGAGGCTGACAGCTCTGACAGCCTGCCATCAGGTTAATCACAGCAACATGGACGGATTACCGAACACGGCGTGCACAGAGACGCCGAACCACCGCACAGAGACTAAACCCTGCCGAAAGCTAAGAAGCACAAATACAAAGAAACGCAAAACAACGACAAAGAGACAGAAACGGACACAAATATGGAAAAAAAAAATTAAAAGTCAGAGATTTTATCAAACTGATAAAATGAAGAAACGCAGCAACAACACGGCCTTATCGCATGTGCGTCTTCCTGTCTGTGGTCAGCTCGTTGAGCTGTTTTGTGTCTCGGGGTCTGGAGATTTCGGGGGGCTCAAACACGCCGGCGCCGACTGGCCTTCCGCTGCGCGCCTTGGACGCCGCATCGGGATGGCGGGTCCACGCTCATTAGGCCTGCGTGCGATTGGAGCGGCCCAGCAGCCAGACAGCGGGCGTGTGTAATGATATTGTAATTACATGGTAATTAATATCTGAGCAGACAGCGAGCCTGAAGGGAGGCGGCTCGGCTCCCAGCAGATGGGAGGGACTGATAATTTCTCCACAGCCATTCGCCGGAGCCTCTGTACTTTTATTTGGTGGCGGTTTGATTTCATGGTGCTGAGCGGAGGATCTCGGGAACGGCGAGATTGTCCTTGTTTGTGAGCGGCGCTCCTGCATCGATCTGTGGTTTCCTTTCTTCTCCTGCAGCTCTTTGAGACCCCGTCCCAGCATATGTTCCTCATATTCATTGTTAAGTCAAAGTGTGACTCCACAGCCAATAAAGAGCCGGCTTTTCAGAGCGCCACATATGGCAGAGCTGTTGCAGGCTGTCTTTGAAAACTCTACACAAGCAGAATTTCACACAGCTCTAAGCTGCCTATTCAAGAGCTCCGGCAAAGGGACCCCTCCATATGGCCTCGCCTAATGTGCCACCCCTTCCATTAGCTGCACAGACCTCCCCGTGCAGAAATAACAACATTAATGGCGTAGCCCTCTCGCCACTTGACAGCGTTGCTCTCCTTTTCATGCCTCGCTTGATCAAAACGGAAGGAGTGAAGCTGACGCCTTTCTGATGTGCTTTTTGCCTGCTGCTTCCAGGCGAGCGGCGCTAACTCATCCCGCGCGTCCCTCCTCCACCTCCAAAGGGCCGACAGATGCTCGGCACACCGAGCCCGACTGTTGGCAGGCAGTCGGCGGTTTGTGCCGGGTCACTGTCGGCGCTACCCCCGGATCTGTGCGAGGACAACGGCTGTGAGCGTCTCTCGGAGGCCCGAGTGTCCCGCTGAGGCGGACAGGTGTCTGTCATGTTTGCAAATGTGTAACATGGAGCTTTTGTGGCTCGTTGAGTTGGCCCGTGTTCTAGTTGGCTCGTTAACCATTTAAAGGAACAGAAAATCCCTGCACTGTGCACGATCCAGAGATCCTGCATTCAGACAGCCTGCAGGTCTCTCAGTCTGCTGGTGTTTGTGAGAATGTGTCCTTGCTTCTGTAGTAGACTCTAAATCAAAGATGTCAGAAAAAACTCATTCAAACTAACAGATTCTGGACTCTAATTCAAGCTGATCGTTATTCAGATGCATCAGTGCTTTCTACTCGTCCGGATCAGTTTGACTCTTTCAGCCTATGGCTCGTCAGAGCATTGCCGTAAATGCAGAATAATCTGCTCTGAGAAGAAAAGCATTCGATGTTTGAGTTTGGAAAAGTAAGTTTTGCCTCTGATTGACTCGAGGAAATGAATAAATGTGTCCTCTGCAGTCTTGAACACCTGCCTGTGTGAGGCTGAGGTGGAGGCACGAACAATCTGGTCGAGTGTTGGAAGAGGCCGGCGGGTGAGGCCGGCTTCAGTTAGCACCTTTTAATGAAAACTCTGGGCTTAGTGGTCAGTCTGCACCTCGCCGCCAACACGGGCACGCTGCCAAAATAAACCTCCATGAAGCATCCTGTGGACATTGACAGGTTTTTCCCCTCCTGTTCCTGTGATGGCGGCGCCCCGCTCGGTTTTCACGCTCACGGTTGTTGGCTGAATGAGGAACATCAGTGCGGCATAATTAAATGGGCGGAAAACAGCAGAAAACGATGTTCAGGCTGTTTAATCCAGTTTAGAGCAGCACCACGAGGGAAGGGGTCCAAATAACAGGACCAGGAGGAGGGGCTTCTGATGAAGCAGTGTGAGGAGGAAACGCAGCATCTTACCAAGGACTCGCATCAGGACGACTTTAACATCCATCAGAATGAGTCATGAATCAAATGTTTGCTGTATTAAAGCAAAACCAGCTTCGATCCTCCCTCCGGATGCACGGAGGACTGATGAGTTGTGTGGGATTATATATCCACAGACATCAAAAACCACTGCAAGTAGTTAAAGAAGGGCAAGAAACTCCATTTAAAAAAAACAAACAGAAAATGACCATGATTCCTCCTACAGTCACTTTAATATTAGGATTACAGTCTGATATTTGAAACAAGCCCTTCATTCTCCCACTAAGTTTAACGTTTTCTGTTTTCTCCTCTTCCACTCACTCGGACACACAGTTTGTAAGTCCATCTTTGTGTCTCTGTGTGCAGTGTTTGTGCCGTAGTGTTAGCACAGCTGCCAATGAGAACTTTACACACAAAGAAAAATAATATACTCTGAAAAGTGGATCTGCTGCTTTCAGCTCCACATTATTATTCCTGGACTTCACCAGAGTAGTTTTCCATGATTCACGATTCAAAATAATATCTGACAACACTGGTCCTCAGTGCAGCCCCTCAGTGCACCCTCTCTCTGAAACTAGCTGTTTAGCTTCTCCCCTTCAACCAGCTATCTTAGGATTAGCTAGGTTCCGAAGCCTGCTGAGGGGCAGCACCCAGTGCTTAAAAATAGAACTAAACATTGTAAACTTAAAAATGTGGAGAAGAAGAGTCAGTCCACTTTGATGGTTATTGTAGAGCTCTTATTGTCTTCTTCCCAGAGTATCAGATACTGCTGTTCTGTCAAAGGTCATCATGAGCAAGTTCAGACATGTGCAGGAAGTCTTTCTTTCTGATGGACTGGTGACCCATCCAGAGTGTACCCACTCCCATACCGGAAAAGATGGATGGAAGGACGGACAGACTGACGGATGGATGGATGGTTGAATGGTTAGACGGATGGATGGATGAATGGTTGAATGGATAGACAGATGGGCGGATGGATGGATGGATGGATGGATGGATGGATGGATGGTTGAATGGATAGATGGATGGATGGATGAATGGTTGAATGGATAGACGGATGGATGGATGAATGGTTGAATGGATAGACAGATGGGCGGATGGATGGATGGATGGATAGATGGTTGAATGGATGAATGGATGGATGGTTGAATGGATAGATGGATGGATGGATGGATGGATGGATGGATGGATGGATGGATGGATGGATGAATGGTTGAATGGATAGACAGATGAATGGATGAATGTTTGAATGGATGGATGGATGGATGGATGGATGGATGGATGGATGGACGGATGGATGGATGGATGGTTGAATGGATAGACAGACGGATGGATGGATGGATGGATGGATGAATGGTTGAATGGATAGACAGATGGATGGATGGATGGATGGATGGATGGATGGATGGATGGACGGACGGACGGACGAACGGACGGGTGGATGGATGAATGGTTGAATGGATAGACAGATGAATGGATGGATGGATGAATGGTTGAATGGATAGACGGATGGATAGACGGATGGATGGATGGTTGGATGGATAGGCGGATGGATGGATGGATGGATGGATGGATGGATGGATGGATGGATGGATGGATGGATGGATGGACGGATGAACGAATGGACGGGTGGATGGATGAATGGTTGAATGGATAGACAGATGGATGGATGGATGAATGGTTGAATGGATAGACAGATGGATGGATGGATTGATGGATGGTTGAATGGATAGACGGATGGATGGATGGTTGAATGGATAGACGGATGGATGGATGGATGGATGGATGGAGAGACTGATGGATGGACGGATGGATGGAGAGACTGATGGATGGACGGATGGATGGAGAGACTGATGGATGGATGGATGGATGGATGGATAGACAGATGGATGGATGAATGGTTGAATGGATATGCCTGTGAAGGTTCTCAGTCATCCAGGTCATCGTAGTCAAAGGAGCTTGCAAAGAAAAGCGTCTGGACTTCTTTAAGTTACTTGAAGACGTTTCACCTCTCATCCGAGAAGCTTCTTCAGTTCTAAGGTCAAATGGTGGAGAGTCCAGAGATTGAATGGATAGACAGATGGGCGGATGGACGGATGAATGGATGGATGGTTGAATGGATAGACAGATGGGCGGATGGACGGATGAATGGATAGATGGATGGATGGTTGAATGGATAGACAGATGGATGGATGAATGGTTGAATGGATAGACAGATGGGCGGATGGACGGATGAATGGATAGATGGATGGTTGAATGGATAGACAGATGGATGGATGGTTGAATGGATAGACAGATGGATGGATGGATGAATGGTTGAATGGATAGACAGATGGGCGGATGGACGGATGAATGGATGGATGGTTGAATGGATAGACAGATGGGCGGATGGACAGATGAATGGATAGATGGATGGATGGTTGAATGGATAGACAGATGGATGGATGGATGGTTGAATGGATAGACAGATGGGCAGATGGACGGATGAATGGATGGATGGTGGGCTGACAGACACACGGACAGATGGATAGACGGAAAAAAGATGACTTCACTCTGATTTCCTGCTGCAGACTTCACAGCTCTGTAAAACTGCACCAGTGTTGCTGCAGCTGTGACGGTGACGGATTTTTGACCCTGTGGGAGGGGAACATGTCAGCTTATCTGAGCAGGATGAAACCATCACACACAGTCAGAGTTAATGTGAGCTCGCTCACTGAGCAGATTTAAATACAAATGTTTCTAAATGTTTGTCCCTCGCTGTGAATGCACTCGTATCCTCGTGTCCTTCACACAGGCCGCTTATTCAGATTGATTAGATCACATTAAGAAACACAATTAGCGGCATGTTCTAATACAACACACAATGGCGATGGGATAACCGTCCTTGAATGTGGCTCTTTAGCAGAGAGTTAAGTCCTGTTGGGTTAAATTAAAGCTCACATTATCTCACAGCAGTTTGTGTGTCTGCGTGCAGCTCACAGCCAAATCTGTTTAAACTAATTAACCATGAATTCACTTCAAAGCAGGACTTTCTGCTCTCAGTCTGAGGTTTCTACCAATGTCCTCAGCAGATATCCACACGTCCCCTCTGTGGGTGAGGACCAGAGGCGGAGGCAGACATTTGATACACCCGGGGCCTAGCCCTAAAGGGTAGTATGCATGTGGGATTGGGGGGGCTTAATTAAAAAACTATTTTTTTAATTCAGCAGCAAGGCAGAACAAAATCAGGGCTGTATCAAGACATGAGGACCAAACCCCAATTCAACCAGACCCAGAACTGATCCAGAACTAAACAGGACTACAACAGTTCAAAATCAGGACTACTTAGAACTTAATCAAGACAGAACCAGAATCAGAACTAGATGATAGTAGCAGTAAAAATCATCATAGACCTGCACTACACTTATTTTTTAATTCTACCAAAGTCCACTGTTTAGATTCAGAAACATTTATATAATTATTTAGCCTTGTTGTGCAAACAAGCTGCATAACTTAATAAATATAGAATTTGAAAAATAACAAACCTAAAAAGAAACACTAGGTACGAGATACATGAGGACCTGTGATACGGTGATACTTTTGGTAAACAACCATTTGACTAACATGTGTGTCTCACCTGCTCTTGTTCATTTCTGTTCTGTCCTCATTCTCCATCTCCCTCTCTGCTCCTCTCTCTCTCTCTGTTCCTCTCTCTCTCTCTGTTCCTCTCTCTCTCTCTCTGCTCCTCTCTCTCTCTCTGTTCCTCTCCCTCTCTGCTCCTCTCTCTCTCTCTGTTCCTCTCTCTCTCTGTTCCTCTCCCTCTCTGCTCCTCTCTCTCTCTGTTCCTCTCTCTCTCTGTTCCTCTCTCTCTCTGTTCCTCTCTCTCTCTGTTCCTCTCTCTCTCTCTGTTCCTCTCCCTCTCTGCTCCTCTCTCTCTCTCTGTTCCTCTCTCTCTCTGTTCCTCTCCCTCTCTGCTCCTCTCTCTCTCTGTTCCTCTCTCTCTCTGTTCCTCTCTCTCTCTGTTCCTCTCTCTCTCTGTTCCTCTCTCCCTCTCTGCTCCTCTCTCTCTCTGTTCCTCTCTCTCTCTGTTCCTCTCTCTCTCTCTGTTCCTCTCTCTCTCTCTGCTCCTCTCTCTCTCTCTGTTCCTCTCTCTCTCTGTTCCTCTCCCTCTCTCTGCTCCTCTCTCTCTCTCTGTTCCTCTCTCTCTCTGTTCCTCTCCCTCTCTGCTCCTCTCTCTCTCTGTTCCTCTCTCTCTCTGTTCCTCTCTCTCTCTGTTCCTCTCTCTCTCTCTGTTCCCCTCTCTCTCTGTTCCTCTCTCTCTCTGTTCCTCTCTCTCTCTCTCTGTTCCTCTCTCTCTCTGTTCCTCTCTCTCTCTGCTCCTCTCTCTCTCTCTCTGTTCCTCTCTCTCTCTGCTCCTCTCTCTCTCTCTCTGTTCCTCTCTCTCTCTGTTCCTCTCTCTCTCTGTTCCTCTCTCCCTCTGCTCCTCTCTCTCTCTCTCTGTTCCTCTCTCTCTCTGTTCCTCTCTCTCTCTGTTCCTCTCTCTCTCTCTCTGTTCCTCTCTCTCTCTGTTCCTCTCTCTCTCTGTTCCTCTCTCTCTCTGCTCCTCTCTCTCTCTCTCTGTTCCTCTCTCTCTCTGTTCCTCTCTCTCTCTCTCTGTTCCTCTCTCTCTCTGTTCCTCTCTCTCTCTGTTCCTCTCTCTCTCTGCTCCTCTCTCTCTCTCTCTGTTCCTCTCTCTCTCTGTTCCTCTCTCTCTCTGCTCCTCTCCCTCTCTGCTCCTCTCTCTCCCTCTCTGTTCCTCTCCCTCTCTCTCTGTTCCTCTCTCTCTCTCTCTCTCTCTCTCTCTCTCTCTGTTCCTCTCTCTCTCTGCTCCTCTCTCTCTCTCTCTGTTCCTCTCCCTCTCTGTTCCTCTCTCTCCCTCTCTGTTCCTCTCTCTCTCTGCTCCTCTCTCTCTCTCTCTCTCTGTTCCTCTCTCTCTCTCTCTGTTCCTCTCTCTCTCTGCTCCTCTCTCTCCCTCTCTGTTCCTCTCTCTCTCCGCTCCTCTCTCTCTCTCTCTGTTCCTCTCTCTCTCTGCTCCTCTCTCTCCCTCTCTGTTCCTCTCTCTCTCTGCTCCTCTCTCTCTCTGCTCCTCTCTCTCCCTCTCTGTTCCTCTCTCTCCCTCTCTGTTCCTCTCTCTCTCCGCTCCTCTCTCTCCCTCTCTGTTCCTCTCTCTCTCTGCTCCTCTCTCTCTCTGTTCCTCTCTCTCTCTGTTCCTCTCTCTCTCTGCTCCTCTCTCTCCCTCTCTGTTCCTCTCCCTCTCTGTTCCTCTCTCTCTCTGTTCCTCTCTCTCTCTGCTCCTCTCTCTCTCTCTGTTCCTCTCTCTCTCTGCTCCTCTCTCTCTCTCTCTGTTCCTCTCTCTCTCTGTTCCTCTCCCTCTCTCTCTGTTCCTCTCTCTCTCTGTTCCTCTCTCTCTCTGTTCCTCTCTCTCTCTGCTCCTCTCTCTCCCTCTCTGCTCCTCTCTCTCCCTCTCTGTTCCTCTCTCTCTCTGTTCCTCTCCCTCTCTGTTCCTCTCTCTCTCTGCTCCTCTCTCTCTCTCTCTGTTCCTCTCCCTCTCTGTTCCTCTCTCTCTCTGTTCCTCTCTCTCTCTGTTCCTCTCCCTCTCTGTTCCTCTCTCTCTCTCTCTGTTCCTCTCTCTCTCTGCTCCTCTCTCTCTCTCTCTGTTCCTCTCCCTCTCTGTTCCTCTCTCTCTCTGTTCCTCTCTCTCTCTGTTCCTCTCTCTCTCTGCTCCTCTCTCTCCCTCTCTGCTCCTCTCTCTCCCTCTCTGTTCCTCTCTCTCTCTGTTCCTCTCCCTCTCTGTTCCTCTCTCTCTCTGCTCCTCTCTCTCTCTCTCTGTTCCTCTCCCTCTCTGTTCCTCTCTCTCTCTGTTCCTCTCTCTCTCTGTTCCTCTCCCTCTCTGTTCCTCTCTCTCTCTCTCTGTTCCTCTCTCTCTCTGCTCCTCTCTCTCTCTCTCTGTTCCTCTCCCTCTCTGTTCCTCTCTCTCTCTGTTCCTCTCCCTCTCTGTTCCTCTCCCTCTCTGCTCCTCTCCCTCTCTGCTCCTCTCTCTCCCTCTCTGTTCCTCTCCCTCTCTGCTCCTCTCTCCCTCTCTGTTCCTCTCCCTCTCTGTTCCTCTCCCTCTCTGCTCCTCTCCCTCTCTGCTCCTCTCTCTCCCTCTCTGTTCCTCTCCCTCTCTTCTCCTCTCTCTCTCTCTGTTCCTCTCTCTCTCTCTCTCTCTCTCTCTCTCTCTCTCTCTGTTCCTCTCTCTCTCTGCTCCTCTCTCTCTCTCTCTGTTCCTCTCTCTCTCTCTCTCTCTCTCTCTCTCTCTCTCTCTGTTCCTCTCTCTCTCTGCTCCTCTCTCTCCCTCTCTGTTCCTCTCTCTCTCTCTCTCTCTGTTCCTCTCTCTCTCTGCTCCTCTCTCTCTCTCTCTGTTCCTCTCTCTCTCTCTCTCTCTGTTCCTCTCTCTCTCTGCTCCTCTCCCTCTCTGTTCCTCTCTCTCTCTCTCTGTTCCTCTCTCTCTCTCTCTCTCTCTGCTCTCTCTCTCTCTCTCCCTCTCTGTTCCTCTCTCTCTCTGCTCCTCTCTCTCCCTCTCTGTTCCTCTCTCTCTCTCTCTCTCTCTGTTCCTCTCTCTCTGTTCCTCTCCCTCTCTGTTCCTCTCTCTCTCTGCTCCTCTCTCTCCCTCTCTGTTCCTCTCTCTCTCTCTCTGTTCCTCTCTCTCTCTGTTCCTCTCTCTCTCTCTGTTCCTCTCCCTCTCTGTTCCTCTCTCTCTCTGTTCCTCTCTCTCTCTGTTCCTCTCCCTCTCTGTTCCTCTCTCTCTCTGCTCCTCTCTCTCCCTCTCTGTTCCTCTCTCTCTCTGTTCCTCTCTCTCTCTCTGTTCCTCTCCCTCTCTGTTCCTCTCTCTCTGTTCCTCTCTCTCCCTCTCTGTTCCTCTCTCTCTCTGCTCCTCTCTCTCCCTCTCTGTTCCTCTCTCTCTCTGCTCCTCTCTCTCTCTCTCTGTTCCTCTCTCTCTCTGTTCCTCTCTCTCTCTGTTCCTCTCTCTCCCTCTCTGTTCCTCTCTCTCTCTGCTCCTCTCTCTCTCTCTGTTCCTCTCTCTCTCTGTTCCTCTCTCTCTCTGTTCCTCTCTCTCCCTCTCTGTTCCTCTCTCTCTCTGCTCCTCTCTCTCCCTCTCTGTTCCTCTCTCTCTCTGCTCCTCTCTCTCCCTCTCTGTTCCTCTCCCTCTCTGTTCCTCTCCCTCTCTGTTCCTCTCTCTCTGTTCCTCTCTCTCTCTCTCTCTCTGTTCCTCTCTCTCTCTGTTCCTCTCTCTCTCTGTTCCTCTCTCTCTCTCTGTTCCTCTCTCTCTCTCTCTCTCTGTTCCTCTCTCTCTCTGTTCCTCTCTCTCTCTGTTCCTCTCTCTCTCTCTGTTCCTCTCCCTCTCTGTTCCTCTCTCTCTCTGTTCCTCTCTCTCTCTCTCTCTCTGTTCCTCTCCCTCTCTGTTCCTCTCCCTCTCTGTTCCTCTCTCTCTCTGTTCCTCTCTCTCTCTCTCTCTCTGTTCCTCTCTCTCTCTGTTCCTCTCTCTCCCTCTCTGTTCCTCTCTCTCTCTGTTCCTCTCTCTCTCTCTCTCTGTTCCTCTCTCTCTCTGTTCCTCTCTCTCTCTGTTCCTCTCTCTCTCTCTGTTCCTCTCTCTCTCTCTCTCTCTGTTCCTCTCTCTCTCTGTTCCTCTCTCTCTCTGTTCCTCTCTCTCTCTCTGTTCCTCTCCCTCTCTGTTCCTCTCTCTCTCTGTTCCTCTCTCTCTCTCTCTCTGTTCCTCTCCCTCTCTGTTCCTCTCCCTCTCTGTTCCTCTCTCTCTCTGTTCCTCTCTCTCTCTCTCTCTCTGTTCCTCTCTCTCTCTGTTCCTCTCTCTCCCTCTCTGTTCCTCTCCCTCTCTGTTCCTCTCTCTCTCTGTTCCTCTCTCTCTCTCTCTCTCTGTTCCTCTCTCTCTCTGTTCCTCTCTCTCCCTCTCTGTTCCTCTCTCTCTCTGTTCCTCTCTCTCCCTCTCTGTTCCTCTCTCTCTCTGTTCCTCTCTCTCTCTGTTCCTCTCTCTCTCTGTTCCTCTCTCTCCCTCTCTGTTCCTCTCTCTCTCTGCTCCTCTCTCTCCCTCTTTGTGCTGACAATCATCAAATATACAGTGGAAACCAGATATTTACCCTTCAGATCAAAACACTTTTTTAATTGTAACATCAAATCAGACTAAATGTTTATTTTTTAGATAAATATAAAAACATATTTGTTAACTTTAAGAGTAAAGAGAGAAACTGTCTGTATTTCTTAATTGTAAATGGCACCAAATTGTATTCAAACTGAGCCACACTTATGGAGCTCCACAGTTCTGTTCCTGGTGTTTTGTTGACATCTCTTGATGTTCCCATGTCACAGAAACAGGCTCTGTGTTTTGCCTTATATGCATCCACAGCTGTGCCACCAGTTTACTCACATGGACTCTACTAATTCCTCCTATTTGCTCTCCCTAAAAAGTCCCTTCATAAACTCCAACTTCTTCAAAACTCTGCAGCTCGGGTCATAACTTGCACTCCGTCAAGAGCTCATATTACCCCAGTTCTTCAGCAGCTTCACTGGTTGTCCGTAGAAACCAGGATAAACTTTAAAATCTTACTTCTTACATACAAGTGTGTCCATAAATCTGCTCCTGCATATTTGTGTGACCTGCTCCATATCACCACTGTTTCCCGCCCTCTCAGATCATCATCTTACCGTTCCATCCTCACACTTCATCACTGTGGGGAGCAGAGCTTTCAGTCGCTCTGCTCCTCGGCTCTCGAACTCTTTTCCTCCTGCACTAAGAAATATTGACTCCCTCTCTGTACTTAAGACACAGCTCAAAACACATCTGTTTAAACTGGCTTATTCGCTTTAATGCTGATTTTATCTGTTGTCACGCTCTGTTTTGTAATTTTAACTTATTTGATGTATTTTATCACTACTGTTCCTTTTATTAATTGTGTTCTTTGTAAGGTGACCTTGGGTTTCTGAAAGGCGGTTAGACGTTATGTAGCAGAAAATGGACCCAACAGCGATTTTATTAGAAAATTCCAACTACAATGTACGAGCAGCACTTGGTGACAGTGGGAAGGAAGAACTGCTTTTTAGCAGGAAGAGAGCCAGGATCAGGAAGGGGGAGGTGGAAATAGAAGAGCTTGCTCAAACTGAAAATCATCAGACTTTCACAGTGTGTGTGTGTGTGTGTGTGTGTGTGTGTGTGTGTGCATGTTTAGATAGTTTTGTGAGGACAGAAAATTGTCATGCCACAATACTTGTGGGGACAAACTAGGGATGGGTATCGAAACCCGGTTCTTGTTGAGAACCGGTTCCTACTGTTTCAGTTCCTTGGAATCGTTTGCCATTTTTGCAAACGATTCCCTTATCGATTCCAGTCGCCCCGAATGACGTCACCATGTTGCGGAGCGTCATTTACCTGGCAGGAAACACGGCGCCTAACACTCAAAAGTTTGGTTACACTTTACGAGAACGGATGACAACAGGGCAACTTGCAATACTTGCAAAGTAGATATTTCATTTAAGGGAGGAAACACTACGAATATGCAAAAGCGTTTGCTCACAAAACACACGATGACCTTAAATGAATGTGTCATGAACCGAAGTTCCGAGCGTAGGCAGGACCCAGTAGCAGAACACACACACTAGGGTAGGAGCGAATAAAGAAAGTAATTTTTATTGCAACTAAAGGTGTCCCGTGAGGGTAGCCAGAAAAACAACGTATGAAACCAGAAGAAACCGAGGGACCGCACAGAGAACGCCGAGAGCGGGGCTGTGAGAGGGGTGATAGCCGGGCCGAGTGAACCAGAGGGGGGTGGAGCTCCAAAAGGGGTCGAGACGGCGAAGCTGAATGTGAACCAAATCTCAGGCGGACAGGTGGACAGGTGGACAGGCAGGTGGCTCGAAAACAGAAACACGCCGAGTTGTGATCTGGGTACACAGGGAAAAAAAAACAGTGTTAGGTCCGATGGAGAGTTTGTCATACGAGTTCTTTTCCCGCAGGCGTACGTTACCGCTGAGAGGCGACTACGGACTGGCGTGGAGCAGCAGGTAGGGCAGGATTAAATAGTCCACCTGGTGATCGCCTGGGATGGGATGCAGGTGTGGGGTTAGCAGCCACGCTCGTGGGCGTGGACATCCCAGCAGCACCCCGGACGCCGGGCCACGGACCATGACAGAATGTCGTGTTTTTAATTCGCTCCGGACTCGTGAATCTCAACCCAACAGCAGCGGTAACGTTTGCACGTCCTCTCCCGTTAATGCGGCAGGTAAATAATCAACTAACAGCATATTATGTTAGCGCGATCTGCCTTATTACAAACCTGCCATTACTGTGCATTTAGTGACCATGATGAGACAGAGTCTGGCTCAGATGCTGGCAGTTCTCGCTGCAGTCTGCCGGTAGCGTCTCCTTTCAGGCAGGATAGACGAACGTCACCGAGCAGTGACTCAGTTTGTGGTCAAAGGCTTGCACCCGTTTGCCACAGCAGATGATTTTCAGTAAGTGTGTTTAATTGTAGGCAGGACATTACTGGATATTCTTGTGTAATTGCTACAGAATAATTTATGTTATACTTTGTTATTGCTACAGAAGAATATTTATTTTATTATTTTACATTTACAATTTTTTTTCCTGGGGACCCTGTGACACCCCATTGAAGAGCCGTAGGCTGGATCTCTTGAGATCTCACTGTTGGGTTTGTAAGACCATGTTACTCCTAAATGTCTGTCTTGTTCAAAGAGAAGATATAAAACAAAGTTCTAAGCTAATTGACCTTAGTGTTCTCCTTTTTTTTAAAAGAATCGATAAAGAATCGAATCGTTAAACAGAATCGAAAATGGAATCGGAATCATGAAAATCTTATCAATACCCATCCCTAGGACAAACAGTCATTATGGGGACAAAGTGCTGTCCCCATGAGTTTGAAGACTTTTCTGAGACTCAAAATGTGGTTTTAGTGTCAGGGTTACAATTAGGATATGGTTAGGTTTAGGGTACGGGTTAGGGAAAGCATTATGTCAATGTAATGTCCCCACAAAGATAGTAAACCAGACGTGTGTGTGTTTTCAGACGGCGCTTCACTGGGCAGCCAGGCACGGCCGTGAGGATGCCGTGGACATGATGCTTCACTCTGGAGCCGACGTCAACGTCAGATCAGTGAGTGTGTGTTTGGTGTGTGTGCAGCGCTCAGGACTGATGTTGTTTATAAACTGCACATTGAAGATTAATCTAAGAAACTATCAGGGCTGAACTGAAGCGCACGTGTACAGGAGAATCAGTGTCAGTCTGCCAATAATACATCAGCCTAAACCGCCAAAATAAAGGCCTCTGCTTCTCTCACATATCAGCGCCTCACTGCAGCTGTACTGCTCTCTCTCCTTCCTGCCAAGCCTGCAGGGGCTTTATGACTATCCAGTTAAATCTCTCGCGCTCTCCCTTAACCTCCAGTTCAGTGGACGCCCCATGAGGCCTTTCCCCTCCAATTACTGCATCGTGTGTGAAGTTCAGAGCGTTAACCTGCTGACGAGTGGCAAACAGGCTGGCGTTTTTCAGCCGTCACCCTCCTCCTGCTTCTGCTGCAGCTCACCGAGGAAAGCTCGCTCTTTAATTTGGTTTAATTTAAGCCCTAAGGTCAGTTTTTACAGCAGTTTTTAAGAGTTTAATTCATCTCAAAACACCAGTCGCAGATTTGAAAAGTGATTCCTCAATAAGAAAACAAATCAGCACAGAGACGTAGATAATGATAACCTCCTGATACCTGAGCTGCGTTCAGCTATAAAACAGGAAGTCCTTACTTCATTGTAAAGTGTTATCGCCTAAATGTAATCTGCACTCGCTGACAGCCTGTGGGAATCACTCAACTCAGTTTTAACCGTCACCTTGACGTACTTTATATTGCAAGGTAAAGACCCGACAATAATACAGAAAACCACCAATCACATGACCCCCTGCGAGCAAGCACTTGGTGACAGCGGGAAGGAAAAACTCCCTTTAACAGGAAGAAACCGCAGGAAGAATCAGATTTGGGGAGGTGTGGCCTCTCCCTCCGCCAAGGCTGAGCCCAGCCACCCTCCACAGGAAGCTCATCACTGTGGTGGTCACAGGCGAGGGTGGGAAGGACGATCCAGCTGAGGACCAGAAGGGCGGTTGGGGGGTGGAGAGGCTTAGCTGCAGACTGTCCCACTGTGAGCTGGAGATCACCACCTGATGAAGCAAAGAGCCTCCACCCCTTCACTGACTCCGCCGGGCCTGACATCTAGGTGATGGAGCAGAGACGTGACCCAGAGCAGTCTGGGTGGACCACCACGGAGACCCCGCCACCGAGGAGTGGTTTAAGTAACCCTGTGACCTCACCGGGCTCCCTCTGCAGAGGGCGTGTTCACTCGCTTCCTGCAGGTTTTACTGGACCTGCATGGACGGGATGGATATCACACCGTGGCACTAAACATCCTCATGTGAAGCTGGAAAACTTTAGAATAAGTCCCAAAGCTGAACTGAAAAATACTCGATTACTTTGAGGGCAGTTGAAGAGCAGAGTCCTCCAAACCACAGGAGCCAATCACAATCCTCCGAATCAGAAGAGTTAAAGCCGTCATTTAACTAGACGAGTTATAAACTCCACGGCCACAGACGGAGCAACGAGAGGGAGAATAACCCATATTTGTGTCAGCAGATTGTTCCCACTTCATTCCCTCGTAAATGCTTGCGGCGCGTGTTTGTTTCTTTTCTTTCACAGTCAATAAAAGAGAGCGTGCGCAGAGTGATTTTTAGTGATTCAAGAGTGATTCAAGAGGGCCAATGTTGAGATTACTTAATGGCTTCCCAGACAGCCGTGGGTCCAGAGAATTCAATTTAGCATCTGCCTGTGTGAGCGTTAATCTGCTGCCTCCGCCCGCCGCTGCCGATCATGTGCACACAGGAGATAATGTTTCAGCCTCAGCAGCACAAAGCGGAGCAGACACGTCACTTATTGGCTCCATAATTACATAATTAACTTTTGTCTCTGATCGTTAAGGAGGTAATGGCTCTGATAAAAAGGCCCTCAGCTCGAGCGGCCAGCAAATCAAAAATCAATAATCCATAGCACGGCATCGCGAGCCGAGGAGCGCTCGCGCTTCAGGTAACGATCTGGAGGCTTCGGCGCTTCGCTGATGGATGTTCCTGCAGCCGCGTAAACGCTCGCCTCGGTGCTGCTCCGAGAGGAGGAAACAAGGCCGATTTAAACTGTGCGCTGAAATACAATTATTATTCATTTCATGAATTAAATGAAAATAAATAAAACCGCTTTTATTCATTCAAACAGATTTCTTGTGAGGACACCTGCGTGCTTCTGTCATGCCGTAAAATCACGGCTGGATGAGAGCGGGTGGTTAATTAACTGTGGAGGAAACAGCAAAGCCCCAAATGTCAGGAAGATTTTTGTGAATACGAAAAAAAAGCTGTTTCCCTGTTAAATATGTTGAATTTTCATATTAGACGTAAATGTGGGACAAAGTAGCCAGGTCACCAGGGGTGGCTCTACAGGGGGGCAGCTGGGGGGCAGGTGCCTTATAGCTGCCTTAGAAGAGATTATACAATCACCAGTATTAAAATGTTTTTGCATGCAGGGGATTTTCACTTGCTTCCTGCTGAGGTATGTGCCCCCCTTCTGGTCACACAAACAAGAGCACAGAGCAGCTAACAGTGCTTATTCACAGATAATAAGAATAAGAATGACTTTATTTATCCCGAGGGAAATTCTTTTGTAGGGATGGGTACCGGTGTCGGTTCTGACATAAACGGTAGTAACCAGACCGAAAAGCAGCGCACATTTCGGTGCTTTATTTCGGTGCTTTTTTTTCCTGAGCTGTGATACACTTTAGATTCTAGCCAATCATTTTACGTTTCCGAGGATAGTAGGCGGGTCCAGGTACGTACGTTCTTTTAGAGCAGAGCTACAGATTAAAAATGGCCAAGGCGAAGCGGTCAAAGTCTGGCTGTACTTCACAGCAAAATATGCAAACTCAGCAGCAACAAGTGCTTTAAGCTGATACTGTGATACTGTCAAAGGAGGTAACACCTCGAATCTGATGAAACACCTGGCGACGCATAGCGTTTTTTTAAAAAGCCGAGAAATGCGCCGTATTTGATAGCTTGCTGTGAGACCTCACACCGAGCACATCTACTGCGGGTGTGGTGCCTGTTATCGGACCCGGAGTTAGCAACATCCCCAAAAACACGAAGAGGAGCGTCCTGGCCCCTAGCCCTGCCAGTGTAGCAGAAATGATGAGGATGATGATGCAGCAGCAGCCGTTCTTCTCTGCGTGAGTAGCTTAATGTTGTTCGTGTGTAATTTACGTTGAGTAGGCTAACCACGTTATTACATTAATGCATGTAAGGTGAACTAGCAAACATCATCATAGCTACATGCAGCTGTCTTCTTGTTTGATGGCAGATACTCCCTTCACCATGGCCAAAAAGGCTAAAATGACCAAAGAAAAAGAGGGAAACAGCTGAACATGAGAGGTTTTTGGACAAAGTTTGTGTTTTTTCCATTGTTTAAGCACTGCTTCCAGCCAAGAGTGATACCATATATGCCCCATAGCTG
This sequence comes from Aulonocara stuartgranti, assembly GCF_965226115.1. NCBI lineage: Eukaryota > Metazoa > Chordata > Actinopteri > Cichliformes > Cichlidae > Aulonocara > Aulonocara stuartgranti. The sequence continues at coordinate 730,473 of NC_138945.1, forward strand.
CAGAAAAGGCTAACATTGTTCTCTTTTTACAAAAAACAGCTGAGCATGAGAGGTTTTTGGACCAATTTTGTGTTCTCCATTCTTTAAGCACCGTTTGAGCACCGGCACCGTTTCAAAAGTACCGATTTGGCACCGGTATCGGATAAAACCTAAACGATACCCATCCCTATTCTTTTGTCATGTACATGCTCAGAGCAGCAGGAGAGACAGAGGAACAGATGAATAAGATATACAATATATACAATATATACAATAAGAATAGTAGTGTACAGTAATATGCAGTAGGATAGTGCAAGACATAGTATCAAATAACTCTAACGAAGTAATATATATAACTCTATCCTGGAGAATAAATAACTGAACTATCAGTGCAGGCGATTCTAGAAAGTGACAGTAATGTGCAATAGAATAAAGGGAGTAGCAGAGTATGATGGGGGATGAAACAAGGTACTGTTGCACGGTCTGAGAGGGAACAGAATAACATTGGTAAGTCTCAGGAAAATCACCTACAGAGTGAGGAAGAGATAAACAGTCTTATTGGATTTACTGTGGCAGTCAGTTCTGCATTTCGGGGCGATGAGTCTTTTGCTGCGTTTGCTCCGATGGTCCATCATGGGGGTGTGCATGGGGTGACAGGGGTTGTCCATGATGGAAAGATAACCAAGAAACGTCATCAAAGCTTTTTTTTTACTTCCAAAGAAACCTTTGAGCCATCGATCTTTGAGTCCGTTAGCTCCACACTCATTTCTCCTGCTCAGATTGTCCCCGCAGCTTTAACGATTGTTGGTGTTTGAGCCCACGATCGGTCACTTCCGCTCCAGGACGTGTTCCACTCGACCTTCTTGTTCATGATACCGTTGATTTTCACTAACCTGCCCACGCCTCCAAACCATGCTGGGATCTCTGCTGTGGATGCAGCTGCCACAAAGATCTTTGTGCTCCCTGGAAACTCGGAGGTGTTCCTGGATGTTTGCAGGCCTCAGTAATGACCTCCCAGCAGCTGAAGAACACTCGTCTTTCTGTTCAGGAATCCAAGTACATGAGCTGTAATTTGGCATCTTAGTGAAATAATAATATAATAATCAGCTTCACATTTTGTCACTAAAAATATGATTAAAGGCCTTTCCTTACTGCTGTTGTATTTATTGGAGATGATGTAGAGACACCAGTAATGTGATATTATTATAGGGCAGCTGTAGTATAAACGCGTTGTTCGACTGGGCTGCCCCTCGGCAGGCTTCCTAAAGTGGCCAAGCAGAGGATGGTGGACTTCTATGAATCACCTGGATCTTAAAAGCTGCTCTACTGCAGTTCACGAAAAAAACATGGCGCTGTGGTGAGCTCGGGGAAAAGCACGTTTTAGATCTCACCCTGTATCAACACACCTGAATCAAATGATTAGTTCATTATCAGGCTTCTGGAGAACTTCAAGACATGTTGAGGTCATTTAGCCGTTTAAATCAGCTGTGATGGATCAAGGACACATCTAAATCCTGCAGGACACCAGCCCTCGAGGCCTGGAGTTCTCCACCTGTGGTGAAGAGGCTGACGTTGTTCACGTGTAAAAAAGTGTTTGTGAGGTCTAAACATCTTCCTCCTCCTCAGTGATATCATTGCCCTGTTTCTCTGTTTTTCTTTCCCGCCTCTTCACCCCACTCTCGGCTCATCCTCCTCACCAGCATGTAAGTATGTTTCTGAGATCTCCACAGAGACGAGCGGTCCTACAGATCAGCCGTCTCGCTCTTTAAGTCGATGGAGCTTCAGTCGGAGCGCCCGGAGCGGTACCGTCTTTGATCTCCTGAATTTAACTCTGTGTTTCTCTGACCTCCTCATGCCGCTCGCCGCTCTCTGAAGGGGGTAAGTCGTGTTTTAGTCACCTTTGAGTCCACAGAGCAGCACACCGCACAAAACGCCTTCTGGCATCTCCACCCCGACAGCTCGGCTCACGTTCCCGGCACTCTGATATCATTCTCACTCGAGCGTCTGCAGTGTCCGTTCTCTGCTCCGATGCAGTAACTCTGACAGGAAACACAGCAGCGTGTGGACGCGTGCTTCTTTAATCCCGCTTCCTATGAAACCTGGCAGCAGCTCGCCGTCTGCGCTCTCTCTGTTCATTTCATTTTTGAAGGTGTTCTGAGACTTTGTGTCTCCTTCTGGTTATTTTGAGTCTATCTGAAGTTTTCTGGGGTAAATAAGGAAGTTTTTGTCTGTCTGCTACACCAAGTGCAGGTCCACCTGCGCAGACAGGCTTCCAGATGTCGGTCAATCAGAAGAAAGTAGGCCTTAAAGAGACAGGAGCAAGGCTTGGAGCTTGTTTCAGTCAGAAGAGCTCAGATTTCTTTTGATGTCTTTGTCATAGTTTGGGCGTGTTTGTGTCTTTTATGGCTGTTATGATAAATAACTGTTCACAGAAGTGTGGCACAAACAGGCCAGGTCCACACTGACATTTACTCTGACCTGTTATTATAAATCCTTGTTTGTCATTAGAGCAGAAGAACACAAGGAAACACAAATATTTGAGAAATCTGTCCCAAGCCTGTTTATAAATAAACATGTCAGAGACGTCCAACACACGGACATCTCTGAGAAATCAAGCAGAACATTAAACCACTAAAACTGCATTTAATGTTCAGGATGCAACCGAATAAAGTGGCTTCATAATAATAATGTATATTATTATGTTCTAGCATTGGGTCTTGTTCCTGCTGGTGGGTTAGGGCATTACCGAAACATCAAACAGGGATTTTTGTGGACTTTTAGGTCGCTGTATCTGATTCAATTATGGGTTCAGACTGATCAATCAGCAGTTGTTTCCATCACCTTATTTACCCCAGAGTCTTCTGAACTCTCACATCTCCATTATTCAAAGACTGCAACACGTCAAAATTCTGTTATCGATGTGCAGACCTGGAATTATATCAATAAGAGCAGACGCCTAAAACTGACTGTAGAAATAACTCAGTTGTGACTGCTTCAGTCGTAGCGGGTCTCTGCGTTTGACATTTCCACCGGTAAACCTGTGTCCATGACAACGCGGAAGAGCGTGGAAACATGCCGAGTGAGCGTCTCCAAACTGGTATCTGTGGACATTACTGTAATCATACTTACTACTGTCTACACATACAACTCTATCAAACACTCCATATTTATAGATTTATAGAAACGAGCTGTAAATGGGCCAATGGGATCCATCCATGCATCATTTGATGAAGCTAAACTTCCACAGCAGTTATTGAATATGTGTAAACTGCAGAGGGTGGAGCAGAAGGCCTGTCGTTGTCTGAGATAAACTGAGCCTCGTGTTAAATTCTGACTTATCAGCAGGTCATTGTAGATAATTGTAGATGAACAATACCACTGATAACAGCCAGTAACTGCTGGATAACAGCTGGAACGGTGGGGGTCGGGTTAGTCACAGTAAGAGCTGCCTGACTGTGGTTAAGCTACAGATATCACCATCAGAGCAGTGTTTCACTGTGATCTGTTCACAGATATAGAATCAGCTCAGAGCAGATGTGTCCGTCTGCTCTCACAGACACTGGTTAGTTAACGGGTTAGCATACGCGCTGAGGTGGTTTAGCAGGTTGCATTTAATGAGAGTGAAACGTAGAGCAGCTCTGGGGTGTCGCTGGCACTTCTTAGATCAGGCTGAGGCCTCACCTTGATGTTCCTTGGCTCTCAGGACCTCCTGCTGAGGTGGCCTTTACCTGCGATATGAAGCTCAAAGTGCACCTGAACACATAAAAGCAGCTCAACCTTTCAGCGAAATGTCAGATGGCGTGTTTCCTGAAAGTGACGCATAAGTGTTTATCTGTTGTTTGTTCAAAGAAGTGCATGATCCAGCAGTCAAACTGAGAGAGCCTCTTCTGATCGTTAGAGGTGATACTGGGAAAGCGTGCGCCTCGCGGCGAGGGCGCTGACAGGACGGCAGGAGTGTGACGACGAGGCGTCTCTGTGTTCTCCAGGCCCGTTTACGGCCCGTTAACTACAGACCCGTCCTTGTAATGAACACCGACTGTCTGCTGTCACAGACCGCACGTTAAATGGCGGCGTGACAGCAAAGAGGGCGTCTGTTTGTCTATGGCACTGACAGCAGCTCCTCCTCTGGGATTCGTTGTGTTAAAGTGTACAAATGATGCTCACGTCCTCTTTACACACTCGCTGCTCAGAGGAAGCAGCGTGGACAAGCATCTGTCAGTGATCAGAGCGCTCAGACTGACACGCTCACAGATTCTTCTTGACTCCAAAGAAACCGAGAACAATAGCTGCTGTTATTGCTGATGGCAGGAAGTGCTCACGCATTGATGTGAGTGCGTAGAAAAGTAACCATGGTAACAGGTAAACAGCTCAAACACAGCCTGAACACAACAAGACAGCGCATCCATCCATCCACCATCCCTCCATCCATCCATCCATCCATCCAACCATCCATCCATCCATCCATCCATCCATCCATCCATCCATCCATCCATCCATCCATCCATCTATCTAGCCATCCAACCATCCATCCATCCACCATCCCTCCATCCATCCATCCATCCAACCATCCATCCATCCATCTAGCCATCCATCCCTCCATCCACCATCCCTCCATCCACCATCCCTCCATCCATCCATCCAACCATCGATCCATCCATCCATCCATCCATCCATCCATCCATCCATCCACCTGAACATCCATCCATCCATCCATCCATCCATCCATCCATCCATCCAACCATCGATCCATCCATCCATCCATCCATCCATCCATCCATCCATCCATCCATCCATCCATCCATTCAACCATCCATCCATCCACCTGAACATCCATCCATCCATCCATCCATCCATCCACCAATTAGTCTGTCTGGGGGGAGGGGGCTGGGGTTGCATCTTTGGTGGTTGGTGTCTCTGGTTGTTTGTCAGTGGTAGTTTAGAGTAAAAGTGGTAGTTTAAGGTCTTTGTGGTAGTTTAATGTTTGTTTGTGGTAGTTTGGTGTCTTTGTGGTAGTTTAGCCTTTGTTTGTGATAGTTGAGTGGGGTTTTTCTGGGAGTGTGGGGTCTGTGTGGTAGTTTCGAGTCTTTGTGGTAATTTAGTTTTTATTTGTGGCAGTTATGTGTTTATTTGTGGTAGTTTAGTGCTTCTTTGTGGTAGTTTAGGGTCTTTGTGGTCGTTTAGCCTTTGTGGTAGTTCGGTGTGTTTTTTCTGGTAGTTTGGGGTCTATGTGGTAGTTTAGGGTCTTTGTGGTAGTTTAGTATTTGTGGTAGTTCAGGGTCTTTGTGGTAGTTTAGCGTAAATGTGGTAGTTTAGTGTATGTTTGTGGTAGTTTAGAATAAATGTGGTAGGTTAGTGTTTGTTTCGGGTAATTTAGTGTTTGTTTGTGGTGGTTATGTGTTTGTTTTCGGTAGTTTAGTGCTTCTTTGTGGGAGTTTAGGGTCTATGTGGTCGTTTAGCCTTTGTTTGTGGTAGTTGAGTGGTTTTTTTTTCGGTAGTTTAGGGTCTATGTGGTCGTTTAGCCTTTGTTTGTGGTAGTTGAGTGGGGTTTTTTTCGGTAGTTTGGGGTCTGTGTGGTAGTTTAGAGTAAATGTGGTAGTTTAGTGTTTGTTTCGGGTAGTTTGCTTTGTCAGGTCCTGTCCGTGAAGTCACCGTGTACAATTACACAGTGATATAGCTTCTACGACTGAGCTAACGAGAAGCTGCTTCAGTGTTTGCAGCTGTGAGTGATGAGGTAACAGCTCATAATCTTCACAGGGTTACACAGCTCTTCACCTGGCCTCCATTCACGGACACCAGGACGTCGTTCAGACCCTGATCAACACTCAGAGTGAGTCTGCCTTCACCACCTCTCTTCATCACAGTGTTCAGTATCATTAATGTAATTCATTATTATTTTAATAACTGATGAAGGCCACAGTCGCACTGCACTCTGCAGCCGCCCCATTCTTGTCTCTGATATTTGATGAAGACGAGCTTGATGCTGACGAGGAGACGTTGTTTATCGTTTGGAATATTAAAAAGCAGCATGAAAATTTCACATTTACTAAGACTGATCTCATCTCAGCTTCATTTTCCCAGATCGTTATTGCAGCACCCAGCTCTGCATGCAGACTTTTTAAAATTGTCTGTCGGTTTATGTGCAGATTAAAGTTAAAACAGCAGAAGTTAGAGCAGCGGCTAACAGTCAGACCAAAGATCACAATGACCTGTCCGTAAGCTGCAGCTTCGTGTCCGGACTGTTTTTCCACTGAAGCACGATTCATGTGAGGATTTTTCTTCGTGTGAAGTTTTCAAATTGACATTCACACCACAAATCAAATAGCGAGGGATTGTTCTCCTGCACGCCTCACAGGCTGGCAGAGGTGAAGAAGCACTGATGCAGATCACCTCTGCCAGACAAAAGACCCACCCAGCGCTCAGACTGACAAGTCCAAATGCTCACCTCCGCCCTCCTCCTCAGGAAGAGGCGAGGCGGGCAGTTCGCTAATGAGCTAATGAGGCACACCTGCGCTTCAGGCCACCAGGCGCTTCATGATGGACTTGTGACGATCCCTGCAGAGCAGCGGTTTGAACCCCTGTAGCCACAGACTGCCATATGCTGTGAGTCAGAGCACGCAAACGGCCGCCGACATGTACGGTCTGCAGGGTCAGACACGAAGCATGTTTCCATATGGCCACGGAGGAGAACCCGCCAAAATAAAACGCAGCAGGAAATCAGCAGATCTGAGCTGCCAATCAAACGGTTTCAGTTCAAACTGTATTCACGTGAAGCTCCACCTGCTGCAGCTTCTGACCCACGCCGGTGGCTCGGATATAAACGGGTCTCCAGCCTTCTCCCAGATTCCTTAAGGACTTTGTCGTTTCTGTGCCAGGGAAGATGAGACGATGAGTTTGCATGTTTTCGATTTTAGCATGCAGAGTTCACAGACTCCTGAGACGATGCAGAAGCCAAACTGTGCAGGACGTCAGTGAGAGCTCCTGAAAATCACACCAGAAAGCAGCTGGAAACCAGGGAAATTACAGCAGCCGGACTCAGCTGGTGCTCCGAGTGCAGATATGGTTTCAGGAAAAGGCCTCCTCGCTGCCGTGGAGGCGAGCTTTGGTTTCTCCTTCTGAGGCCGGTGGGTGGAGCGACAGTGGGAGTTAAACAGTCTGTAATGACCAGAGTCGGTTACCAGCGGTAACCATTAGCTGCTGCGTTCAGCCTCCAGCCTCCACAAAAGGGATATCACCGTGAGCCGCATGTGTCCTGATTGAACTTCCCCAAGTTTTAAATGTGGCATCAAACAGTAAAGTTCAGCAGGAATATTCATCCCACAGCAAAAAGCCTGCAGGAGAGCGTTGGTGCAAACACGACACACAGGGCATTCATCACCTGATGTTTGGTACCCTGGTGCTGAAGCCTGCCCAGGCTCTGCTTCAGCGACACCAGAGGGGTGAAACATGATGTTAAACATATGAAATGTTCCACTCTGAGCTCTGGGAAGATGTATGTTTTGATCCCTGTTCAAAATCCAATTTTAAAAACACTTCCGACTAAAGAGTCAGGATGGAAACAGAGTGATAGATGTGAGCGACACGAGAAACTTCAACAGGCAACACGTGGCAATCGTGGTTCAAGAGTTGGGAGTTCGCCTTGTAATCCGAAGGTTGCCGGTTCGAGTCCCGGCTCGGACAGTCTCGGTTGTTGTGTCCTTGGGCAAGACACTTCACCCGTTGCCTACTGGTGGTGGTCAGAGGGCCCGGTGGCGCCAGTGTCCGGCAGCCTCGCCTCTGTCAGTGCGCCCCAGGGTGGCTGTGGCTACAATGTAGCTGCCATCACCAATGTGTGTGTGAATGGGTGGATGACTGGATATGTAAAGCGCTTTGGGGTCCTTAGGGACTAGTAAAGCACTATATAAATACAGACCATTTACCATTTACGTGTGAAAGCTTAACACCCGAACACAGCGAGCTGTCAGTTCTCTGTTTAAGGATGACTGACAGCGTGTGTGAATGTGAGAGTGAATGAATAGTGGAATTGTAAAGTGCTTTGGGTGTCTAGAAAAGCGCTATATAAATGCAATCCATTATTGTTATTATTAATCTCCAATGATCACCCACCGCCTTCCCGAGGCCTCCTATCTGTGGAGATCACAGAGATCCAAACTGCTTCCTCCTGGAGACACCTTTCAGAAAAATCATGTTTAAAAATGTTTCACTAAAGACCTTCAGCCAGAGACTTTACTCTTCTCTATCTGTCTATCCATCCATCATCCATCTGTCCATCTATCCATCCATCATCCATCCAAATATCCATCCATCCATCTGTCCATCTATCCATCCATCATCCATCCAAATATCCATCCATCCATCCATCATCCATCTGTCCATCTATCCATCATCCATCTGTCCATCTGTCCATCCATCCATCATCCATCATCCATCTGTCCATCCATCCATCATCCATCCAAATATCCATCCATCCATCCATCATCCATCTGTCCATCTATCCATCCATCCATCATCCATCCATCTGTCTATCCATCCATCCATCCATCCCCCCATCCACCATCCATCCATCCCTCCATCCATCATCCATCCCCCCATCCATCATCCATCCATCCATCCGTCCATCCATCATCCATCTATCCATCTATCCATCCATCCATCATCCATCCATCTGTCTATCCATCCATCCATCCATCCCCCCATCCACCATCCATCCATCCCTCCATCCATCATCCATCCCCCCATCCATCATCCATCCATCCATCCGTCCATCCATCATCCATCTGTCCATCTATCCATCCATCCATCATCCATCCATCTGTCTATCCATCCATCCATCCATCCCTCCATCCATCATCCATCTGTCCATCTATCCATCCATCATCCATCCAAATATCCATCTATCCATCCATCATCCATCATCCATCTGTCCATCCATCCATCATCCATCCATCCATCCGTCCATCCATCATCCATCTGTCCATCTATCCATCCATCCATCATCCATCCATCTGTCTATCCATCCATCCATCCATCCCTCCATCCATCATCCATCTGTCCATCTATCCATCCATCATCCATCCAAATATCCATCCATCCATCCATCATCCATCTGTCCATCTATCCATCCATCATCCATCCAAATATCCATCCATCCATCCATCATCCATCTGTCCATCTATCCATCCATCATCCATCCAAATATCCATCCATCCATCCATCATCCATCTGTCCATCTATCCATCATCCATCTGTCCATCTGTCCATCCATCCATCATCCATCATCCATCTGTCCATCCATCCATCATCCATCCAAATATCCATCCATCCATCCATCATCCATCTGTCCATCTATCCATCCATCCATCATCCATCCATCTGTCTATCCATCCATCCATCCATCCCCCCATCCACCATCCATCCATCCCTCCATCCATCATCCATCCCCCCATCCATCATCCATCCATCCATCCGTCCATCCATCATCCATCTATCCATCTATCCATCCATCCATCATCCATCCATCTGTCTATCCATCCATCCATCCATCCCCCCATCCACCATCCATCCATCCCTCCATCCATCATCCATCCCCCCATCCATCATCCATCCATCCATCCATCCATCCATCATCCATCTGTCCATCTATCCATCCATCCATCATCCATCCATCTGTCTATCCATCCATCCATCCATCCCTCCATCCATCATCCATCTGTCCATCTATCCATCCATCATCCATCCAAATATCCATCTATCCATCCATCATCCATCATCCATCTGTCCATCCATCCATCATCCATCCATCCATCCGTCCATCCATCATCCATCTGTCCATCTATCCATCCATCCATCATCCATCCATCTGTCTATCCATCCATCCATCCATCCCTCCATCCATCATCCATCTGTCCATCTATCCATCCATCATCCATCCAAATATCCATCCATCCATCCATCATCCATCTGTCCATCTATCCATCCATCATCCATCATCCATCTGTCCATCCATCCACCATCCATCCATCCATCCATCCATCCCTCCATCCATCATCCATCTGTCCATCCACCATCCATCCAAACATCCATCCAACCATCCAACCATCCATCCATCCATCCACCCATCCATCCCTACATCTATCCCTCGCTCCTTCTGTCCATCCGTCCATTTTGTGGATGTAGGGTCCCACAGACTCTGAGCTGTGAGGAAGTCACATTTAAAAGTGAAAAACTTTGTGAGAGAATTGCACATCTCATTTCCTAGTGATCCAGATACTGAAGGAAAAACAAACCTTTATTATCCGCGATGTTCCTGTCAGAGATGCATGTTTCTGTCTTTTAGTTGATGAAACAAATGCTGAATGATGACCCCAGAATAAGCAGTTTTTATCTCCTGCTGGGCAGCGTCAGCACACAGACAGCTTCCTGTCAGTCTGTCACATAAAAGCCAATAATAAACTGAGATGTCTTTCATTAGAGATCAGGCCAAACCGCCACGCCCCCGAGCTGTAAATATGAAGACAAAGGCTTAAACAGAACATTTCACTTGACAGGAAATGCAGGGATACAGGTTGACATCCTTTCCTGTGTCTGCGTGACTCTCTGAAGTGTCCTCCTGTGAATTTAAACCTGAGTTTAGGATTCACTGATGGAGATGTACCTCTCGATATGTTTCCGGCGTTTCCTTGAACCCTGCAAAGACGACCTCTGAATGTTCACTCCTGTCAGTCTGACTCCATCGACTCAAACAGAATCCATACACAATGCCAATACGATATGATTTTAATCCAGAGGAAACTGTCGTGTTTTGTCTTAATCAGATGCTAAAACCAACATCAGAGATTACCACGGGAAGACGGCCGTTCAGTACTGGAGCGGCAGCGCCGACATCTTCGAGAAACCCGAGTCTCAGTCAGGTCTGTCCAACAATTATTATAAGAATCACTTTTTTTATGTTTTCATTACCAGAACCATGCTGCATGGGCTACGGAAGCCCATCTGTGCCAGTGAAGTTACTCTGTACCAGGCTCTCAAACTCGTGGCTCAGGGGCCGCAAGTGGCCCACATCACCCAAACATGCGGCCCATACACTGACGTGAAGAAATCGAATGCAGTTTGGTTTTTAAAATGACTTTTTGTTATAATTTAAAATTCTTATATTTAATGTCCAAAAAGCTTTAAAGTCATCACAGAGAACAGAAGCTTCTGGATTATTATTATTAACTGTTACTCATTAGTGAAGTTTTCTCTCCTGTTCTCTGTAGTCACCGCGTTTTGTCGTTCTTTTCATTTAAAAAATAAAGATGGAAACTCTATAACGCCAAAGGAAGCAAATCTGTATTTCACAATAAAAGCATGACCTACAGTCTGTGGAGTCAGTAATTATTGTTTCAGTGTCATTAGCAAAGATATTTTCAGACCTTTGCTAATCTGAGAGCGACTGCAGCGGCCGTGCTGGTCGCAGAGGTGGAGGCTGTTTCACGCTCTCCGTGTGGGCGAGTGGCCGGCGTCGGTGCATTTCCCCTCACAGAGAGTTTCTTCTGTGTGCGGAGCCAGTCAAAGCTCGGTGTCTCTGGTTGCAGATGGATCCGTCTGCTGCTCGATCACAGAGACAGTATAACAGGAGGGTTTAGATCTGTGCTTCGGTCAGGTTGGGTGTCAGGCGCCACCTCTCTGGGGACATCTCAGGCCCTCCAAGGTTTGGAGGCCTATCTCCCCCCACCACCACTCCCCCTGCCAGTGGCGGACTCCCTCAGGTGTCGGTGCGTTGGTGGTTCTTTGTGTCCGGGGATGGGCGTCCAGGTACACACCGGCTCACTCCTTGGCGGCCGCTTGTCGGGGCCTGGAGCCTGGGGCTCGCTCGAGCCACTTCGGAGGTGGGGTGCCCCCGGCCTCTCGGCCTGGGGCTCGGTCACTCAGGCACGGCTGGCTGCCGGCGGAGCTCACGGGCGCGTCACTGCAACTCCCCCTGGCTTCTGCTCCGCGGCTGCTGAGTGAGCCCTCATCTGGGACTCTCCTCAGCTCTTTCTGGGACAGTGGCGCGGCTGCCCCTCTGTTGGTCTTCCTTGGTCTCTTGTGTTCTGGGGGCCTCTGGATGTCTGGAGTTTTGATCTCCTCCATACCTGCTTCATGCCCTGGAGGACGGGGCTGTGGCCCCCCCACACCCTCTAGCAGATCATTACATGAAGGAACCTTTTAAAAAAACAAGCGCGTCCATGCTCACAGGTGTACACACGGGTGATCACACCCACAAACTACACCCTTTTTGGATCCTACCTCAAAGCACACTGTGTTCTGTTGATCTTATGTGCTGCACAATAATGTTTATAAAAAAAAATTAAAAAAAAGAGATCTGAGACTGACACATAAAAAACTGCTATTTAAAAAAAGATTATATATGCAGTGTAAATGCATACCAATACAGCTCTATTAGAGTGAAACTACTCGTTTAAATGAATACATAATAAATATATATACACAAATAAAAATTTTTTAAAAAGAGATCTGTGCTTCGGTCAAAGTTTGACCTCAGTCGTGTGTTTTGTTCTTTTCAGGCGGGAGGTGTGTTCGCCGTCAGCGGACGCAGCGTTACGCTCTGCCGTCCTTCCTGCTGTCTCGCTCTCGCAGTCAGGGACAGCTCAACCTGGAGTTCAGGACGCCGCCTCAGTCCTCCTCCCACGACGCCTTGGACCTCCATGTTTAAAGTTGATCGCCCTGCCTGAAACCCGGTGACCCGCTCTGTCCCCGTTTGGGCCACGCAGGGTTTCTGGGCTTGGAGCCACAGATGGCAAAGATGGCCGCAGGAGGTGGATGTGAGCTGTGTCACTTTTAAAGAGCAGACTCAGACCTGAACACAAGGCGGGCCTCATTTTAAAGCCAAGGTTCATCAAGCAGAGGTGTCAAACATAAGGCCCGCGGGCCAGAATCGGCCTTGCAAAGATCCAAGGACGACATGAAGTTTGCTGATGAAGACCTGCCTCAAGTGATGAAGAACAGATAAAGAATTACATTTTTTTCACTCTCGACTGTAATAATGTGTTTTTATAGAAAAATAAAAACAGACGTTTTCTGTGAATCAACAGAAATATTCAATCTGAGCAGCGAGCCACAGAACCGCTCTGATTTTACACATTTCTTTCTCTTCATGTAGAAAATCTTCTTATTCACATATCTCAGGGATTAAGTGTGTGGAGTTTCACCAGGATGCATGTGTCCCACCGTGTTGAATCACTTTGACTTTTGCTGCTTTAAAGCAGGGGTGGGGAACTCCAGGCCTCGAGGGCCGGTGTCCTGCATGTGGCTAAATGACCTCCTCAACATGTCTCAGAGTTCTCCAGAGGCCTGGTAATGAACTAATCATGCGATTCAGGTGTGCTGACCGAGGTTGAGATCTAAAACCTGCAGGGTGGAGTTCCCCACCCCTCCTTTAAAGGAACCAAAGGCAAAATAATCCAGAGGTGTAGAATTCCAGGAACTAGGCATCGGATGCTCAGTACTGACGTGTCGATGCAGGAAGTGCAGATGCTTCCAGACTGTGCTCAAAACACCCGCATCGCGTGACCACGGTTAGTCCCGACAGGTGGCTTTTACCTGGAGCAGAGCTGGAGAGTACCTGTGTTTTCACCCAATAAAAATGTCTCGATATGACCTGTTTGAACTCTGTTCCTCCATTTTCTCTCAGAGAGCTTCGGTCCAAACACCCTCCTTCATTTGATCTTATAAACTGGTTTGTTGTGCATCGCTAACGCTGTAGCGGTTTGCTGGCGTTGGAGGGCCGTTGTGAACGTGGCGCTGACGGACCGGGACAGAAGTCGTTTAAAGGAAGCCGATAGCGCCGGCTCTGTCAGACACGCCTCACCCTCTCACTCTCTTTCACCCTCATAAATGTCTTCATTAGCTTCCGCTCCATTGGCCGGCTCATGGCGTTAAACTCATTATCTGCTTTAATAAGGCGGCGTTTGTGTAAGCGATAAGCAGTAAATGAGCGGGCTGGCGGAGGACACGCTCGACACTAATAACAAACCCTCGGAGTGAAATTAGCTGTGACTGAACAAGGGGCGGGGCTAGGCGAGCAGCGAGAGGATCACGTGATGCGTCACAGAAACACCTCAGGGGTGTGACGTTCAACTTCTGGAACCCTGCTAAGGGGCGGGGCACGGAGCTTGGAACAGATGACCATATAAGGAAATGTGCAATGAGCTGCTTTGAAAGAATGAGTAGTTATTTTTGAGGTTGTGTGCAGATGGCTTCCACCACACCGCTGTGTGCTCAGTATGAAGGCGTGCACCGCTGTCTCCTTTGATGATGTCAGCTGTATTTTTAGGCTTCTGATTGGCTGCAAGCTGAAAAAAAACATTTCATCGTAGTGTCGCTGCTGCTGGTCATCGCAGTGATGTTCAGATAAGTTTAAAACAAAGTGGACGACACAGCGATGGACACGTGCACCACCTTCCATAATCCCTGATATTTCAGCCTGTCTTGTGCACGGTGTAAGAGCACGTTCGGTTTATCGACAGCTGACAGAAATCTTCGCACTGTCACGTCATTGCTACCCTCCATCTTCCTCACACCACTGCTGCAGTGCGCACTGACAGCGCTGTGCCCCCGTCCTGATGTTAATACTAAAGAGTGTCCTTTATTTAAAAGTGCTCCAAACCTCACGGCCCTGCGTGCGGGAGTAAGTATGAAATCATGAAATCACTGTGATTAATCACAAAGAGCTGAGTTCAGTTTCACTGCCGCACTCAGATCACTGACAGATGTCAAACAGCCTCACGCCACCATCTAACAAAGTCAGTGACATCATCAGCCCGAAAGGTCACAGAGACAAAGGCTTCGGGACTGCGGTGAACCACGGAGAGAGCCACACGTGGAACAGCGCTGAGGTTTCCCAGGAGCGCCATCGCCGAGTGTCAAACATACCCCTAACATGTGACCCGTTTTACAGGCGTGGGTTTCTGCTCAGAGTGGGTGTAGCTCCACGCAGACGCCTGCCGGGCCCGCGGACTGATTTATGTGCTCCATCCAGATGTTGCTGAGAGAAAGTGACACAGACACTCACGTCCCTCCTCTGAGACACCGACCTCTGAACTCTGACCCCTGTCTTTTCCCACTCTTCTCACAAAGCCGGTTGAGAGAACACGTCTGCACTGTGGTGATGACCTCGGGCCCGATAATAGAAGCAGAGCCGTTAACTCGCCGTCGGCTCATTGTTGGGCCCACAGTGGCTGTTGCCATGACGGCCGTTCAGTCGGAAACGAGGCCTAACGAGCTAAGCGTCCACATCAAAGACTCGCACGCAGACGGCGAGCAGCGGCGCCTCCTGCAGCCCGTCAGCACAGGAGGTTAAACTCAGGCGTGGACTAAAGAAAGAATAGTTTTCTCACTCTGCAGATCCTCACAGAGCAAAGTTTTCATCTCAGCAAATATTCAGGATTTTAATTTTGAAGGCTTTTCATGAACTTCTTCAAACGTGAGATTTGTCTCTGATTATAACATTCACACGTCGCCTCAGCAGGCCCGAGAGCGGCTGCAGGAGAGTCCGACTCCAGGAAGTGTAAAGAAATGAGGGCTGGCTCGAGACTTTTGCACAGCACTCTTTATTTCAGCTGAGTTCAGGTATAATGTCTCTGCAGCTCGCTGACGTGCCTCACGGCTCGTCTCACGTCTCCGCCGTCGGTGGCATTCTCGCCTCCGTCAGCGAGCTGCGCCCGGCTGCTGTCAGTCAGCGGCTGCTGGAGTCGTGTTTCCTGCTGTAAAGATGCCCAGCAGGCCTGCAGGAAGCCAGGAGCAAGGCTCTTAATGAGCTGCAGCCCTGATTAAAGAGGCCGGCCGCCATTGCTGCTCGCTGTGACGGGAGGAAGCCAGCTGGCAGAGACGTAGCATCGGGCGCCGCAGGAGAAAATGACACTTTCAGAGAATAACTTTCCACACAGAGCAGCGGTACTCGATGTATGAGTGCTCACAGCGCTCCACAGCCACCTGGAAACGAATCGGACACCTGATGCTGAAAATCTTCATCATAGAGCTAAAGTTAAACTTTGATCCATCAAAGATGGGACCCCAACAGGAAGTCCCCATTGTAGGCCATGTTTGTCACTAATCTTGAACGTGGTGTCCACGCACATACGCCAGTCCGGTAGCTGTAGGCATGGCGCCACCTGATGGCAGCAGAAACATCATGTTTTGTACTTTGTCCCGTTCTGCTGCGATGCTGGACTTTTGCTTTGTTCTGTGTGTGTTGAGTCCTCCCACAGCGTGTGCTGCACCACGATCACTGATGACAGATTTAAGTGTATATTTGGTGGATGAGACAGATTCACACAATTCATTCACTGAAGTCAGTCACGCCTGCAGTGAGCTTCTGACCTCAGCTGTACGTCAGGGGTGGAGATGTCTACTGTGTGCATGTACTCAGCATTAGTTGATAAACACGTGACATACAGCAACATTACCAGGTGCTCTCTAACACCACATAGTGGCCACAGCAGGTGTAACAGGCTGTCGGTGGTCCCGACAGACGAGCCGGGAGGCATCACGGCGTCACGGAGCCAAACTCAGGGAGGTGCACCTGAGACAAGCAGATGGTCTCTGCCCTCAACACTCACCGTGACTCTGAAGACGTACCGGGACACTTCAGGGTACAAGCAGCTCCAAATCAAACAAAGAGTTTGATAAGAAGCTTCAGTAAAATGATCCGTGTGGCCGTTCTTCCAGGAGACCAATGATCATGTAAGAAACTGCATTTACTCCAAATCCATTAAAGCTGCAAGAGTGTGCAGAATTCTGGCTCCCAGTCGAGGGAGTCACCGTGACACCGAACTGTACGACCAAAACACTTCCTGTAGCATTTATTCTCCTCACTTCCTGTCATGTGGTGTCTTTTCATGTTAAACATGTCCAAGTTTCTAACAATGAGCTCAGTCTATAAACAGTCATCTCTGAGCCAAACTGAACCCTCAGTTTATCACAGTTTTTTCTGCTTTTTGATCTGTATGATGTCATAGAGAGTCTATCCTTCTATATATTTGGCCAGCAGAGGAGGGTGTGAGCTGCTGACACGAGTTTAGGAATGTCACGGAGGTCTGGCTGCTGGCCGAGGAGGTGAAATCCATCCCAGGATAACGCCGTCTGCAGCCCGCTCGTTTAAATATCAGCCACAGACGTCCTGACCGCTGCACACGGAGCTCACGGCTGTCAGCCGTTTATTAAGGAGCTCCTAAACACTCTTCATGTGTAATAACAACGATAATAACAACTACATGCAACTATGCATCACAGTTATTGTGGTTAATCGTTCATTCATGAATGTGACACATTTTTGCAGGGTTCACACGGGGTCACAGGGGGTCACGGGGGGTCACGGGGGGTCACGGGGGTTGCAGGTGAAAAGGAGACCAAACCAGAGCTTAATGGTGAAGTAAAAAAAACAAAAACGATCCCAGTTAATCCATTTCATTAATAATTGAAAGACAAAATCATGATAGAAATTAGAACGTAATTAACTGCACCACCCACCTGAGGTTCAGATTTCCTGTCTTTGAGCGACAGCCAATAGGAAGAAGCGTGCCACCCCCCACCCAGCAGATGCCTTGGTCCATTCATTTGGCTTCCTCGTTTCCAGGAGGGCCACTGTGGGAATCAGACTGGGACAGTGTGGAGTGGCACTGAGTAATAATTAAAAGCAATAATATTGATAAAGACAAAGATGTGGCAGCACAGGTGGGGCACAGGGGCAAAGGGAAGACACCACAGAAACAGTGATGAAGCGTGAAAGCAGCAGAGACGTCACGTGTCCAAGTATGTTCTTCTTTAAGAAGGTCACACGGGATTAAATACGAGCCAGCAGCTGTTAGCAAAACACCGCAGGACGAGAGGACGCAAGTGATTCATTAAAAGAAACACGCACAGAAAATCATCGTCCTCAGTGTTGCATCCTGACATGTCCCAGTCTCCCAGCGTTCCTATTTGTCCTTCCACGCTGTTCTTTCACCATGGCGTGATCAGGTCAGGAGCGTCTGCGGTGAGATCGGTTATAATCTGATCTTATAGTTCGGCGTTTCTCAGCAGGTGTGGGATCGAAGCCACCCATGCAGCTCGTCCACGTCCTCCTCCTCCTCACGAGGTTGGTGCCGGACCAGATGCAGCGGCGGGCTGGAGGGTGCGAAGGTTCTGACACACAGTCCAGAGTCTCGTGTCTGGTGTTTCGTTGCATCACTGGTGAACCTGATGCTGCTGCCAGCTGCTGAAGAAGAAGACGAAGCCCTCTGATTTGTTGCACCTGGCAGTAGCTGGCAGGTAACTCAGGAAAGAAGTGTCAGATAAAGAAGGATTATTTTAACTGTGAGTCATGCAAAGCTGCTCTGACAGAATCCAGGTGAGCAGGTGGATTTAGCTTGGACTTACTGACTGTAGAGCTGTGCTGGAGTAAACTGGAGACTCTGAGTGATCTCAGAGCTAACTGTCAGCTAGCTTTGAGACATTTAGCTTTCACACACCTGGAGAAGGTGTTTATGGTCAGATGAGGGCCTGCAGAACACGTGTCTGTACTGATGACGTGTGGAGAGAAAAACACTTTCACTTTGAGGGGGATAACGGGCTGATTTCCAGACGTTCCATTAAACACCTGCAGTGACACGAAAACTCACAAATTCAGAGGACATTGAAAGCGAGGAGGTCAACGTCGTGAGAGCGACGGCGGACTGCGGTTAAAGATCAGCTTTGCTTTGTTTTGCAGGAAACTCAGTGGAGCATGTGATTGCAGAGCGGCGGTCAGGCCGGCCCTCGGCTGATAAATATCCCCATCCAATTACAAGATGTAATAATTCTGCACTCAGGTTGGTAATGAGCTCTAATGCCGGGCCCGTGCGATAATTCCCCCGCCGGATGCCAGCTTGATCAGATGTTGAGCTTTGTAATTAGACTGGCAGAAAATCATTATTTGGTGTTCAAATAGAAAATGAGGTTGGTGAAAGTCAATCTGGCCCGGCTCTGTGGAGCACAGACAAGAATTTAATGATTTAATTACAGTTGTAAGCTCCTCGGATGAGACTTGAGTTGAGCCGAGGCTTTGGCCGAGGCCAGCAGAGGAGGGGGTGAGCTGCTGACACGAGTTTAGGAATGTCACGGAGGTCTGGCTGCTGGCCGAGGAGGTGAAATCCATCCCAGGATAACGCCGTCTGCAGCCCGCTCGTTTAAATATCAGCCACAGACGTCCTGACCGCTGCACACGGAGCTCACGGCTGTCAGCCGTTTATTAAGGAGCTCCTAAACACTCTTCATGTGTAATAACAACGATAATGTTTGTGTCTGTGTGTGCCTGTATGTCTGTGTCTATATGTCAGGTTGGGTGTCAGACGCCACCTCTCTGGGGACATCTCAGGCCCTCCAAGGTTTGGAGGCCTATCTCCCCCTACCACCACTTCCCCTGCCAGTGGCGGACTCCCTCAGGTGTCGGTGCGTTGGTGGTTCTTTGTGTCCGGGGGTGGGCGTCCAGGTACACACTGGCTCACTCCTTGGCGGCCGCTTCTCGGGGCCTGGAGCCTGGGTCTCGCTCGGGCCACTTCGGAGGTGGGGTGCCCTCGGCCTCTCGGCCTGGGGCTCGGTCACTCAGGCGCAGCTGGCTGCCGGTGGAGCTCACGGGCGCGTCACTGCAACCCCCCCTGGCTTCTGCTCCGCGGCTGCTGAGTGAGCCCTCATCTGGGACTCTCCTCAGCTCTTTCTGGGACAGTGGCGCGGCTGCCCCTCTGTTGGTCTTCCTTGGTCTCTTGTGTTCTGGGGGCCTCTGGATGTCTGGAGTTTTGATCTCCTCCACACCTGCTTCATGCCCTGGAGGACGGGGCTGTGGCCCCCCCACACCCTCTAGCAGATTATTACATGAAGGAACCTTTTAAAAAACAAAAAACAAGCGCGTCCATGCTCACAGGTGTACACACGGGTGATCACACCCACAAACTACACCCTTTTTGGCTCCTACCTCAAAGCACACTGTGTTCTGTTGATCTTATGTGCTGCACAATAATGTTTAACATTTAGTATTTACTGTCATATTCCCATATATCATTGTGATGCTGTTTATTCTATTACTCTTGTTCTCTTCTGCTTGCTTTCTTTTTTCTTTCTCAGCAGGTGATCCAGGTGATTGATATATGCATTTTTTTTCTCTGCCCGTTCTGTTGGTTTTTGTTTTTTGCCCTTCTCCCCCGTCCCTCTTCTCAGCTGTTTCTCTTTCCCTCTTTCTTTCTCCCCTTCTTTCCCCCAGTCAAGTCTGTCCCGTATTCAGTAAGTGAAAATAAAATAAACAATAAAAGGTGAATCAAATGGACCATTACGGCAAGGCTGGGATGGTCAGTTTGGTAAAGTAAATCCGTTGGGCATCTTTCTTTGCCTTTAGACAACAATTCTGATGCAAAAGAGCCAAACGGGACAGGCCAAAAAAACAAAAAACAAAACAACGATAATAACAACTACATGTAACTCCGGTATTCATGTATCACAGATGGTTTTAAATACTGATATTAATAATAAGTTCACTGCAGCTGTGGAGAACAGACACAATGCTGCCCAGCTCACCTGTCTCAGGTGCCTCCTGCAGGTATTTAATCAGCTCAAACTTCTGCATGTGTTCAAGCTTCGTTGGCTCAGGTAGGTTCCACCTCCTGCCTCCTTCCTGGGACAGTTGGTTCACCTGTGTGATGCTGTAGTTACTCTTCAGGTTGTGTTTGATCCGTACAGTGGGCCTGTAGCGCGAGTCGAGGAGCCGCAGCTCGCCCTTCTCTTCTTCTGCAGAGGCTTATGGAGCTTCTCCAGCCTCGTTACTAATAATCCATACTGATTTAAAGTCTTTGTGTTTTCTCATTGATAAAATGTGAGTGAATAAATGGAGACAAATGAAAGAAACAATTCCTCAGAGCAACCTGTGCAATCCTGGTGGGAGGCAACCTGTCTCCAAACCGTGGTGGCAGACGGACTGCTGAAGGTTTGTCTACGGTAGTAAAGCCAGCAGGCGGCCAACACGTCACCGTCTGCTTCTTGAAGAGTTCGAGTGGCTGCACACGTCAAGGCAACTGCTTCAAAGACAAGTTCATGGCGTGAGTGGCAGGAAGGCTGGACGTGCTGCAGTCTGCACTCTCGTCCTCGGCCTGACCACAGCTGTGGTAAGTTACATTTCTACAGCAGCTGCTTTCAAACTGGAACTTGAACTTCTCCAGTTCATTATTATGTTTACAACGTCTATCCATCCACAGTGAGAAAGCAGACGCTCCCAGTGTGGACTGGTTTATTCCTCTGAGTCTGTCAGCAGGCGCAGCTGGTATCGTCCTTCTCCTTTTTCATCATCACTGAGGAAGGCAGGAAGTCTGAGCTCTAAATATTAATGGGCGTATCGATACGGCCGTGCGGCCTTTAGAGCGTTGTGAAAACTTGAACCTGGTAGGGAAACAAAATGACTGAGGTCCAGGCTGCAGAGGTGCATCCAAAATATAAAATATGAGGCGGTATCGACCCGACGTCCAGCTTCACGTGAGCCAGAAACAGCTGCAGGAAAGCCAGTGTTGCAGTGATGAGAGGGAATTTTAAAGCTTTATTTTGGGCTTCTGTTGCTGCACACAATCAGCTCAACATCTGCGCACAAAACATACGAAACCAGGTGAGCCTCGAGGTTTCCCCCGTGCTGCGTTCGACGCGCCTCGTTAGCAGAGATTCAGGACTCTGTTCATTCACTGGATCAACGGCTGGCTCCGGGTTTCTTCTGCTGTCAGAAGATAAGCTGTTGGTATCTGAGTACTGACTGAGAGAACATCGGATAATAACGGAGCGAACGTCAGACTGTGACCCTACCTGACCGAAGCCAATGAAAGTCAACCGCAGCAGCGAGGAGGAGGATGTAATGAGCAGACGTCAGAACTATGAAACTTTATGTCCAGATGCATTTGGACTTTATTTTGTGCCTCTCGTTTCTCTCCATCCACCTTCAGCTTCCCGTTCCCTCTGGGAATGTTGAGGTTTTCCAAAGCCAGACTTCTTCTTCTTTCAGCTGCTCCCTTTGAGTGGATCATCTCCTCCTATCCCAGCATCCTCCTCTGTCACTCCAACCCTTCGCTACATCCATGAACCTCCTCTGAGGTCTTCTCCTCCTGCCTGGCAGCTCCATCTTCATCCTCCACCCACATGCTGAATTCCCAGGTCACACTGAAAGCAGCGCTGTTATGGGGTGTGTGGAGATGGTCGGGTGTCTTGTACACAGTATTGTGTGTTTTATATGTGAGCAGGTGCAGCTGTGTGTTTGTGTTCTGTCTGAAGAACAGAAATCTTCTGCAGCTGTCATAAACGTCCACCCGACGTCTAAATACATGACCTGGTCCAAAGTTGACCCGTGACCTGCACGTCTACCTCCAGTCCAGTCCTGACAGACCGATGCTCACATTTGTTGTGTCAGTATTTCTCCCAGCAGTTTCTTTGTCTTTGTGGATTCTGTGTCTGTGCGCTTCGTTGTTTTACAGACTCAAACCTGACTGATCGATATTAAAGATGGCTAGCCCTGCGCCGTCATGAGGTCGGCATGTGAGTTAGCACTCGCTCTCCAGTGCTGAAAACTCATCAAAAGCTGTAGGGCCTCTGCAGCACTCAGGTATTGGGGAGAATGAAGATGCCACTGACTCTCTCCTAAACCCAGCAGGACCGTTCAGTCCGTCCGTCACCTCTTTAGGCGACGTGTATACGTAGAAACTGGTGTTTTGAGTTCTGCAAAGAAGTTTCATTAAACCAGCCTGCTGCATCACTCTTTACTTGGATTTTGGTCTTTGAATTCAGCCTCTGCAGGTTGATCATGTTCTTCAGTGCAGATATCAGCACGGCTTTCTTCCACTGATGTGTTTGAGCAGTTACGTTGGATGTGACGCGCTGCCTTCATGTAAATCCTGCTTAAAGAAGCATCGACGCTCTCACTACAGGTGAGGCAGATTTACAGGCTTTTTCATTGCATGAAACTTCATCTTCTGTGTGTAATCAGCAGACTGCTTCCTGCAGTGACCTCACACACCGGATACCCCCCCCCCCCCCCCCCCCGAGCAGGATGAGCAGGTAGTGCTGGGTTTACAAAACACTTGCTGTCGGCGCGGTGACCTTTATCCCCCAAGTTGTTCCCGTCTGGGCTGCTGGGATCTTCATGCAACCTGTCCATCTGAACTTTGCCCAAAACTACAGACGCTGAAGCCCTCGGCAGACTCCGATATGGATTCACCTGCTGAGGAAAACATGCTTTCAGACAGCCGGCCTCTCCCGGTGTCTCTCCTCATTTATTCATGCGGTTGCTGAGCAGCAGCGTGAAACTGTGGACATGTGGATGAGAGGCGAAGGCCATGAAATATTCACCCAGACAATAAACAGTCCCAGGACGGGCCCGAGGAGGAGGAGGAAAACACGAGGATGAAGAGAGAGCGAGAGCAAACGGATCCTGTTTTTCCAGGAAGTACAAAAGGAAAAACAACTCGGTGCAAATTCCCTTCACAATAAAACCAGCCTGTAAACAGAAATAAATCGACCGCAGGAAACCAGAAACAAAAGAGAGAAACGGCATATAGAGCTGATGAAATGTTCGATTTTACACCAAAAACACGATGTTCAGCCCGAGACGCTAACTTCACGACTGCTTCAGCCCCTCAGACTTTGAAGGGAACCAGTTCACAGGCGATATCACGCCGAGCTAACGAGAAACAGAATCTCTTTACGCGTTCAGGTCGCCGCGGCACCGCAGCGTTCGATGGGCCGCTTCCAGAGGAAGACAAACAGCTTCTGATCTGCTTACTCAGGAACATCCAAACATTTTATTCAATAAGTTCATCTGTGGAGCTGCAAAACAGGAAAACAAACAGAGAGCAGTCAGCCGAGGCCTCACTTACTCCAACTTTAGCATTTAATGAAGCAAAATTTCACCTTCGACTATGAATATTTTCCTCTTTTCAGAGTCACGGGCGCTCCAACCATCACGGTGATCCATCGCCATCAAGCACAGAAGTGATATGTACATTCTACTTCGAACATGAAAAACCTTCAGTTATAGATATCTTAAAGTTTGGTGTTTTTACTTTGCTTCTTTGCTTTTGTCTTGATTATCTCACCTGTGCCTCGTTACCCTCGGTCTTTGTCGTACTTCTGCCTTTATTCGTTCACTTTATTGGCTCCTTCCCCACGAACAGCTTCGCTTTTGTAGATCTGCTCATTTTTTGTGTCTCGTCCTTTCAGAAAATTGACTCCACATAAACACTTTGATGATATTTAATGAGCTTATCGTCTCGCTGCTTACAGAATCTGCATACAGAGATAAATACACAATGCTGGACAGTGTTGGCTTTGTCTCTGCTGCCGCGCTCAGAAAGTCTGACTTTAGGCTCTGAGCTCGTATTAGATGCAGATAAAGAAAAACAAGCAACAGTCAAAAACAGACGGTGACATCATCGCATCTGACCAATCGGCAGTAGCCTGGGGCATTTCAAACCTCGTTCTTTCATAACTGTGGAAAGTTTTATGTCAGGCAAAGAAAACAAACAGGAACATTTTAATGGAAGTGAATAATTCAAAAAGCGTTCGGATTTTACAAACAGCCACCGTCACAGCAAACACTTTATTTTGAAAATATTTGTTTGAAACCAATCCTGCATCATAAACACATTTAAAATTCTTATGATGATACACAGACCTCTGCCTGCACAGATGTGCATGCATCAGGAGGCCCAACTGCATCTGAGCAGCGTGACGGCCACGCTGACCAATGAGGGCTCTGCGTGTGTGCGTGTGTGTGTGCATGGTCATTATACCGAGCTCGCAGCTCGTTCCGCTTTGGCTTTGCAGAGATTAAATAAAGGAGATTTCACATGTTAATCAGGCAGCGTTAGCAGCAGCTAGCTGTTTCCCCCTCTTTCTTTATGCTAAGCTAACCAAGCTCAGTTAAAAATAATAACTCGGATTCAAACAGGAAGCAAATGTGGCCTTTCATGAAATGTGATATGTGGCATTTATAAGAAAGAAGCGCTCTCATGTTTTTCTCCAACCGGAGTCTTATCGGGCTGATGTTAGAGGCTGATAACGGAGATAAAGGGAAACAATCGCTAAGAAGATTAGCGAGGATCCGTGTGCAGCGTCCTCCTGCAGGGAGATGCAGAGCTGATACGGCGAGCCTCTGGCGCCGCGTTTAAACACTTACTGATTTCATTAAAGCGCCGTCACCTGCTCGTCCTGCCGGCGCTGCGGCTTCTCTCCCACACGTTCTGTCACTTGCTTTGATTTTCATGTTTTCACGTCATTGGTTTCACACAGAAGTCAGCCGCAGTTAATCGAGACAGATATCACCCGGTTCCTGCGAACACGCCGACCTCGCGTACTCACGCCCATTGGGTGCAAGCGCTCTTCTAGCGGTTATTTGACTTCCCGTTCCGCCCAAAGCAGTGTGTACATTCTCCTCTGACCTCTGACCTCAGCGACAGCTGCTGTTTGCTCTGTGAGCTCAGAGACGGCTAACGGGCGAACACTCCCTCTGCCCCCACACACACACATAAAACATATTAAGGATTGTACATTAACATAAAACTGTTGTCAGAACCATGCTGAATTTCACCAGAGAAACACACACACACATGGAGAGAGAGAGTATGCAAACAGCTACCAAACAGCCATCATAATTCGTCATACAATGAGAACAGGACAAATCAACAACTGACACTGACTGATTACTATTAAAACCTGTAACATAATAATAATGGAGTGGATTTATATAGCGCTTTTCAAGGCACCCAAAGTGCTTTACAATACCACTATTCATTCACTCTCACATTCACACACTGCAGTTGTAGCCACAGCTGCCCTGGGGTAGACTGACAGAAGCCAGGCTGCCATATCGCGCCATCGGCCCCTCTGGCCAACACCAGTAGGCAAGTAGGGTAAAGTGTCTTGCCCAAGGACACAACGACCAGGACCGAGAGCCCGGGGATCGAGCCGGCGACCTTCTGGTTACAGATGCGCTTCCCAACTCCCTGAACCACGGTCGCCCCATGGCTCAGGGGGTATTGTTTGGAGTTTAGTCTGTTACTGTTGCTATTTTTACCATTTCTTCTTGGAGCAACTGTAACTCACATATTTTCCTCAGGGATTAATAAAGTGTTCTGATTCTGATTGGTTCAGGATGACCTGCCATTATCCAATCACACGTCTGCTTACCTGCAGCTGTTGCTCGTTTCTCCTCCTCTTCTTTTCTCTTTTTTCTAAACTGAGCACCTGATGGCTTTGAACTTTTCTTGTCCATCTTGGTTTTAATTTTGCACTCCAGCATGAACACAAATCCCCCAACCCGAGGATCACAACATAACCTAACAGACCCTAACACACCGACACCTTAGTTCACAGACTCCCTTTGTCTAAGGTGCATTTCTGGGATTTCACACAACCCAGGATTCAGATCATGAATCCATGATGGGCTTGGATTTACATCATTATGAATGAAATGTGCTTTATTTGGAAGCAGCTGGGCCCCTCCCCTTTCCACAGGTTGTGTGACACTTTAAATCATCAAACTGTAAATTTTAAATTGTTATTGATCCTTTACCCCTGGTCCCTCGGTGGGGCGGTGGGGAAACTGTGGCGGGGGCGTGGTTTGCTGGCCTGTTGCGGAGGAGGGGTGACACAATGAACTCTCTGGGCGGCACAGAGGCGGGGAGGCAACAGGTGTACGGGACTGTGTTAATGAGCGAGATGTCTTTTTGTGTGCCCACAGTGAGATGGAGCAGATGATGCTGGCAGAGAGAGGGAGTGGCTGCGTCCGAGGCGGGTGCCAAAAAACCGCAGATTATTTCCAAAATAAAAAGACACTAAGCAGAACTCGTGTGTGGGTGGGTCCTGTGTCACAGACCCCGAGTCCTAAAGTGTATATTTATTTTCTTACTCCTCTTTGTTTCCTTGCACTGCTGTAGCTGGAGCCTCGTCGTCTCGTCTCTATATGCTGGACTGTCTGTAGCGGAGATGACAATAAAGTTTACTTTGACTTCAGCAGCGAGCACGCGCACCGAGGGCTCTCGCGCTCACTTTTCATGTATAGAATTTAGAAAAAACATCGGCGCAGATTATACGTCTGTATCAGGATGTCTGGTGTTTTCGTGTTTGTTGCTTTGTTTTTATTTTGTTTTATTTTGTGAGTTGGTTATTAGATGCTGCTCCCCCCCGCCCTCTCCTCCCTGTGCTGCAAGCAGCAGGCGCACCTCGCAAGCGCAGGGCGCCCTTACTCCCAGCAAAGGGGCGATAGAAAACCGATCGGTGCCTGTGCCATTCCCACTATGCGCTGGCCGTGATGCCGCCCCGGGCAACCGCCCGTGTCGCCCGTATCTAAAACCGCTACTGCCGCGCACAGCCGCTTACATCCCCTTTCTTCATCATTACGATGTTCAGTCATGATGAAGCAGCTCGTCTTCATCACCTCTACGTGATTAAATATGTTGATTTGTTGTTGTTTGATTGGCTGATTAGATACTGGCGTTAACGAGTAGTTAACCTAACTTACACATGAAGAAACAGAAACACTGTGGGTCATGGTGGAGGCCTCACAGGTGGACACAGGGCGCTGCAGCCATCTCGGAGGAACTGTTGCTTTATTAACAGCGATCAGGTTTATTTCAGGGTGAATGCGTGCTTCATCAGCCATGTTTAGGGTTGTATCTGAGAGCTGTTGGGATGCATTAGAGACACGGTAATGGTGTATTTAACCTGGTTTAAGGTGTGTTTGAGGCTCTGTTGCAGGGGCGGATCTAGAAGGGTGGCATGGGGTGGCAAGTGCCACCCTAAAATGATCCCTTGCCACCATCAGGAAATGATAAAATGTCCGAACGCGCTCTAATCACTCTCTCCCGGCGGAGAGCTCTGCGGAGAATTTGGGCTTCAACATCTACTGGCTCTTCAAGGAAGGAGCACGCCATGTCTGACACTTCCTACAGTCAGGTTTCTGACAAAGAGGCGGAGAAGGTCAGGGTTAGTTGAAGTAAACCTGCTAGGGGGCAGGTTAGCTTCACGGAGTGTGTCGTCATAGTAACTCACTCAGAATTAATCTAAACTCGCTTTGTGAAACCGAAAACCCAGAGTTTTCGTTAACTCAGGATATACTTACTCAGAGTTTGCACTAAACCGGCTTCCTGAAACAGGGCCCAGGTCGTCTGTTGTTTCACACCATGTTTCCAGGTCGCATGTATTCATGTCCAGGTTTGTTCATGTCAGGGTTCTTCATGTTGTGTTTTAGTTCACCCAGTTTAGGTTAAAGTTTAGTTTTGCATCAGTTTGCCTTGCCCCTTTCTTTGTACCCTTCTATCAGCCTTATTGAACTGCTGGAGTGATGATGTCCTATGACATCATCACTCCATAAGCCAATGAGATTATCACATGACAGTTTTGAATGGGGATATTTCTTTTGAACTGTTTTCAATTTAACGTAATATTTAAGTGTTTCTTAGTTTTAGACTAGCTGGTTAGTCTATTTCAACGTTTTAAACCATGTCCCAGGGTTTTTACTTCACCATTGATGGGGTTTTAACAAGCAAATAAAAGACAGAGCTTAACTCTGTAAAGATTAGATGAAAAATACTCAAAGGATAAATTCAATTGGTTTATTATTTTCTTACATAAGTTGAAAAAAGTAAAACAAGTAACTACAGAAACAACAAAAGAAAAGTTAAACAAGCAAATAAGTAAATGAAGGGGGGAAAGGAGGAGGGGAGGAAACCCCAACAACCCCCTCTGAGCAAGCACGAGGCGACAGTGGGGAGGAAAAACTGCCTTTTAACGGGCAGAAACCTCCAGCAGAACCAGGCTCAGGAGGGGACAGTCAACTGCTGGGACTGGTTGGGGGGGGAGGGTGAAAAACGAAAAAAGATGAAGAAGGTGGAGAATATGTGTTAGGGGGGACAGGAGAGGTGCAAGGTAAGCTGGATCACAGGTGGAGGAGGACGAGGCTAAATCATCTGAATAAGCGGCAGAACCAGCCTTTTTTCTTCTTTTTCAGGTATTTTTCCATGAGCTCCTTCTCCAGGATAAGGGTTCTCAGCTGATCGTTTGTTTCTGCATTCTGCTGCTCGAGTTGCTGGCATCTTTGCTTCATTTCTTTTAAGGTTGCTTGTTTTTTTCTAAGCTTTTCTTGCTTTTTGTTGTGCATCTCTTCTAACAGCTCATTTTTTCTCTGGATTTCTTGACTCGTACGCTGCAGGTCTTCATGCATTTTCTCTTGTTGTTGCTTTTGTGCCTGCATTTCAATTATTTGGCTCTTCAAGTCACTGGACTTCAACAACATCTCCTTAATGACCGCTGAGTGTTTCCTCTTCATTCTATCAATCCTACACTGCATCTCTGAACATCGTTTTTCCAGTATTTCCTTTTCTCTTTCCAGTTCAGGTGTTTCACAAAGTTCTAGCAATGCTAGATTCCTTCTCTCAAAGTCCTGGATAATACGTTGTTCTTCTTCCTGTTGCTTTCTTTCTTCAAGAAGCTCTTTATTTTTGCGCTTTATTTGACCAAACCTGACTATCAGATTGTTGTACAATTTCCGTGTGGCTTTGAGTTTGTCCTTCATTTGTATTTCCTTTCTCTTTTCAGTTGAAGTGTTTCCTCATATTCTTTATTATAAAATTCTTGCAATTCTAGATGCCTTCTCTCGAAGTCCTGGATAATACGTTTTTCTTCTTCCTGTTGCTTTTTCTCTTCAAGAAGCTCTTTATTTTTGCGCTTTGTTTCACCACACTTGACTTTCAGATTGTTGTACAATTTCTGCATGGCTTTGAGTTCGTCCTGCATTTGTATTTCCTGTTCAGTCTTCTGTTGGTGGATTTTTTCAATTGTTTTCTCCGCTTCATTGAGCTTTCCTCGAAGCACCTGATTCTGTTTCTCAATGTTTTGGAGATCCCACTGTATCTCCTCAATATTAGCTTTCTTTCGTTGAAGCTGGGCAGATGTTTCTTTTAATTCAGGACTCTGTGTTCCTGATGAAAGAAAACGAGAAAAAATCTTCTCTCGTCCTTCATCAAACTTCACTCCCGAGCCCTCGTTGATCATTTTTATATCAGGCTGGCGTTGCTGTTTTTCTTCCAGGTCTTTATTTCGTGCTTCCAGTTGTCTGCACTTTTCCTCTAGTTGAAGCTTCTCTTCTTCAATTTGTTTAATTTTGTAATGTAGGTCAGATTTTTCCTTCTGACTTTCATGTAATGCTCTTTGGACTGATAAGACACCAGCCGTGGTAATTTCTCCTGGAGAGATTGGCCGCACAATTTCTCCTGGAGAGATTGGCCGGCCAGAACACAAAGGACAGGGAGCATAATCTTTTTGTCTTTGTTGGCCTTTTCGTGGAGGCATGTTGGAGCCCGTGCACAGTGACTCTGAAAAGGCTTAGAAATATTTCCAAATGTATCTCTGGTCGAACGTTTGAAGGCTGTGAACAAACTGATTAATTGCTGCTTCTGACCCCTATTTATAGACTTCAGATCAAAGGCAACAAAGTCCTTGTGACATCATCACTCCGTAAGCCAATCAGATTGTCACATGACATTTTAGAATGGGGATGTTTTGTTTTAAATTGTTTTCAAATGTAACTTTAGTGTTTCTTAGTTTAAGACCAGTTGGGCTAACACCCCCCCCCCCCCCCCCCCATTTAGTTGATTCACATATTAATTGCCACAAACATGTCAATAATAAATTTTATGATAAATGTTTTTTCATTATCCTACTTTTATAAAAGGAAACATTATTTAAAGCAGCGGTCCCCAACCTTTTCTGCGCCACGGACCGGTTTATGCCCGACAATATTTTCACAGACCGGCCTTTAACCTGCAACCAAATCTGCAGCTCCATACAGCAATGTTACGACTTGGATTATATCTTATAACTCATAACTCTTATGTTAGCTCCCTCAGTAGCATACTGTCTGAAATATTCGACGGCTGCAATAATTCTTCAAGTGTTATTTTTTTCTTTGTATTCTAATTTCACCGAAGTTTACTAAACTCAACAAACTTAATATTACGTACCGGGACATTTATTCTCTCCTCATTTTCTTTCGCCGAAAATTGTTTTCTGACAAACCATCCTACTTTGGCAAAACGTCCTACCGTAAGTAGTTTATGCACATTTCTGCTGTCACAGAGTAATTCCAGCACCAATTTAAGTAGGTATGACGGTTTGCCACCTAACTTTGCCCATCAGAGTATACTTGTAGCTGTTATTAACAAAAGTAGGACGATTTGCCACTAAATTTTAGCCGTTTAAGTATGCTTGTAGGTGACATTCACAAAGGTAGGACGGTTTGGCACTGAATTTCGTGTTGTGCGCATGCGCAGAAACAACGGGTAGGATGGTTTGCCAGGTAGGATGGATTCCCAGAACACCGTCTTTCGTGCTTGGCTCTCCTACCTTTCCTAAGGTGATGCTCATAGTGCAGAAGCCGATGCTGCATTCACTTACACTCGGATATCTGAGCTTCACTGTGAAAACATGATCGTACATTTGATTGAATTTTATTGTTTTAGCTTCGGGGTGGCACCTGGGGTGGCCAGTCTGGTTGGGGCTGTGGCCCGTGCCCCCCCGCTGGACATGCCACTGAACTTCACACAATGATGTTAAATCAGTCAGTCTTGTCAGCTTTAACCAGTCAGTCAGTTCCCCATTGTTTTTTAAATTCTCACACACCAGAAACTCACAATCAGCTCACTCATTTAGGCCACAGACATGTTTTATTCAGTTTTCCTTCTTTCCCTTCATCATAAAACACGTGACATGTTGTCATGCACTTCACAAAACAAGTTTGTTCTTATGTGTTCAGTATTGTGTATCTGGGTGCAGGGTTCACTCGCACATCAAAACAGGAAACTCAGTGTTTTAGAGTCTCCAACACATCCCATTCACTTGTGCTAAAATTCAGTCACCTTTCCTTAATCTAATTATGATCAGCTAATTTGCATATCAGCTACCATCCCACCAAGTTGACAGGACAACAGAAATGCATGTTCAAAATGTTATCACAAAAATAGAATTTCCCTCATACAGTAAATTACTTGTGCTGCATCAGACAGAAAGCATCTCCCAATTTACTATATTAACAACTAAATTTATTGTCTGATCACTGGTTGTTCAAACCAGAATCTTTTTCCCCACAAAAGTTAAACTGTTGTCCTGCAGCCTACAGAGTTAATTTGTCAGCATTGGATAAATTCAGCATTTGGTAACAAGCTGATTTTCATTGCATGTGTGTGTGTTATTAGGCAGGTTTAATCGATGTCTGAGGAGCTGCATCTCCAGCAGAACATGTTGTTAAAGCTGCCTTTCCTACACACTTGTTTGCTATTATTTGATCTTTTTTTTTTTTTTAAACTAATTTGCTATTAGTCCAATGGTCTTTGCATCACTTTTCATCACACTAAGTGACTTGGACAAGATGACAAGCAGAATCTCATGCTTAAGATGCCGTCTGGTCTTCATGAGTATCATTGTATGTGTATATGCATGTAGGGTTAGCATGGTTAATGCATTTTCTGTATGTTTTTGTGTTCCTCTGTCATCAAATTTTCATTATTCTCATCACTGCTTAAAACAACACACATCTCTCTGTTTTTTTTAAACTGTCCTTTTCTCCAAAACAGAAAGTAGCGTTACAGTTGTTTCAGACTGAGAAACACCAAACACTCTTCATGTTATCATTCATACTTCATCCACACAAATATTTTATTTCTTTTTGTCCACTGGGCAGGTGACCTGCAGAATCATGTCTGCCCCAGCTGGATACCTTTTCACACACACCGTGATGCCAGACACACTCACTTCTGCTTAGCGCACAATTTCACTTCATTCGTCAACGATCCACACACCACGTACTGCCCAATAAATACTTTGCAGTGTATTTCACCCTTGGACTTCTTTTACGTTTGCGGCAGGAAACGCGACTTACCCCAAAACCCAGGCTACGTGTACACAACAGATCACAGAATTCTAGTTTCTAGGTATGTGTCTGTGTGTATGCGTGTGCATGTGTGTGTGTGTTTGGGCGTGCGTGTGCATGTGAGTGTGTGTTTGGGCGTGCGTTTGTGTGACCTCCTGCTCACCAAAAGGGTCATAAAGGCAGGACGTTTACTAAACAAGAAAACAGAACCCTCACATAGGCTGTGCCTGTAATAAAAGACTACAGCCTCCCCCACCATTCAACAGGCTGGGGAGGGGGTCACAAACAAAGGAATGTCCTTGACCATATAGTTTGAACCAAGACTTACAAGTTTAAGTACAATGATGGCAACATTTAACATTTGACTCCAACACTTTCACTACCCCTGATCACCTCCTGTGTGCTTTAGTCTGTGTTTTCATTCGTTCCTTACCAGGGCCCTATTTCAGGAAGCCGGTTTAGAAAACTCAGAGTGAAAAACGATACGCAGGGTTGAGTAACCCCGAACTGTCCAACTCGGAATATTCGGTTTCAGAAAGGCTGATAACAATTAGTTCAGTCAACGCGGAGTTGCTTTAACCCCAAGTTAAGCGCGCACGAGGATACATAAAGCCCTGATTAGTGGAGCACAGATTAAGCGAGTCACCATGGAGACGGAGGGAAAGAAGGCGCGGTCAATGTATTTTACAGCGCTTGAGGCCGAAATTCTGATGGCAGCATATGCTGATAACATGCAAATTCCGTGGAAAAAAAGTAACACAGCCACAGCTGCAAAAGAAAGTGAGCATGCATGGCAAAACATAGCCGACAGAGTCAATGCGTGAGTGTTAATTTAAACATTGATCGAGGGATTTCCACCCATTTAACACGTTATTTTATTATATTTTATTTGTTATTTCATACATTTTATTTTGTCATGTGATGTGAGCGCAGGTGCAACCCAACAGGCCCCAAACGTTCCTGGCAGCAAGTAAAAATGAAATATAAAAATATAGTCCAAACAGGTAAGGTGTAATTGTATTATGAGCCATAGTGCTTGGTCTGTGTGTCCGATGTAAATCAATTGCAGTTAGAGGCTACATTAATTTCCCCTCTGTAAGCACTTATTGAAATTATCTGAGCACATTACAAGTACATATTTGCTTACTCTGTATGCTCAAATGTGACCCGTTATAGCCAACAGAAAAAAAGCGGAGGCCCGAAAAACAGG
Source organism: Aulonocara stuartgranti (assembly GCF_965226115.1). Classification (NCBI taxonomy): domain Eukaryota; kingdom Metazoa; phylum Chordata; class Actinopteri; order Cichliformes; family Cichlidae; genus Aulonocara; species Aulonocara stuartgranti. The sequence goes on from NC_138945.1 coordinate 764,597, forward strand.
TGGGGGTCCTCCACCACCACCACTCACAGAGGCTGAGCAGTTGGCTTCCACATTTGTGATAATGTTGGCAGCATCACATATGATCTTCACAGTGCAGAGAACACAAATTAGCATCCATTACTATAATGAAATAATTTGTTAGTTTGAAATGCTACAGGGAACTATGTACCTGCACATTAATGCTGTGGAAAGACTTCCTGTTCACATAGTCTCCTTCATTTACTGAAGGAGCAATGATTGGAATGTGAGTGCCATCTATACAGCCAATCACGCCTGGGAACCGTGAGAATAAATGTAAAATTTAAGTAGTAGTTCAAATATCACCACATCATGAATTAAGTTTCGTTCCTCCTGATACCTGCAATTTTGTGGCATCCCTCTTTGATAAATCTTGTGGGTCTATGACCGGGGAACACCACAATAGACCCACCATCACAGGACGAATGGATCAAAATTATAGATGAAATACAAACAATTGACCTACAGAATAAGGACTCAGGAAGATCAATACCATAAAAAGTGGGAGAAATGGACTGAGTACATAAACCCAACAGGATAAAGACCAACACACTGATAATGAGAAATGATCAAACTGTAGAAACAAGGAGATCCAACATGGGTTTGTTTTGTTATCCTACCTGTTGTATTTATCTTTTTGTTGTTGTTGTTGTTTTGGTGTTTTGTTTTGTTGTTACCCCCCCGTATAATGTTTAAAGAAAAACAATAAAAAGAAAGTAAAAAAAATAAATAAATAAATTCAGTTGAGCTGAAAAGAAAAAATGAAATGAAACAATCTGAGGGTGAAATACAAACGTAAACTCAAAGGAGTCACACATCGCCGGTTGTATTTCAGACCTCAGTGGGTTCATCCAACAAATCATGAAAAATGAGGTTTACATGTTTGTTCATGACGGTGCAGATTTCTGACATTTTGTGTAATTTAAGCTGCAACAATGTGACTGTTTTCTAACAAAAACAGTGAAACTTAAGTTAGACTTGTGTTTGTAAATGAAGCGCCCCATGTTGTGTAGCTTTCTGGAGTTTATACTTATTGGGCTACATATTTATTTATCATACAGGCTATACAGTACATAGCATCAAAACTCACATGTTTTATGTAACTAAAGTGTGTAATCATGTGGGCTACAGACAATAATTAAGTTATCGACTATATTTATATGAAAAACGTGCATACTTACTGCATTTGAATCATTTAACCACATGTAACCACCTGCATGAGTGTTTGGGGGGAAAAGGCTTTGATTTTGCCACCCTAAGAAAATTTCTCTAGATCTGCCCCTGCTCTGTTGGTCTTCGGGCGGATGTGTGCAGATGGGTGGAGAGTCCTGACGGCGTCGAGGTCTTTGGCAGATCTGCCGCAGGAGCCTCGTTTCCCTCTGCGCTGATTATCATCGCTTCAGCCCGGCCGGCTCGACTCTGCTCCGCGCTAAATTATCCGGCAATTGATTTATAAACGAGCAGCTTCACGGCCGATGAGGCGGATCCGTTTGGCGCCGTTAAGCAGCGGTTATTAACTCTCAGTAATGATCAGTGTTGGGTAAGTTACTTTAAAATAGTAACTTAGTTACATTACTAGTTACTTCTCTCAAAAGTAACTCAGTTACTTCAAGTTACTCGTTACTTTCAGAGTAACTAGTTACTAGAGAAAGTAACTTTGGTTTTACTCAGAATTCTCTTGTTAATGTGTTGCTCCCATAACTTTGCAGTCTTCTAGCTTGCTTACTTGCCACAAGTGCACTGTGCCACCTACCAATAGAAAGGAAAAGATAATGTGCATATTTCCACGAGAGAAATCCCACGCCTGGACCGTCATTGACTGCCGCCATGATTCTAGCCTACGTCACAGAGTCATGTGCGCCTTTTACATCCAACATAAAAACTGCAGTCGTGGTGCTTTGACTGTACTCAGAACTCAGAAATTCTGCCTTCTGAATAGGAAGATGTAGGTAACACCAGACTGCAGATGAGCTGCATACAGGGCTGGACTGGGACAGAAAATAGTCCCGGGCATTTTGACTAGAGACCGGCCGCCATTATAGGAAAACTCATAAAGCCTTTGAATGAAAACAAACACTGTTGTGACAGTGATGTACGCTGTTCTGATGGTATATATGCATCAATCTATCAATCGTTTGTTGTAAGATTCAGATAATTATTTTTTAAAAGTGAGACATTTTAAATGAGAATAAGAAAGAAAAGTATTTCTTTGTGCCCCCCTCTCCCTGTTAATGCCCTACCTGCCCCCCTGGCAACACTTTGCTAGACCCGCCCCTGCACAGTTACCAGCTGTCAGCTGCTTAGAAAAGGATCCTGGTGTTATTTGTCTCTCAGAAACAGTTCATAACTTCAACTCATCCATGTCACCTAAAAGGTAAACCTGTTTCTCCATCACCTGTTCAGCTCTGATGATCCAGTAAGGACATCTCCTGGTTTCATCTTCATGTTTCCCTCTCACCACATATCCAAACTGACATCATGACCAGCAGCTTTACAGCTGTGGCTCCAGCAAACATCAGCTGATACTAGAAATTAATATTAAATAAATTCTAACAACAGCTGATCAAGCTTAAACGTGCTGCTGTTGTTTAGCGCGACATCCGCTGGTTTCCTCTTTCTGGCGCAAAGTGGGCGATAAATAAACAAGAGAGCCGATCAGCTGATCATTGATCAGTTTCATGATTGAAGTAGAAACAGGAGAGGGAGGGTGAGAGGATGAGAGAAGAAGAGGCAGCTGTGCAGCAAAGACACAGAATAACTCCAGCTTTGTGTCTTTTTGTAGCTGAATTACGGGACAAACTGTTCCTTTTCACCTCAATAAGAAACGCGTAATATTTTCTCTGAATACCAGACGGGATGGTTGGCAACTCTAATAACTTATGAACAAAATAAAGTTCAACATCATTAACTTCATAGCACCCACCCAGCTGTATAGAAACTCCGTCATGCTAGCTAGCACGCAGTACGGAGAAAGTCAGAATAACGAAAATAAACTCCACCTAAACCTGGTTCATATCTGACCCAGAGAGACTGCAGGTCATAACTTCTTACCTGAAGTTCAGTTCACACTCGGACCGGCGGCCGCCTCGGGTCTCTTTTCCTTCTGCCTCCCTTTTCCTTCATCCACCTGCTGGCCTCCACCACTTGCTAATGTTATTGAATCTGTGGAAGCTCCGTGATGCCACCACACGAAGTAACGAGTAACGACCCTATCTAAATCCCAGTAACGACTAACGCGATCCTGGTTTTGGCATAATAACTAGTTACTGTAACGCGTTACTTAATAACGCGTTAGTCCCAACAGTGGTAATGATCAGGACAAGGCTGCGGCGAGGACCGGGGAGCTGTGTTAGAATCTTCTGCATGCAGTAGCGGAAGGGCTGACACGGGCAGTTGCCCGGGGCGGCATCACGAGCATCGGCAAAACAAAATAAATAAAAAATTTCTCGTACTCATGCTGCCCCGACATCAGCCAGCGCATAGTGGGAATGGCACAGGCATCGGTTTTCTATCGCCCCTTTGCTGGGAGTAAGGGTGCCCTCCGTTTGCGAGGTGCGCCTGCTGCTTGCGCCACAGGGAGGAGATCGGCGGGGAGCAGCATCTAATAACCAACTCGCAAAATAAAACAAAATAAAAACAAACCAACAAACACGAAAACACCAGACATCCTGATACAGACGTATAATCTGCACCGATGTTTTTTCTAAATTCTATACATGAAAAGTGAGCGCGAGAGCCCTCGGTACGCGTGCTCGCTGCTGAAGTCAAAGTAAACTTTATTGTCATCTCCGCTACAGACAGTCCAGCATATAGAGACGAGACGACGAGGCTCCAGCTACAGCAGTGCAAGGAAACAAAGAGGAGTAAGAAAATAAATATACACTTTAGGACTCGGGGTAAAGGATCAATAACAATTTAAAATTTATAATTTACAGTTTGATGATTTAAAGTCTCACACAACCTGTGGAAAGGGGAGGGGCCCTGCTGCTTCCAGATAGAGCACATTTCATTCATAATGTTGTAAATCCAAGCCCATCATGGATTCATGATCTGAATCCTGGGTTGTGTGAAATCCCAGAAATGCACCTTAGACAAAGGGAGTCTGTGAACTAAGGTGTCGGTGTGTTAGGGTCTGTTAGGTTATGTTGTGGTGATCCTCGGGTTGGGGGATTTGTGTTCGCCCAGGGCGCCAAACAGGCTAGGACCGCCACTGTCTGCATGTGACCAAGCCGGGGTCAGGGGTCAAGTCTCACTGATGCAGGCAGCAGAAGTCAGAGCGGATTGTTATCGAGACATCGGGAGCTTCGCTCTCCTCCCTGCACACAAAGACGTGCTTCGCTTACAGCAGCGAGCTTCACGATCAGCGTCGCTGGTTATTGGATGTGTTGAAGGTACATCACAGCATCGGCGGATCACGGAGGCACTGCGTCACCAAGCCTGTCGGGTCAGTCGGACTAAATGAAGACAAACCGAGCGTCCTGCCGTCACGCCTCCTCGCCGCTGGTCAATCAGTCTGACTGCTAATTAACAATGGAGCCCGTGTGCAAAGTCTCCATCACTGTCTGCGACGCCCGTCACCTCTTCTCAATCTGTCGAAGCCAAACGCCCCTTGAGGTCGTTTATTTCTTTATCTGAAGGAAATAAAGCAGCAGGCGGCGTCTGCGGGCGGCACAGGGAAACCCACCCAAGCTCGCCGCTTATCTGCAGCTCTCTAAACGCCTCCGCCGAGACGGGGACGGTTATCACGGCGAGGCAGAGGCGATGAGACCGCTGGCTGACGAGCATCTCCGCCTCTAATTTATTGATGGAGGAGTGTCAGAGCAGGAAATGAGAAAACGAAGGAACTACTGCAGGAGGAAAACATCTGTGGGGCATCACCACGGAAACGGGCATCATGCGGTGACTGGTGTTAAACACGGTGCGAACACGTGACCAGTGCGGGCGTTCAGGGTGTACTGTAGTATCCATGGATACACGGACATGCCACAGATGGCAGCGGTCCAGTCAGGACGTCTCTTTTCTTTAAATCACGAACACGTGATTACTGAGACGCACAAAGAGCAAACGTGCCTGTGACATCAGCGCCACAAACCAGCCGACTGTGTCGTGAACGGTCACGAGTTTGTCCTCGCTGCGTTCGTTTTCATCACTTTGCGATGCGTGTCTGCACCGAGGTTATTACAGCAAACTGAAACTAAAAACTCAAACCAGATGTGAAAATAAAAAAGTGACTTTAGAACAAAGTAAAACGAAACAGCACTATCTATCAACTTAGCACTTTTAATTCTTATTCTCATTTTTATTTTCATGTCTATTTAAGCTTAATTTGTAACAGTATTTATAACAGTATGTTTGCACTGAAGCACCGCAGCAATTTCCTAATATTGTAAACCCGCTCAACATTTGGCAATAAAACCCTTTCTGATTCTGATTCTTTTATTTTGGTAAACGTTGTACTGGAGCCGGTGCATGAGGCTGTGATACAAACAAAAACATTTCTACTTATTAAAAACACAAAAACGGAAACTAATTAAATCCAATTAGAAAAGAAAAATGTGATCCTAAAGCTGAGAGGCGTGATCTCTCGGTCTGCCCTCCGTCAGCACGCCGCAGAGCAATAACAGGGCGGATACGCGCCCCTCGCGCGGCGCTCGCTCTCCACCGTGATTGACAATTATAGCCACGTAAAACCTGAGGCCGACTCCGAGTGACAGCATGTAGATAAATATGTCATAAATCAGGGCGGCGGGCTCTCGGGGGAGTAATCTTCCTCTGCCTCGCCAGGCCACTCTTCATCATCAGCAGTGGCGGCGGAGCGAGCCAGAGGAGGCAGGCGCTCAGACGGCGGGAACAAAGCGCTGCTCGCCGCTGCCAATAACCCAGCATTAAAGATGAGATTGCCTGCCCCTCCTCCACCTCCCAGCAGCGAGATAACTCGATTTGATGTCGACGGCGTCCTTTCTTCTCCTCGGCTTCCAAGTGGGCCGGTGTCGGCCATCGTTAGCCTCCTGAGTTATTAGCAGCCTTCAGCGCCGCCGCTCCTCGCTGTCACTTTCGTTAGCCGCGGCTAGCTGACAGTTGCAGACATAATTAGCCCCGCTAATGTGGCGCCGGGCCGGATGCGACATTTGAGGAGCGTCGGGAGGGAAAACAAACAAATCAAGCATTTCATTAGCGAGCGCTGACAGCTCCTCTCTGAGCCTGTAATGAACTTCTAACCGCCGCCGTCCTCTTCCTGCCGAATCTTCACGCCCGCCGCTTATTACTGCCACTACAAATAACGCCACACTCCTCTCCAGGTCTAACCACACCGCCATTAATAATGCACCGCCACGCAGGCTCGGAGCAGGCGGGGAGAGCCCGATCAGCGGGCCGTGAAGCCTCGGCGGCGTGTTGCCCATCCCCTTCGTATCTGCTCGCCGCCGTCGTCAGCCCTGTCACTCGGCCGGTAACAACATCACAGGGGGGCTGCGAATATTAGCTGCCCGTCAGCGGGAGAGGGGTGGAGGAGTAATTAGACAACCGAGGTGGTGACAGGAAGTGAGTGGCGCCGGCGAGCCGCGTTAACAGCTCCGGACGGGCTGTTCTCGTGTTCCAGCGCTCACCTGACAAACATCAGCTGCTTTTTTATTCACACCTGTGACTCAGGTGAAGGTGTCCCGAGAGCAGAGAGGGGTTCGTCTCTGCATCGGCTCTCTGGTGGCAAATCGCCACCATCGGAGGTTGAAAATAAAAAGAGCGGGGAATACTCATGTTCTGGGTTTATACTTCCAAAGTTTATCCTCAGAAAGTATCCGAGTATTCAATGACCCTCGGTGAGGCTCATATAATACACCTCCAGGGCAGCTCGGGTCAATAACATGACACACATCATGTCTGTGATCATGATCATAGACATGATGTTTTATCACTGCTCAGGTGCTGATAATCAAAGCACTGATCAGCTGATCGTCAGCAGGTGTGAGCACCTCTATAAAAACTTTGTGTTCTGGAGCAGCGGTCCCCAACCCCGGGCCTCGGACCGGTACCGGGCCGCGAGAGTTGAGGCTCAGGTGTGAAATGTCTGGTTTTCAGGGTTTTTATCGGTTTTCAGTGTTATTTTGTTATCGTTTTTATCGTTTACTCGGTGTTCCTGGGTCTTTTCACGTGTGTTATGAATAAATCTTCTTTTTTTATTCGGTACCGGTACTGGTTTTATTTTGTTGTATTTATCCGCGACACCTTAAAGGCCGGTCCGTGAAAATATTGTTGGCCATAAACCGGTCCATGGTGCAAAAAAGGTTGGGGACCGCTGCTCTGGCGTCTGAACTTGGGTTTTTGGTTTTTCTTTATTTTTCAGAGGATCTAAAACAGATATGGAATTAAAACTCGTGGGACGTCCATCCACGAGTTAAAACTGTAAAGGACCAAGAATTGAACCCTGAGGAACACCACCAGCATTTAAGTTTAAATAGAAATGTCATGGTCCTGGGCCATGTTGGCCCAGTGTTCTTAGTTTTCTTGTATGTTTGTATTTTGTTCCCTGTTTAGGCCATGTTTCCTGAGTTGCCCTGTTGTGTTGTTCCCTGAGTGCTTTTCCTTTGTGACTCTCACCCCCTGTGTGCCCTCTGTGTATCTGTGAGCCCTCGTCTCCCTTTGTGGTTGTTCCATGTTTCCCAGTCCGTTATGTCTGTGTTCTCCCCGTGCTCTCTCTCCTCCTGTCTGAACCTCTGTACTTCCTGTTTTACTTTGCCCGTCTCCCGCCAGTGTGGTGTTCACTCCTGCCGTGTGTTGTTATGATTATCAGTGTCACCTGTGTTCCCCGTGTGCTCCCACGTCCCTCGTTAACCCTCTGTGTATTTATGTCTGCGTCTTCCTCAGTTCTGTGTCGCGTTCTCCCTCATGCTGCGTGGATTTCCCTGTGTCTCTCTCCGAGTATTAGTTTATTGTTCCCAGTTTAAGTTTTGTATTTTCCTGTCATCTTGTCAGCAATAAAGCTGCCTTTTGAGTTCATCCCTTGAGTCCGTGAGTTTTGCGATTGGGTCCTCATCCTGCCTGCCACGCAGCCGTATCATGACAAGAAATGATCTTAGAGCTCAGAGGAGGTACAGTTTTTATCACTTTTTCATTCTGGAGGTTTTCTTATTTCAACTGTGAGTACAAGAAAACAATTGTTAGAATATAATGTGTTAAATTTGCTTAGATGAGAGGGTCCAGCAGTAGATCAGAGGAATAGGGAAGGATTTGTCTGTGTGTTTCAGTTTGGTTTAGCTGTAGGCCTGAGAGTGTGTGTTGAGAGGAATTTATGGACACCGGGGGTCAGCCTGTCAAAGACGGAGACAGGAAGCTACAGATGGGGGATGCTGATGCTTGTACCTGAATGTAATAAAGAAGTAGGTTTGCAGGAGACTCTCCACATGCTTAGCTGTAAAAGTAAGACAAGAGTGGGGGTCTCAGTGCTTGTAATATGTTAACTGTGTTTTGTATGTTTTGTAGCTTGGGTGAGGGGAGATGGACTTTTATCACCGGCAGGAAGTCACATATCAGAGACGCACGCACACCCACACGTACAGTCACTCACGTGCACTCACACATACACACATGTACGCGCACACACAGGCACTCACGTGCTCACGTATACATACACAAACACAAAGTTTACAACACACCATGAGGGTTTTATGATGGGTCGCTTCTATAAAACTGGTGGAAACAAAAAAAGAAGTGGAGCTCTGCAGAGGGACACCGGCATGCACGTCTCCCCTTCTAGAAGATGCATGCGTAACTGAAGATGAATAAAGGTTTTGTGAAATGACTACTGGGGGCGATCGTGGCTCAAGAGTTGGGAGTACACCTTGTAATCGGAAGGTTGCCGGTTCATTGTGTCCTTGGGCAAGACACTTCACCCGTTGCCTACTGGTGGTGGTCAGAGGGCCCGGTGGCGCCAGTGTCCGGCAGCCTCGCCTCTGTCAGTGCGCCCCAGGGTGGCTGTGGCTACAACGTAGCTGCCATCACCAGTGTGTGGATGGGTGGATGACTGGAGGTGTAAAGCGCTATACAAATACAGGCCATTTACTGAGTCCGGTGCCGTCTCTGGAGGCCTGAGGAATAAAAAAAGAACCGGGGTGAAACTGCTTTACAGAACACAACCCACACAAAATGATTCAGAGAGAAGAGCAGCGTGAAAGTCGAGGCTTTGAAGCCGCGATCTCCGCCCTGAGCTCAGACTCCAGAGCTCCATCCAGGCCTCAGTCAGCAGGCTAAATGTTAAAGTTCATGACAGTAGAATTAGACAGACTGAACAGGTACGGCTGTTTGGAAGGACCAAGGCGTCCTCTCTCTAAAGCCTGCAGAGCTGCATCTGATCGTCGCAGCAGCGGGAGGAAACCGCACAGCTCATACCAGCTGTCAGCTCGGTGGAGGCGCAGAAGTCACCGGAGCGCTCTAACTGCTAATCTGAATAATTCGATTACTGAGCAGTATTTCTGCATCTGATGTGGATGAACTGGTCCTTTAAACCTGCTGCTCTTTTCATGTTTGGGATAAAGTGCCTCATTCCTCCACTCGCCTCCTGCTGAGCTCCTTCGCCTCCCTCTCTGCGGTCCTCCCCTCGTTAAGCTTGCTCTCCTCGCCTCTAATTAAAATGCGAGAAGGCTGCGGCTTTGCTTGCGCTTTGATAACAGTTATCAGGTTGGAGTTACTTTAGCTATTGATTTGATTAAGAGGCTTATCCATTGTTTAATGAGTTTTCCACTCCACTGCTCTCCTTCTAATCAGGCACACCGCCAGGTCCTCCGCCCTCTCGCTCTCCATCTCCTCCTGTGTGAGTCGGAGTCTCTCGCCCCGGGCTGCAGTTGGCGGAGCCGTTTACTGTCAGTCTAACAAACCGTGTCTCTTTAATGGTGCACATATATTCACTGTAACTCTCCAGAAACCAGGTTTGATCCCTCTGAGGACGGGACGTCGTTTAAAGATCGATTACAGCAGCTAAATGTGGCAGAGAGACCACAGCGAGCAGTCCCTCTCTGCAAGAGCCCCCACACCTACGATGCTCCACATCCACACCATGTCTGCACAGTTCTTAGTATTTTATTTGACTTTTATAGCATCTCAAGGAGCTTTATACTGTAAAGGAACTACAATAATACAGAGAAAACAGAGAACCCCCCCAACAATCATATGAGCCCCTATGAGCAGCACTTTGGCGACAGTGGGAAGGAAAAACTCCCTTTTAACAGGAACAAACCTCCAGCAGAACCAGGCTCAGGGAGGGGCGGGGCCATCTGCTGTGATTGGTTGGGGTGAGAGAAGGAAGACAGGATAAAGACATGCTGTGGAAGAGAGACAGAGGTTAATAACAGATATGATTCAATGCAGAGAGGTCTGTTAACACATAGTGAGTGAAGAACAAACACCCAGTGCATCATGGGAATCCCCGGCAGCCTACGTCTATTGCAGCATAACTAAGGGAGGATTCAGGGTCACCTGGTCCAGCCCTAACTATATTCTCCAAATAGATGTGAAAAAACATTTGAATTCACTGAAATGAAAATAAATCTGAAACGATGAGTGCAGAGGAAGCATCCTCAAAATGTTTATCAAATATTTTTCCCCTGATTGTTCACTGAAAGACATTTTCAAACAATAAAAACTGAAACACACAAATCCACCGTGGAAACTTGCTGAAACTAAATACAGCGCTGTAATAACTGTCTCACGTTTTCAGTTCTGTGCAGAGGAGGGAGAGTGGAGCTGCAGGCAAGAGGAGACAAGGAGAAGGTTCATGGGTGTAGTGGAGGAGGACGTGTCCGAGGAGCATGCTGGGATAGGAGGAGACACTCGTCAGGCGGCGGAGGGTTGGCAGCGGTTTCTGAGACAGACGCAGGGACGGCGGAGAGCGGCGGTTCAGTCTGAGATCTTTACACTGATGTCAGCACCACGTCACATCGCTGCACGCCACGCCCTCGGGCCTGAATCCGTTCAGTTTAGAGCAGCTCCTCCTCTCCTCCTTCATCTCAAAGGCATCACAGAGAAAGTGTGTGAATTGGCCCTTTAAACGATGCTTCCTCAGATTTTCAGACACTGCTGATGCTCTGTGGGAGCAAACTGGTACTGATGGACTGGGGGAACTGGTGCAGGTAATTAACTGCTGAATGTGCAGATGTTTTCTGAGGACACACACACAGCATCTGCCTCAGCTCAGCCGTTTAGCGGGTGCCGCTCGATGGGCTGGAAAGCCCCGCGCGCTGTAATTAATTGCGGGAGATTACACGGTCCTCCAACCATGGAGTTTGTCATCAGAAGCCATTACAGATTGATATGAGACGCCTCTCCACGGTGTCAACAGCAATTTGGAAGTCAGCTAAAGTTGGGAGGGTGGCCAAGTAGGGGCCACGTGACAGCTGACAGGGTATTTACAGCACGCATGGTCACACGACGACGTCTGAATCTGCATTTACCCGCACCTTCAGCTCCGTGTGAGCCGCGCTCGCTGTGCTGCAAATAAAGCATCACTTCTTTCTGCAGAGACGCTGAATGGCGTGTTAGCGACAGAGACTCCACCCACGCACTGAACGCTAAACTCACAGTTATTTAAGACTAATGTTCAACCTCTGAGTGAAAGCTGTGGCATCAGAGCGGGAGGTGTCCTCTACAGAGGGGGGCGGGTCTGTGAGTCAGGAGAAAAGAAAGGCGAGTTTCAGAGGTCAGAGGTCAGAGTTGTTTCTGTTACAGGGGCGTGACAGACACATGGATGTGAAATGATGTGAGCGGATCTGAATCTGAAACGTCTTCCTGAATCTCGTGCTGATGTGTGCGCTGCATGTTTCCAGCAAAGATTCAAACAAAGATGTTTGTGTTGAGATTAAACGACGTGTTCTCAAAGACTACAGGAAACCGAGTCGCTCCAAACAGCGCTGGACTCCATCATGAAAGCTCATATTGATCTAAGTGACCAGCGACAGCCGAGCGAACCCGGGGCTAAGGAAGCCGGCCCGCGGGCGGCGAGTAAATGAGCAATGCTTATCAGAGAGTGACGCCCTGTTAGACTCACGAAACGATGCGACATTGTCAGCAGAACAAAAAAATGATGGCAGGTAACAAAGACCACACCTCTATTCCCACCTGTTTACTCTCTACTGAGGCGTGTGACTCCTCCCCCTGACAGCTGTGGTTAACCTGAAAACACGAGCGGATGGCTTTAAGGTAACCACCAGGTCACTGTAGTCGCACCCGCCATGTTGGACAGTTTGACACAGGCTCACACACCTGCACGCACATCCAGGTGCAGAGGCGTTTCCTGTTGGTGGACCTAGACTCTAATTGGTCATCAGACAAATGTATCACTTCCTGTTCCCACTGCGTGGAGATAACGAACACACATAAATAAAATACTGTGACTCTGTTCGTCTCTCTCTTTTCGTACGGAGGACCCAAACACTCGGCGCCGTCCTGCATGTGCTGCGATTTCTGCTTTAATCTGCTTCGTGTTGGAGATCAGTGCCACGCACGGAGGAAGCTTCGTCTCTGATATGACAGCAGCGCCATTTGTAATTATTATAATAAAGACGGTGTGTGTGCGGTTTTTGGCGAGACCTCGGTGGCTCTCAGTTTGTAATTGAAGGTTACGAAGAGGAGGGTGGAGGACGTGACGGCTCGTTATCGTCTCCTTAAATGAAGCCTTCGTGCCTCTGACTGTAGAAACATCCGTGTGAAGGCGGCCTTTGTTGGTCCAGCAGCGTCAGGAAACGGTTTGGAAGTCGACAGAGATATAATTACAGCTGTCGGTATCGTCTCTGCCGAGCGTCCCGTCGACGCAGAGCTGACGGGACGTGTCACGGCGAGCTCTTTAAAAGCAGCGTGACAGAAACGCTGACAGCCCGGGCAGAGTAAATAAATACCACTTGTCTGGCCTCGCCATGCGCTGCGGAGCGGAGCCGTGCACTCCGACGACCTCACAGAAGACAATTCAGCAGGGAGCATTTTAAAGATTTCAAAGTTTAATCGCCTCCGTTTTGAAGTTTTTTTCTTCTTTAATTGACACCCTCGTCTTCTTTAAAACAGGCGCGCGTGATCCCCAGAGGCTCGGATTAGACGTCACCGCTCGCCGTCTTTGAGGCATCTGACTGCATGCTTTAAAGAAGATGACGGTTCAGAGGAGCGACCTGCCGACCTCGCCTCAGACTTCAAACATTTTCCTAGAAACTCGCCGAGATGACAAAACGTCTGCCGTGTTTTTGGGAGGAAGCGACATGCGCTCTCAGAGCGTGATCTCGCGTGATTTATCTCCCGTGATCCAAGGCGCTGTCTTCTCCACAAGTCGCCCAGCGCCGTCTGTGATGCTGTCAGACGCCATCGTGTTAAAATCTCACCTAGCTTCCATTTTGGGGGCCAGGTGAGCGCTCGAGCGCAGAGCAAAGAACCAGCAGATCAACGAGCCACGAAAGTGGAAGGACTCGAAAACGTGTTCGGCGTGTTCTTTAAACACGCTAAAAGCGTTCTGCTGCCGGGGTCTGAACAGGCGGTAGCTGCAAACGTCTCTGCGACTCCCTCCAACAGCCTCAGACTGACATGATGTGGTGTTCACGCTCCTTTGGCAGCTTCACAGACTGACAGACGAGACAAACCTCTGTGCGTCCCGATGACCCGTAACTGTAGCGTGTGGAGGTTTACAGGTAGATGGGTGACAGCTCAGAGGTGGTCCTGAGAGTCTCAGGGTCTTAGCGTGTGAAGGACTGTTCGGTGCTCTGGCTCAGCTCGGTGAATCTAAAGAGGAAGTGACTGTGGACCTGCTTCCTGCTCCTCTCTGAGGAGTCAGACCAGTCGCCCCCTGCTGGACATCAGAGAGCGTGCAGCTTTAAGAAACTGTGTGTAATGATTCATCTTCTCTTCTGTAGAGACAGAACTAATAAAGACTAGCTACACATTTATGTTAGTGAGGTGTGAAACTGACTCCAGCTATCGGTTTTATTTTGGAAGGAAAACATTCCCCGACTGGCTGTTGTGCTTCGGTCCAAATGAACTTGGGGTCTTCCAGCGAGGGCTTAGAAACAGCCGGGTCGAGACGAGCGAGCCTGGGGCTCATCAAACTCTGCCCATTAGTCAAATCTGAGCTGATTACATGTAGTTAGCCGAGGTCGGCTGAGTCACGGCGGCATAATTAAAGACAAACACTGTGAGGGTCACATGTTCCAAGAGCCAGATGGCAGGGCGAGCCAGCCTTAATGGCAGGATTTACTGAGTCCATCCTGCAGGTTTCTGTGGATTTACACCCAAAATCTGACACAGTGGGGTGGCAGGGCGCCGACAGACACGCAGCGGGGTCAGGCGGTTCATGGGAAATCCAGAGTCTCGCAGGAGAAAACCCTGACAGACCACATCAGTGTGAAAGTGTGAATTCAGTTCGGATGATTTTAACACAGAGCTAACCCAAGTCCTGAGGAGTCAGCTGAAGAGTAAGAACAAGATGCGGGCTACGCCCTGCCCCTGATCAGGTACCCTGCTGGGATAATAATTTGGCCAAAGGAGGAGATAGAAGCCACTGACATCAAGACCAGGAAGCTCCTGACCATGCATGGAGGGTTTCACCCCAAGTCCAGCACCCTGAGAGTGTACGCGAAGCAGAAGGAGGCCGGGGACTGGTGAGTGTCAGCACCACAGTCCAGGATGAGACAACGAGCATCCACGAGTACATCAGGAAGATGGCCCCAACTTACTCATTGACAGCTGCTGTCACAGAGAAACTTGCAAATCTGACCTTCGAGAGGTCGAGCAGGATTCAGAGAGGAAGTCAGGAGTAACCGGCTCGAGCACCTGAGGCATCAATAACCATCCAGACCACAAAGCATCTACACAACGCTGTGATTGGTGAGGTGATGTATTCGTGTTATTTTAACGAGGCTTCGGTCTTACAGACGTCAGTGGAGACTGTCCACGCTCAGCAGGCAGGTGTGAGGGCCGGAGCGGGAGACTGCAGGCCCCAGGAACCTGAGGCAGGAGCTGCCATCAGCCTGGACCGCTGCTTCTGCACAGTGGGTGGAGGTGGAGGTGGTGCTTGCTCCAACAGCCTCCCTCTCATAGCCACACCAAACCACTAACAGCAGCAGGAAGGAACTGCTTCATTCTCCCTACTTCACCATTCGGAACACATGACGGCATGTTATGGAAACACGCTGAAGAGAGCTCCGCCTTTAACCTGAACAGGTATCGTTTTTGTCTCCAGCTGTTCTGATCCTGAGGTGGAAAAATGTTCGGACTCGCCGTCTGATTGTGACCAATGCTGGATCCCTGCAGCTCATCTCATTACCATAAATCTCCCCTCGTCTCTCCCGAGCCACTTCCTCCTCTCCCGCTGCTGTCTCCGCCCACGTTAACGACGTCAGGAGGCCTCGGCGCAGCGGCCCAAACGTGCTGCCGTACAGTCACAGAGGGCCGCCCCAGCTGGCTCGGCTTTAATTGGCTCGGCTCAGGTGCCAACTGAGATCAGCTGTCGCTGCAACAACGGCCGCACCTGTTTACACGTCTGTCAGAGCGGCGGCGGCGCCCGAGGCGTGACCCCCGACACACAAGGTCACATGTCCTCTGCTCGGAGGACACATTCACACTGCAAATGAAGTGTTCTTTATCCAACCAACAACCAGCTCCATCAACTACTCTGATTACTAACAAATACTCTGATTACTGCTCCTGCTGCTCTCGGACCAGTAGTGAGCAGCTGTCAGCACCACAGGAAACGCTGTCAGCGAGAGTGAGCTTGGACTGAGGAAAACTAAAAAACTAAACTTCCTGATATTTTACTGACGAGAGGACAAACACAACGTGGAAACTATTTTGCTCCCTGATGTTGTACATATTAGGAAAATGTGGCTCGGGCGTCTAATTCAGGTATTTAAACACGCTGAGTACCAAAAACATAACTGTGTGATGAGTTATCAGGATGAGCGCCGTGCTGTCTGCGGTTTCATGTTTGCGGACTCGTCACCAGCTGCTCCCTGCGCTCTGACGTTTTAACTGAAAACAAGAGAAATAGTTCAAATTCTGCAAAAAGCAGAACAGTTCTGCTCCCAAACAGGAAGTCCTGCACATGCACGTCCTGTGATGGCTCCAAAGGTGACTCGTACACCCCGAGCATGTCAGGTTCGTCTCAATAACTTTACTTATAATGGAAGATAAACAGAAGGTGTGTTCAATTCCTGACACGATGTTTGCGTCAGATCCCAGACGCTCCTCTTGCTTTCTCCTCAAACCGAGTCCAGAACAAACTGCTGATCACATGACAGTCAATCAAACAACAGGTTTCTTTGTGTGAAGCTGTGGAAATAAAACTAATTAAACTGAGACGAAGTTTTGGTTCTGAACAAGTCTCTGGGTTTTTACTAGTTATGACATTCAGACCAGAGGTGCTAAATGTATGGCTCGGGGGCCAGAGCGAGGCCACTAAAGCAGCTTTACTCACAGCAGGCATCAAAGGAGTTCTCCTTCATTCCTGGAACAGGAACACTGACAGCGAGTCAGTGATGTGCTCCATGACGAACAGTATGTGGGGAGGATGATCGTGCACTCTGCACAGGTAACACAGTCGGTTACTTTAAACAAGTTACTGCACAAACTTTTTACAGCAAAATATATCATCAGCATAAAGCTGTATTTTCAGTTACTGTAATTACTCTGTTCATATTTACAGTATTTGTAGCGTCTGTTCGTTTACACTGTTGCAGGATTACCACCGTTTATTCATTAGAACAATAATTTACATCAGACAGTAACACACTGAACTAAATGAAATAAAACTATATGTTACAAAGTTCACAGAGTATAAGAAATAGCTCTATAATATCCAGACTACTGTCTCACGCGTGCTCAGTCATCCAGGTCAGGAAATCCCAGAAAGTTGATCCTGTTCATCTGGATGTTTTCAGTTTCATCATCATCAGGTGACTTCTTCAGTGTCAGCTGACTGCAGGTCTCCAACCTTGTAAACATCTGCACAATAACTGAAACCAGCACCACTGAATGAACTGTGAGCTCAGTTCTTTGATCATTAATATGCGAATTGTGGTGACCAACAGCAGCTAACATGTTGTTAATCTGAAACATTTTTCTGCATCTATTTTCAGTTTTTACTGTTTTTCTGTCAGATTTTCAGTCCCACCTTCTTCCAAACCTTTTTCTACAGGCTGCTCAGTATCAAAGTCATCCTGCAGCAGTTTTACTGCCCAGCTCTGTTTCCTGTCTTCGTGCTTTTAGACCAGGGGTGGGCAATCTCAGTCCACGAGGGGCGGTGTCCCTGCAGGTTTTAGATGTGTCCTCGAACCAACACAGCTGGTTTAAATGGCTAAATTAGCTCCTCAACATGTCCTGAAGTTCTCCAGAGGCCTGGTAAGGAACTAATCATGTGATTCAGGTGTGTTGACCCAAGGTGAGATTGCCCACCCCTGTTTCAGACACATAATTATGCATCTTCTGTATGTTGAGCACTCAGAGGTCTCTCTCTTTCTTTCCCTCACGTTTTGTCTGAACCACATAACTCCCCATTAAATTCTGAGCTGGTTGTTAAAGAGGCTGCGACTTCATCTGTGTCATCAGATTAGCCGAGTGATTTGTCCTCACAGAGGCTCACTGCCGTCATCATTACTGTGACCGGTGGAGGATCCTCAGCTGCTCACACGTTAACCAGCTGCCATCTAGTGTCACATCTGGGACAGTCACAGGATCGTATGATAACGACGATGCAGATCAGTGAGAGGAGGTGGGTGCAGGGACTATTACTGATAAAAAAGGATGAAGATGAAGCTGCCAGGCAGGAGGAGAAGAGCTCAGACGGAGGAGGATGCTGGGATAGGAGGAGATGGAGGCAGATGATCCGCTGTGCAGTGGAGCTATGAATGCAGCAGCTGAAAGAAGAAGCAGATTTACAGTAGGCGGCTGATCTGGCCTCTCCTTTCAGTGCCTGACAGTAACAGACTTTGACCTCCCCCCCGTGGCTCCAGTTGAATAAAAGCCATGACTGCTGGATGTTTGAGGGAAAATCTGCCTATATTACAATAGGAGGCTAAGACGGGCCTCCATGCTCGTCTGATCATGTGCTTGACAGTTGTTGCACCAACGTGGGCACGGCCTGTTGAACAAGAAGCCAGCAGGCATCATAGATTTCAACGACAGGCTGACTCGCTGACAGATCCGCGCCTGCTTGCCGCAGGCCGAACACACGGGGGAAGGTGTGTTTGCGGGGAGGAGGGTTCAAAGGTTATGCCTGGAAGAAGCAGCAGCAGTGATGGAAGACTGTCACAGCCCAGCGAACACTGACATGCCGACTGAGCTTATCCTGGCCTGCCGACGCTCATCTCAGGGTGCTAAATTAGATCCATCGCCAGTTCATGAAAGGCATGCGTCTGACAGCACGCCTATCAAATCCCCGCAGATGTGTGTGCAGCAGTGAGCCACACTGCTCATAAATACGCTAACATGTAAAGTCAGGTCAGACAAAGTCCCCAAATTGGCCCAGAGTCAGAGATACAGCTGACAGACAGGAGAGAGGGTTTCTGCATGAAAATCAGCAGGAAACAGACACGTTCACACACAAAAGTCCTTCTTATTAAACTCGAAACAGCTTTAAGAGCATTTAATCACTGGTGGTTTATACTGTGTCATATTCTAGAGGGAAATATAAGCTAGGAAAGCCTTTGACTGCTAAAAAAGAGGAACAAAAAATACAACTCCCAGAAGGCTCTTCGCACAGCGCGTGCGCTGTTGTACCATAACGACGTGATGAGCGTTTATGTTTTCAGTAGCAACCGTGAGTTAAACTGAACAAAGTCGTTGTAAAAGGTAAGAAATACGTCAGATGTTACCAGAAAAATGACCGGAAACAAGTCAGAAGTAAATATGGAGTCACGAGCGTTTGAGGCGACACGCAATCTGATAATTAGACGGTTCCGCTAGCTCGTTAGCTACTGCTGCTAATGCGGAAAAAAACACGATAGATTCAGAGCTTTTCAGTGAAATACATCCACGTACGCATAATATATATTTTAATTTATTTACCTGATATTAATATGGTGTGTCCCATTGGTCAAAGATAACGCTGCTTTGTTAAATCATCGCTCGGTACCAGACTACCTTTAAATTCTATACGTTTTAATGTTCACGGTCGAAAGTAGCGTTAAATGTGGCTTCGTAATTATCGTCGAAGACTCGGAAACATCGGAATTAGCCGGTTTTAAGTTCGGCATACATGTAACACACTAGGCTGTTTGAATTTTGGTGCTTTTGAAATGGTGAACAGTCCGTTTAACACCGCGCTATTAGAGGCGTCTTTAAAGTGAAGTGCTGCTGATTAAGTTTTCATTGTAAAGTATTTTTATTCATTGTGCCGATTGTGTTTTTAACCTCACTGAGAGATTTATCTTCAGAGATGAATTATAAAAGGCGTAAAGCTGTCTGTAACCGCCACCGACGGTTGAATCTTCTGTCCAGGCTGAAACATGTCAACCCTCCGGGATGAGACGGCAGCAGATGTGCCGGTCAAGGACGTCACGGTGGACCTCTCCAGACTCACACCGGCTCCACCAGGTGTGTCCACACTCATCAGGCTGTTTCAGAGTCCTCCACGTACCAGCAGACAGTTGCATGACTAAAACGTTGAATTCTAACCTACATTTTAGGTTAAATCCAGTGCTCTGTTTTATGTGGTACAGTTTGTTCACCTGCTAATTTGTTGATTTCTGCTCACAGAGTCGTCGACCTATCAGCACGCCCGTGCGCGACTGGACATCTCGCGTGTGTCCCGGGAGGAGCTGGAGGACCGCTTCCTGCGGCTGCAGGAGGAGACGCTGCAGCTCAAACAGCACAGCCACAAACGGGATGATCTAATCAAGAAGTGAGGCTTCTCCCATATGCCCGGGGCGTTTTTATCACTGAACAAAAGCACGTCTTTAAAGAGAACACGTTTATTTCCTCAATAATATTTTTCCACACAAAAAGCTCCAGAATCCTTAATGTGTCTAACAATATACCATTTAATTTAACTGTCTCTCTGCAGACTGAGCACAAAGCTGAAGAGGCTGATGAACAACCGTGACCGCATGGAGCAGCTGGCAGCAGGGACAGCCCCATCCTCCAGGGTCCGAGACGTGGAGATGGAGGAGATGATGGAGGAGCTCCACGAGAAGGTCCGGGCCCTGCAGGCCGAAAACGAAGGGCTGAAACAGCGCCTCCTGGTGGCAAAGCATCAACTCATCAATCGTCAGAGCCAGAGGCCGACGCCGTACGACCGCATCCAGCCGCGAGTCAACACGGGGTTGAAGAAGTTCAGAGACGACATGTCGTCTCCGTCTTTAATACGACCTAAAAGTGAGTTCTGCGGCGTCTCCAGAGCTTCTCTGCCATCACGCTCCACGAACTGCGTGTTTTCTTTCTCTCTGTTTAACTTTTACCATCTTCCCTCTGTGAATTCATCTCCTGCAGGTACGAGGAGTTTGGAGGGAGGAGGACGACCTCCGACTGGCCTGCTGCCTCGCTATGGGCACAGTCTGCTGGAGGAGGCCAGATCAGAGATCCGCAACCTGTGAGTAGGAATGGGAATCAGTGAGATGTTAGTGATCGATTCTGGCTCAAAAACACCTCTAAGCAGGATATCACTCCGGGTTCTTGGCTGGCTTAGCGTTAGCATGCTGTCTGTGCAGGTGCATGTAAAGAGCTGAAGTTGTGTCAGCAGCATGATGGAGCTGTTTCTGGATGCACGAGCACAAGACTCCATAAGCAGGATCGATCGGCAAACAGACTAACAATTCCATACAGCTGGACTACTGGGAACCACTTCTCTACAAGAACCAGTTCTTAATTCCCGTCCTTACCTATGAGTCATCCTGAGCTTATTTAAGGCAAGGCAAGTTTATTTGTATAGCACAATTCAACAACAAGGTGGTTCAAAGTGCTTTACAGAGACATTAGAAACAAAAACAAATAAAAAGCATGATTTAAAATTGATTAAAACAATCAAACTAACTAACTAATTAACAAACAAACAAACAAACAAACGAAACAGTATATAAAATCAAAACAGATAAAATCAGTAGTTAAATGTAAGTTTTGAAATTTAAGCTTAAAGTGTGGATTTGGTGCTTTATTCAAATGCAGCTGAGAACAGGTGAGTCTTCAACCTGGATTTAAATAAACTGAGTGTTTCAGCTGATCTGAGGCTTTCTGGGAGTTTGTTCCAGATATAAGATTTAACCATGCCACACTGGACTCTTCTCTGGCTGCTTTTCACCAGTTTGTGAATTGTCCCACAAGGAGCAACAGGACAATTGACCTACTGTATGCTAATGTGAGAGATGCATACAGAGCCACCCCCCTCCCCCCACTAGGGAAGTCAGACCACAACCTGGTTTACCTACAGCCACAATACACACCCCTCGTCCAAAGGCAGCCTGTCACAACGCGCTCCATCCGGAGATGGACCCCAGAAAAGGAGGATGCTCTGAGAGACTGCTATGACACCACAGACTGGGATGTGCTCCTGAGCCCACATGGTGAGGACATAGAGGGGGCGACACACTGTCTTACAGACTACCTCAACTTTTGTGTGGACACGGTCGCCCTGCTAAGACGGTACGGTGTTATCCTAATAACAAACCGTGGGTAACACAGGAAGTCAAAGCTGTCCTCAACATGAAGAAGAAGGCTTTCAGGAGCAAAGTGAAGGAGGAGATGAAAGCAGCACAGCGGGAGGTGAAACGCTGCCTGAGGGAAGCAAAGGACACCTACAGGAGGAAGGTGGAGCAGAAGTTGGAGAGGAACAATATGAGGGAGGTCTGGAATGGTGTGAAAACCATCACAGGCCACAACACCAAGAAAAGCACAGTGGGGGGGACTGTGGAGAAGGCAAACGAACTCAACAACTTCTTCAACAGCTTTGACCAGCCCACAACCCCCCCACCCTCACCTTCACTACAGAGTCCTCTCCCCACTCTCCTGCCTCCCTCGCTTCCCCCCCTTCCTGACACCATGACACCCCCCTCCTCCAATCCCTCTCTCAGCAGCAAGACATCTCCCCCCCTCCCAAACATCTCCCAGTGTCACAGTGGATCAGGTCAGGAGACAACTGAGGAAGCTTCGCCCCAGAAAGGCAGCAGGCCCAGACAAGGTGTGTCCTAGGATGCTAAAGGCGTGTGCTGCTGAACTTGGGGAGCCGCTACAATGAGTCTTCAACCTCAGTCTGCGACTGGGGAGAGTGCCCGCCCTATGGAAGACATCCTGCATCGTCCCGGTCCCCAAAATGAACCGGCCCAATGAGCTGAATGACTTCCGACCGGTGGCACTG
The DNA here is from genome assembly GCF_965226115.1 of Aulonocara stuartgranti. NCBI lineage: Eukaryota > Metazoa > Chordata > Actinopteri > Cichliformes > Cichlidae > Aulonocara > Aulonocara stuartgranti. The sequence continues at coordinate 786,915 of NC_138945.1, forward strand.
ACGTCACATCTTATGAAGACTCTAGAGCGGCTCTTCCTCAACCTCCTCCGACCACAGGTACAACATGCCCAGGACCCACTACAGTTTGCATACAAGGCGGGTGTCGGAGTGGAGGATGCCATCCTGTACCTCCTACACAGAGCCCACTCACACCTGGATGGGGGAAAAGGCACGGTCAGGATCCTGTTTCTTGACTTTTCCAGTGCCTTTAATACCATCCGGCCCTGTATGCTTCAGGAAAAACTGAACAGGATGGAGGTGGACCCCTGCCTGGTGGCTTGGATCTCCGACTACCTCACCGACAGACCACAGTACGTCAGGCTGAAGGACATCACGTCTGACACAGTGGTCAGCAGCACAGGAGCACCACAGGGAACTGTGCTGTCCCCTCTTCTCTTCACCCTGTACACCTCTGACTTCTGCTACAACTCTGAATTATGCCACATTCAGAAGTTTGCAGATGACACGGCCATCATGGGGTGTATCTGGGATGATCAGGAAGAGGAGTACAGAAGTCTGGTGAGGAACTTTGTCGCATGGAGTCACACAAACCACCTGCAACTCAACACCTCAAAGACTAAGGAACTGGTTGTGGACTTCGGGAGGTCCAGAGAAGGTCCACTGCCGGTTCAGATAGAGGGGGAGGAGGTGGAGGTGGTCAACAAGTACAAGTACCTCGGGCTGTGGGTGGACAATAAACTGGACTGGTCATGCAACACAGAGCACCTGTATAAAAAAGCCCAAAGCCGACTGTACTTCCTCAGGAGGCTGAGGTCTTTTAACATCTGCAGGAAGCTCCTGAGGATGTTTTACCAGTCGGTGGTTGCTGGAGTACTTTTCTATGCTGTGGTGTGCTGGGGGAGCAGCACAGCAAAGAAGGACTCATCCAGGCTGGAGAAACTGATCAGGAGGGCTAGCTCTGTGGTCGGCATGAAGCTGGACACTCTGGTGACAGTGGCAGAGAAAAGGACATTAAAGAAACTGATGGACATTATGAACAATGCTGGGCATCCTCTGCACACGGCCATTAACAACCAGAAGAGTCTGTTCAGTGACAGGTTGCTTCTCCCAAAGACAAGAACTAACAGACTTAAAAACTCCTTTGTCCCACACGCCATCAGACTGTTTAACTCCTCTCTGGAGGGGAGAGGGAGGGGAAACAGGAGGACAAAGGAGGGGGGAACAACTAAGCTGTAGTGCCTCTGCACCTCACTGTACAATACCTTTTGTAAATAGTCAACAGTGCAATAGACCTCAATACTTGAAATGTGCAATTCACTTGTATTTTTATTTTTATTCCTATTTATTCTATTTATCCCCTTTGTATATTTTATTTATATTTGTCTCTGTATTTATATATATGTGTGTGTGTATAACTCTGTAACTTCTGTCGGTGCTGTGCTTTTTTGGAAGTCGAATTTCCCAGAGGAACCCACCCGAGGGATTAATAAAGTTCTATCTTATCTTATCTTATCTTATCTTATCTTATCTTAAGGAGCATAAAAGCTGAATGCAGCTTCTCCGTGTCTGGTTCTGACTCTGGGAACTGATAAAAGACCGGATCCAGATGACCTGAGGGATCTGGAAGGTTCATACTGGGTCAGGAGGTCACTGATGTATTTTGTAGAGATGGCACGATACCACTTTTTTATGTTCGATACCGATATCATAAATTTGGATATCTGCCGATACCGATATGAATCCGATATAGTGTGTTTTAATCAACAAAGCAGTTTTTTAAATATCTTGCTGCATTTTGTATAAGTTCATACTCAAGTTTAAAACAACAACTACACTAAAGCTATTCTGTTATACCTGTATACAAAAAAAATATTTCATAGTTCAGCAATACTGATCAAGCTAATAAACTCAAACCTACACCATCCTCCCTATTCTGGTATTTTAAAGAGTACTTAGCGTAAATATTAAGCAACCTAACTAATAGGGTTCCAACTCCCAGCAACAACAAAAATAAATACCGTATTTTCACGACCATAAGGCGCACTTAAAAGTCTTAGATTTTCTTCAAAAAGTGCGGCGCGCCCTGTGTGTTGTAAGGAGGACGTAGTAGAGAACACCATGAGAACGTTAAAGGGTGAAGTGTGGGCGTTGATCGTATATACCGGGACAATCGCACAGGTATGTGCATTATGCGGAACATCGTTGTTTTAACAACCCTGAAAATGGCAAAGAGACACGCTTACGAAGCACAGTTTAAACTGAAGGCCATCAGCTACGCGGAGGAACATGGAAATCGAGCAGCAGTGAGAGAATTTAAGATTAACGAATCGATGGTTCGCAAATGGAGGAAGCTGGAAAACAAGCTCCGGCAGGTCAAGAAAACGCAGCTGAGTTTCCGCGGACATAAGGCGAGGTGGCCCGAGTTAGAGGAAAGACTCGAGCGGTGGATCATCGAGCAAAGAGCGAGCGGGAGAAGCGTTTCGACGGTCACCATTCGGCTAAAAGCAGTTTCACTAGCTGAAGAGATGAACATTGAACATTTCCAAGGAGGTCCGTCTTGGTGCTTTCGTTTTATGAAACGGTGCCATTTTTCCATCCGGACCAGGACTACGGTAGCGCAGCAACTTCCAGCGGATTATAAGGAAAAGCTGGCCATCTTCCGCTCCTACTGCAGCAAACACATCGGCGACAAAAACATCCAGCCCAGCCACATCACAAACATGGACGAGGTCCCGCTCACTTTTGACATCCCGGTGAGTCACACTGTGGAGAAGGGGACCAGCACGGTAGCGATACGCACAACGGGGTTTGAAAAGTCTTCTTTCACTGTTGTGCTTGGCTGCCATGCTAATGGACAGAAACTGCCGCCTATGGTGATTTTTAAGCGAAAGACTTTGCCTAAAGAGAAGTTTCCAGCAGAAATCATCATTAAGGCAAATGAAAAGGGCTGGATGGATGAGGAAATGATGAAAGAGTGGCTGAGGGAGGTGTATGTAAGGAGACCAGGTGGTTTTTTCCACGCATCACCATCGCTGTTGATCTGTGACTCTATGCGTGCCCATCTCACAGCCGATGTGAAAAAACTAATGAAACAAAGGAACTGTGAGCTTGCTGTCATTCCGGGAGGCCTGACAAAGGAACTCCAACCGCTGGACATCGGTGTGAACCGCCCGTTCAAAGTAAGGCTGTGAGCGGCCTGGGAGCGATGGATGACCGGTGGAGACCACAGTTTCACTAAGAGTGGAAGGCAGCGCCGGGCGAGTTACGCCACAATTTGCCAATGGATTGTAGATGCTTGGGCTAACATGTCTGCTGGCACTGTTGTTCGAGCTTTCGCAAAAGCCGGCATCATTTCCGAGGAGCCGCACGGCACGGAAAGTGACTCTGACAGTGAAGAAAGTGAACCTGGCATGTTTGATGGAGATTTAGCGCAGCTGTTCAGACACAGAGGATGAGGACTTCGATGGGTTTGATTGATGATAAAAATGTGAGTACCAAACTCAGTTTTGCTCCTGCTTTATTTTTAAATACGCACACTTGTATGCTTGTGTGTTGTTGATGATGACGATTACTGGCAATAGAAATGTGAGTAAGGTACCGAATTCAGGTTTGCTCCCGCTTTATTTTTAAATACGCATACGGTACTTGTATGCGCCCTATGGTCCAGTGCGCCTTATGTGTGTGTTAAATACAGTAAGGGCACACATAACTGAGACTGCGCCTTTTAGCACAGTGCGCCTTATGGTCGTGAAAATACGGTAAATAAAAAATAGGGAACCACCCCTCACGCTCCACCTCATGATGCTTACTCGACGTAATCAACCTTAATTTGATGCAGTGTGAAAAAAATGCACAGAAATCAATTATTTTTCAAGAAATATTAAATAGATTCAACATCTTTCTTCAACAAAATTGCAGACTGCACAGATGGTACCTTCCCAAAGGAAAAAGTACTATAGCTTACTAGGGTATATATTAGACTTAATAGTCACTACAGTGGGGCAAAAAAGTATTTAGTCAGCCACCGATTGTGCAAGTTCCCCCACTTAAAATGATGACAGAGGTCAGTAATTTGCACCAGAGGTACACTTCAACTGTGAGAGACAGAATGTGAAAAAAAAATCCATGAATCCACATGGTAGGATTTGTAAAGAATTTATTGGTAAATCAGGGTGGAAAATAAGTATTTGGTCACCTCAAACAAGGAAAATCTCAGGCTCTCACAGACCTGTAACGTCTTCTGTAAGAAGCTTTTCTGTCCCCCACTCGTTACCTGTATGAATGGCACCTGTTTGAACTCATCATCTGTATAAAAGACACCTGTCCACAGCCTCAAACAGTCAGACTCCAAACGCCGCCATGGCCAAGACCAAAGAGCTTTCGAAGGACACCAGGAAAAGTATTGTAGACCTGCACCAGACTGGGAAGAGTGAATCTACAATAGGCAAACAGCTTGGTGTGAAAAAATCAACTGTGGGAGCAATCATCAGAAAATGGAAGACATACAAGACCACTGATAATCTCCCTCCATCTGGGGCTCCACGCAAGATCTCATCCCGTGGGGTCAAAATGATCATGAGAACGGTGAGCAAAGATCCCAGAACCACACGGGGGGACCTGGTGAATGACCTGCAGAGAGCTGGGACCAAAGTAACAAAGGTCACCATCAGTAACACACTACAACGGCAGGGAATCAAATCCCGCAGTGCCAGACGTGTTCCGCTGCTGAAGCCAGTGCATGTCCAGGCCCGTCTGAAGTTTGCCAGAGAGCACATGGATGATACAGCAGAGGATTGGGAGAATGTCATGTGGTCAGATGAAACCAAAGTAGAACTTTTTGGTATAAACTCAACTCGTCGTGTTTGGAGGAAGAAGAATACTGAGTTGCATCCCAAGAACACCATACCTACTGTGAAGCATGGGGGTGGAAACATCATGCTATGGGGCTGTTTTTCTGCCAAGGGGACAGGACGACTGATCCGTGTTAAGGACAGAATGAATGGGGCCATGTATCGTGAGATTTTGAGCCAAAACCTCCTTCCATCAGTGAGAACTTTGAAGATGAAACGAGGCTGGGTCTTCCAACATGACAATGATCCAAAACACACCGCCCGGGCAACAAAGGAGTGGCTCCGTAAGAAGCATTTGAAAGTCCTGGAGTGGCCTAGCCAGTCTCCAGACCTCAACCCCATAGAAAATCTGTGGCGGGAGTTGAAAGTCCGTGTTGCTCGGCGACAGCCCCAAAACATCACTGCTCTCGAGAAGATCTGCATGGAGGAATGGGCCAAAATACCAGCTACTGTGTGTGCAAACCTGGTAAAGACCTATAGTAAACGTTTGACCTCTGTTATTGCCAACAAAGGTTATGTTACAAAGTATTGAGTTGTATTTTTGTTATTGACCAAATACTTATTTTCCACCCTGATTTACCAATAAATTCTTTACAAATCCTACCATGTGGATTCATGGATTTTTTTTTCACATTCTGTCTCTCACAGTTGAAGTGTACCTCTGGTGCAAATTACTGACCTCTGTCATCATTTTAGGTGGGGGAACTTGCACAATCGGTGGCTGACTAAATACTTCTTTGCCCCACTGTATATACAACAAACTATTTACAACACAGGGGGAAATCAAGACCATGACAAACTGAAACACAGGGCTTAAATACATAGAGGGAGTAATCAGGGAATAGACAACAGGAGGGAAACACAGCTGGGGCAAATCAGAACTGACGAGACAAGGAAGCGTAAACTGAACACACTGAGATAAGACAGACCTTCAAAGTAAAACAGGAAACGCATAACAGTCATGCCTAAAACAAAACACTGACAACATCGAATCGTAACAAAAGTATTTCCTGTTTTCTACGTATGTTTTGAACCAGTTTAGTACAGTTCCTGAAAGACCTGCCCAGTTCTCCAGTCGTTTGAGTAATATGTTGTGGTCAACTGTATCAAATGCTGCACTGAGATCCAGTAAAACTAAGACTGACATTTTTCCACTGTCTGTATTCAGACATATGTCATTAAACACTTTTGTCAGAGCGGTTTCAGTGCTGTGGTTCTGTCTAAAACCTGACTGGAAGGCATCATAGCAATTATTCTGTTTTAAGAAGTAACTGAGCTGCTGAGAAACTGCTTTTTCAATGATCTTACTTAAAAATGGGAGATTTGAGATCGGCCTGTAGTTGTTCATTTGTGTCTTGTCAAGATTGTCCTTTTTCAGTATAGGTTTGATTACAGCAGTTTTTAGTGATTCTGGAAACACACCTGATAATAAAGAAAAGTTGACGATCTGTAACAGGTCTGACTCTAAAGTCTTTGAGACCTTTTTGAAAAAACTTGTTGGCAGGACATCTAAACAGCAGGAGGAGGAGTTCAGTTGACCTAAGATGTCCTCCAGGTCTTTGCTGTTAATAGGGTCAAACAGTTTCATGGTGTTTAAACAGGTTTTCGGTGGACACAGTACATATCCTGGATATTAAGGATATTATTAAAGGTGGTATTTTACATCAGTCATTGAAACTCCTCACAAATATTTACCGTGTCCTCCTAGCTGGCATCGGCACTGAAACAGGAAGATAAGAGTAACTAAGGCTCCACAGAGCTTCCTTCTGAGGATTTATAAATGACAGTTTTTGTAGTTCTTTACTGGATTCACGCTGTGAGTGAAGTGCAGACTCGCAGCTTTAGCTGGAGGGTTTAAATAAGGTCGTGACACACACAGTCCCTCATTTTCAGAAGCTCATTGATTGTGACGCGCCATGTTTGTGTCGCAGAGAGAATGTGATCGAGTCCCAGCGGAGCCGCATGGAGGAGCTGGAAGGTGCATCGGAGCTGCTGAGGGAGGAGCTGAGGAGGAAGGAGGCCGAGTATGAAGAGAGACTCCTGCAGGTCCGGCAGGAGCAGAGCTCCAAACTGAGGTACGAGCTGCTGGTTTTAAATACGAAGCTTCCGTAAAGCTGAGCGGCGCCTCGTTCTGATGTTTCCTGTTATTTCATCAAAAATGTCGTTTATGTTTGAGTAAATGAAAATCCATCTAAATAAAACCAGTGAGAATATTTTGGTCTCAGGTTTTTGTTGGAGGGGAGCACCAGAACCTGTTTCTCACGGTTTCAGTCCAACAGCTTTCACCGTATCAGGGCAGAAGATGAGCTCGTGCTGTGGCGAGGCGTCTGTCATTCACAATAATCGCTTTCTGTGGTCACCTCTTCACTCAAAGCTGTGCTCGAGGTCGAGGTTGTGGATGAATCTTTGTTTTTTCCTGTCAGGACGCACGTCAACAGCAACGTGACGCTGATCAAACTGCAGAAGCAGCTGGCGGTGAGATCCAACACCGTGGCCGAGCTGGAGGGGCGATATCTGCAGCTGCAGGAGGTGAGACGTTTCCTGGCCTCCTCCTCTTCCTCCCCCACCTGAAACCCTGCAGCACCAAGATCAACATCCAGTAATCACTACTGATCTTCTCTGTCTGTGAGAGAACAAATTATCGCACTTTTCTATGCAACGCTGTGACTTCAAGCGCAATCAAATCCCTCTGCAGCCAATCAGGAGAAAGATTTCTTAAGAGGGGAGGGGCTTGATTCAGTGCACAGCATTGTTTTAAACTGTGAATCATGCAGATGAGTAGGGACGAAACACCAGAGCTGGATATGATGAGCTCAAAGATCATGTGACTAACCTCCCGTTTATAATTCCACCTTATGGCACTGACACACATCTGCAGACACAGCTGGCCTGACGAGATCAACAAGACCAGGTGTCAGGTGTGTACACAGAGCGAGCTAACAGCGGCGGCGTTTGTTTTGCAGAGTCAGCAGACGCTTAAGCTCAGTCATGAAGCGGCGATGGCGAAGGTGGACGAGCTGTCGGCGGATCTGAAAAACGAGCGGCTGAAGCGCTTGGAGCTGGAGAAGCAGCTGCAGAGTGCCAGCGTCTCCAGGACGAGGATGGAGCAGGTGAGCCCGAGTCCGCTGTAGGGGTGTGCTGCTGTGCAGGTGTGGTGGCTCACCTGCCTGTGTGTGCGTTCAGCTGCAGGAGAGGATCGGCGAGCTGGAGCAGGACAGAGACCTGCTGAAGGACAGCAACGAGAAGCTGCTGAACAGGTGAGCAGAAGGAGGCGAAGACACGCCGCGGCGCTGTGAGGGCCGTTTGTCCATGAACGTTTCAGTCTTACCTGGCCCAGGTTGACCTCCGTCACCTCCTCCTTTCGTTGCAGCGCCTTTGACGTCTCTCAGCAGGAGAAATGGCAGCTTCAGGAGCAGCGGCTGAAGCTTCAGATCTCTCAGCTGGAGACGGCGCTCAAGGCCGACCTCGTCGACAAAAACGAGATCCTCGACAAAGTCAAGGCCGAGAGAGGTACGGGTACGCCCCCTACCTGCCCATTAAGATCGCTCCGTGTCCCGTGAGAGCGCCGAGGGTGAACGTGGCGACCGATTTCCTCCCTCTGATTGTTTTTCAGACACAAACGAGAAGCTGAAAGAAGCAAATCAGAAGCTGGAGGTGCAGTTCCTGCAGCAGAAGCAGCAGCTGGAGGAACTGAACGAGCAGCTCAAGTTTTACAGTCGGGTGAGCAGATGAATCAAATCCTCTCGCCTGCTGCAGGTTTGGTGTGTGTGACATCACCGTGCTCTTCACAGGGGAGCGACTACGACGTGGCCGAACTCACCGAGGCGCTGCTGCTCGTCAAAGTGAGTGCCCGTCACACGCCGCTGCCGTCGTTACTGCGATCATACACAGCCCAGATTCAGTCTCACGTCTCGCCTTTTGTCTGTAACATCATCGTCTATCAGACACGTAAATCCCAGAGGAGTGGAGATCTGGACTTCCTGAGGGAGGCGGAGGAGGAAACGGGCGGCACCAGCATGGAAAACGCCATTAAGGAGCTGCGAGCCGCTCACGCCGAAACCATCCAGGAGCTGGAAAAGACCCGGAGCCTCCTGAGCACGGAGAGCCGGATCAGCCAAGGCTACAAGGTGGAGCAAACACACCCGCCCACTTTTATTCTTACTGTATGCAAAGCAGCAAGGGGAGGGGTCAGAGTGGAACCTGATCACGTTTGTTGTGCTGAGCAGAATCTATTTCCTTTCTTGTGGCCGCAGGCCGAGCTGGACGCCGCGCTACGCAAGATGGACGCCGACAAACTCGAGTACGAGCAGAAGCTAGAACGCCAGGCTCAGCTGCTGGACGCCAGGGCAACGAAGATCAGGAAACTGGAAGGTTCCCGCCCACCCAAGCATCCATCCAGTTCTCCTGCTGATGTTCAGTTTAAAGAATAAATGAACCGTTGATGATGAGGTTTCTCTGCTCCGCAGCTCAGCTCAGAGACATCGCCTACGGGACCAAAACCTACAGCGTCAAAGCGGACGCCACAGCCGAGGACGAGGCCGACGAATCTGGCGAAGCGCTTCACCTGGAGAGTGGAGAAAACCTGCTGGAGCTTCAGATAGTAGGCGTCACGCTGTCTGGCTCTGCCCTGCAGATGCTGGGCGAAGCTGAGCCCGCCACCTTCTGTACGTACGCCTTCTACGTGTTCGAGCTGCACGCCACACCGGTGGTGACGGGCCACAGTCCAAAATACAACTTTACTTCTAAGTACGTGGTTAGCGTGGACGAACGCTTCCTCGACTACCTCCACCGGGGCGCGGTGAGGGTGGAGCTGCACGAAGCGCTCGGTCTGGACTGGAGGACGCTGGCGGCTGGCGAGCTTCATCTGCAGCAGCTGCTGGAACAGGACGGGAAGGTTCACGGCAGCGTGGCGCTCGTCGGTGAGTCATTGGTCTGTGGGGGGAGGGAGACACTGACATAAGCACAGACTGAGAGACAGCCAAAGAGCTGCTCGTGTAAAGGCTCAGGCTCACTGACAGAGTCCATGTTTCATTTGTCACACACAGACACACACAGACACACACAGACACAAGAACAACACTGAACAGGTGCAGACCGACAGCGAGCAGTGAACAACCGTTACCGGGTGCATCACTAAAGTACATTATTTTGTTATTAAGTGCATGAGCAGTGTAGAGAGTCCAGTCCAGCATCACTCGGTGTGGACACACTGCAGGTCAGGGAGCTCTGAGCGAGCGGTGCATCCAGCAGAGCGCACCGCTCTTTGGAGAGCTCGTCTATCCCGATGCTGTTCCTCCACCTTCAGAGGGAGGTGGAGGTCTGAGGAAGAAGAGACGCTTCTTTAAAAAGATGTTTAGCGCCATCTGCTGTCAGTACGGAACATGACGTCATGAGTTTGGTTGGTTGTGGCTAGCAGACTTAACATAAACTAATGTGAGTCTGTTAGCTGCAACCAACCACATGACGTTACATCTAATGTAAATTAGCCTTTATAAGGGGAGCGCCTCATGTCCGCTCTAAGCTCAAATATGTACAAGGTGAGAGTAGGGCCGAGGACACAACCTGGATATTTACCTTCCTGTGTGTCATGAGGGGCCGTGTGACCCGCGAGCCAGCTCAGTGACGGCCGGATCCACGCGGTCTGCGGGCTGGCGGCTGTACTTGACGATGACGGTAGACTCGGCGACTGTCGGTGATGCTCGATGAAAACGCGTCGTCAGATGAACGCTCGTGTGCAAACCTCTTTCAGGGTCGCGTGATGAGGCGCGCTGCTTC